>NW_006271972.1:3029219-3056327 GCF_000225605.1 Cordyceps militaris CM01
CGGGCCGCCGTTCATGACAAAGGTGGCGCCGGGGCGCGAGGTACCGGACGAGCGGCCGCCGGCTGCGCGTCGTCGTCGTCAAAGGGGCCGAGCGAGTCGAGCGCCGGCAGCAGCCGCCGCAGGAAGAGCAGCCCGGCCGACGCCGTGTCCGGGATGGCGTCGTAGGGACCGCAGTGCACGTCGTAGGCGTCTGCCATGGCGGGAAAGGCGTCAACAAGGATGCGGCAGCACGAGCATAGGGAGTAGGAAGGTGATGTGTTGGGTTGCAGTGGCCACACGAGCGGGGGAGGGTCGGGGAAACGGTTCAAATGTACACAACTATGCAACAAAGGAGGGCCAAAAAAAAAAGAAATGGCTAGGGAGATGCCGTCACGTGGCACACAAGTTGATCGGCGAAATCAACTTGAAATGGTGGCACGAAGATACTGGCAATGAAGCCAGAAGCAGCGTCTGGAGCCCGACGGGTGGGATGTGCACGGGGCTGACGAGTAGGAGGGCAGAGAATGGGTCGGAGCATGGTCCGGGCCTTGGCAAGGTCTAGGCGGGTACGGATAATAAGAACCAATAATCTGAAACGACGAAATAGTGTAATCTATAATACGGAGTACAGTGGTGGTTCGATGTTGGAATGTCCTAACCGTGTTAGTGTTGGGTCAGAGGGATTACGAGAAGACTGAGTGATGGCATGTCAAATACGCAGCGTGTTGATATGCTGGCTGTTTGGCATGACTCAGATGATTCACATATTTCAACACGTTCAATCGAGGCGCTCTCTATTATCTCGGTACCAAGACACTGTAAACTGCTGGCACGTTAGTAACTGGGTAACTGGCCAGCTTGTCGGCCTCCACCACCGTATGGGCTCACTGGCGTGACGCCCCCAAACTCTCACTCTCGACCCTGCACTCTAATAGTTCCAACCGGGGATGGCCAACGTGTTTGCACATAACCGGTTCCAACCGAGCCGAGATTCTACCAGGGGTTTCCCAGATGAGGCTTTGCCAAAAAAACTGATATCAATCCCAGCACGTCTTTGGCGTACCCTACAATTCTTATCCGAATACGGGCCACCCTCGCAAACAAAGCCGTCATCAATGCCGCGCCAGCCGGGCCTCTGTTCCCCTGCCTACCCAAAAACTCATACGCCCATCAGCACTTGTCACTTGACTCACATAACAGAGCTACTTTAGTTCGTCGGCGGCCGCTCATTGACTCGATAAACCTCATCTCCTAGCCTTGCGGGGCCGCCCGCACCCATCCAACTGGTGGACGACCGCCGTTTGTCAGTGACTCACGGCGTCAGTCACACCACCTCAACCTCTTACGAGGCGGGACCATGCTATCCAGACCCATTGGCGGAACAATTACACCAAGTACATTTCGAATCGTCAGATTTCAATCGACATCGACACCATAATCAGTCTCACCACCAAACTTGATATATATAACCGCTGCGCCGCCCTGCCTTCCAGCAGTTGACCAGCAGCCAGCACATCAGCTACGTCATCACAATGGCCGCCTTTACACCCATCTCGCTCGACACCGCCGAGAGCATTGCCCGCTACTCACCTACCCCCAACGACACGGCCCTCCAGATTGAAAAGGTCCAGGTCGAGCACCGTCTCCAGCTCATCAACGCCTGGCGCATCCCGCCCGGCTCCACGATTCTCGAGATTGGCTGCGGCCAGGGCACCTGCACCACCGTCCTGGCCACCGCCGCGGGCCCCAACGGCCATGTCGATGCCGTCGACCCCGGCCCCCCGGACTATGGCTCGCCGTACACGCTGGCCCAGGCCCAGGCCATCATCAGCGCCGGCACCCTCGGCGACCGCATCACCTGGCACAATGCCGAGCCCACAGACGTCCTGGCCACGTCGGGCGACAAGGTCTGGGACTATGCCGTCTTCTCGCACTGCATCTGGTACTTTGACAACCGCGACGTGCTGTCCACGATCCTCCGCGCCATGCAGGGCCGCGTCGGCGCCGTGCTGGTCGCCGAGTACGCCCTCACGGCCACCGAGCGCGATGCGCAGCCCCATCTCCTCTCCGCCATTGCTAGAGCCGCGCTCGAGGCGCACAACCCTTCCAGCACGGCCAATATTCGTTGTCTGCTGAGCCCGGCTGGTATCAAGGAGATTGCCGAAGCGTCTGGATTGAAAGTCGGCGACGAGTCCATTATTGTTCCCGCCGCGGGCTTGCTAGATGGTGTGTGGGAGTCGGGCGAGGTTCGCAGCAAGAGCTTTGTGGACGAGGTCGGCAAGCGCATTACTTCGCCCCGCGTCAAGGAGATGCTTCTGTCGTCCCGCGAGGCTGTCATTGCTTCGCATGCTGCCATGAATGGCCGCAAAACACGCACAATGGACGTCTGGGTGGCGTCTTTCACCCCAGTCGAATAAAATCGGGCAAAAAGCTACATTTGTAAATACAACTTCCAAACATGTCTATACTACAGTTCTCGAGTTCCTGTCTACTACGCGCTCTCCAATTTCTGTTGCATGTAGTCATCCTCGTACGGCACCTGGCCCAGCGACTTCCAGCACTGGGCCGCCATGAGCTCCTCCTTCTTCTCCTTGCTGCGGAAGAGGATATCGCATTTGCCATCACTCAGATGCGAGACCGAGCGGTCCTGGTATGCCGTTAGCAACTGCCCGATGCGACCGCGCAGGTCAACGCTTACCAGTCCCAGGGTCAACTTGATGAAGCTCTCCGGCCAGCTGTGTCGGTACTCGTGCTGCGGCTTCTTGCCCTCAATCGCGAGCAGGATGTTCTCGGCTGCCACGATGGACTGCGCCATGGCCGAACGCGCATTGGGCGTTGGAACGTCTGTATCCGTGACATCACCGCAGCTGTAGATATTTTGGAACGCTTCGTCCACCAGCTGCAGGCTGGGCTTCACCTTGATGTAGCCCGACGACGAGATGGATGCTGGCGACAGCGTCGAGAGGATCGACGAATTCGGCTTTTGACCTGTGCAGTTGATCTAGAGAAATATGTCAGAAGCGGAAAACAAGGGGCGGGAATCGGCGTTGAAGTCTTACAAAACAGCCGCAGTCTATTTTGCGACCAGACTTGAGTGTCACTGTGCCGTTGACATCGTCTTCTTCAATGACACGATCCTCCAGAATTACCTCGACTTCGAGTCGGGTCAATCCCTCCATGGCGGCCGTCTGCAACTCTTTGCCAAACCGATGCATCGGCGCGGCGCGCGAATGCACCAAGATAATATGCTTATCCGGGTAAAGGCTCTTTGCGTCCGTCGCCACCTCGACGCCCGCGGCACCACCGCCCACGACGACGACCGTCTCTGCCCGTGCAATACGCTGCTGCATCGCGCGCAACAGCTCGACGCCCTCGCTCTTGTCCGTATTGTTCACGCGCGACGGCAGCCCGCTCTGCACCGCGGCGCCCGTGGCAATCACCAGGTACTGGTAGGGGATGCTCTCGCCCGTGTCCTGCAGCACGACGTCGGACGCGGTGATGCGGGCAGCGCGGCCGCGGATCCAGTGCAGCGCGCCGTCGACGGCGTCGGCGTACCTGCCGTACGGGACAAAGGCCTTGTGCTCGTGGCCGTGCGGCACGACGCAGAAGCGCGGCAGCACCCAGGTGAACTGGAAGTGGCTGTTGGGCTCGACGACGACGACGCGGTGCGTGCTGTCGGGCGGCAGCGAGCGCGCCAGGATGCGCGCCGCGTAGTGGCCCGCAAACGAGGCGCCGATGACAACGATGTTGTGCGTGCGCTCGCCGGACGGTGTCGAGCCCGTCTTCTTCGCCTGGTTGCGGACGCGCCGGAAGCGCAGCAGTCGGCGGATCTCCCCGCCCATGATGCGGGCGAAGATGCACACGAGCTTGACGTACAAGACGGCCTTGCTCAGCATTTTTGCGGCTGCTGTGAGTGTGGATGTTGTGATTGTGCGATGTAAGAGGAAACGATAAAAGAAGACGGAGCCCCCAGGAGCAGTAGTATCGATATGTATTTTGATCGTCTGCGGCCGACTCGGACCTGTGCCCGAGCTGACGAGACGGCTATAATTTCCCGTCGTTTTCGGCGCTGCGAACAAGTCCCTGGTCATACGTGGCGCCCTCCGACTCTAGCCCCTCAATTTTCCGACTCCGATCGGTCCCCGAATGCTGGCCCTCCCTCTCAGGGCTCTCACAAAGCGTGCCAAGGCTGGGTTGCGGGTTTTGTGAAAAAAGCGTGGCTGACAAGTTGCAACTTGGGCCAACGCCTGGATCAGCCCAGTGGGTCACTCGCGTTATCTGATGGATCTGATAACGCAGCTGAACCGTTTTCGAGCAGGGATCTGGCACCCCAATTCCGCACACTACAACACTAACGTTACGCGACCCTACTTTTCCGCTTTGCCATTTCAGTTTCTTTCTTTGCCTTGAAATGGCTGAAATGTTATGTGGAGGGTTAGAAATTTTCTCGCTTACGCTCAATGAAACCGGCAAGGCTCGGCCAACAAGTGGGAATTCGCCAGGTTTGTTATAACAGGACTCGCCACGGCTAAAACTAAAACGCCACACTGCACTCCAGAACGCTAACAAAATAAACTAAACCAACTCTAACAGGTGATTTGGGCCTCCTTGATGACTGGTTGGTACTTTCTTGTGAATTCCGGATACCCCGTCTCGCGCCACTCCTTGAATGACATGCCCTTGGCACACGTTGGCATCTTGACCATGAGCGGCACCACAATGTCCTCGTCGGTGCCGAGCAGGGCGGCGTCGTGCACAATCTGCTCGTCGAGCACCTCGAAGCCCATCTTCTTGTACAGGCCGACGGTGGACGGCGACGACTCAAAATAGACGGGCAGGCCGGCGCTCTCCCCGAGGTCGATGCCCCATTGCACAATCAGGGCACCGGCCTTGCGGCCCTGGTACTGGGGGTCAATGGCGATGACATGGCAGTCTGTGAACGGGGTATTGGTTCTTGTTAGCGTCTTCTGTGACTGTATCCTTCTCGCGTCTATACGAGGAGCCCAAGGGAGGGAACAGGGGCAACGTACAGATGTAACGGCGGCCGCCAAACAGCCTCTCGCGCACCTCCCACAAGGGATTGAGCACCTTTTCCGCGCGCTCCCTCTGCTCGCCCTCGAGCCAGGGCACGCCGTGGTTGGCGCGCTCCGGCACGGTGCGCTCGCGCAGGTAGGCGTCGCCGAGGCCCATGCCGACAATGGCGCCCGTGGCCGTGTCCACGACCTTGAGGGTGTACTGGCAGTCGCTGAGGTGCCAGTAGCTGAGCGTGCCGGCGGCGTGCGCCTTGCGGAACTCGTCGTCGAGCGTGCCGGGGAAGAGGATCCGCAGCATCAGCGCGCCCATCTTGTCGGCGCGAAACGCGTCAAAGTAGATTTGGTAGATGCGCGGGATGTCGGGGATGAGCGCGGGCAGCACGACCTGAGACATGATGGGCGGTTTTGGGGGAGAGTGATGAGACGATGGGAACAATGGGGGGGAATGGGTGAGAGTACGGATGAGATGAGACAAACGTGGTGGCTAGGGGAGTGTCGTTTGCATTTATACAATGGGCTAGCTTCCTCTTCGTCTTCTCAGCTCGGCTGCCTCGTCGAGCTCGGAGCTTCTTGGCCCCAAGATTCGACGAGGTGGAGTTGCTGGCACCGCGGCGTTGGTTTCTGAACGTGTTCCTGAGCGCAACCCCATGAACGGAATTCGTCGAAAAGTGGGAAAGCGACAAGTGCTGGCTTGGCAGTGGGATGCGCCTTGCGAGGAAGAATAGTTACTATGCTTAATCGGAAAGAAGAAGCAACAAACCGCCCGAACCGAGTCCACTCACACCAGAGAACAGACTTGTCGCTCGCCTTGTCTCGCCACATGGCTGAAGATCCCCACCACGGCAGTTTTCCGTGTCTCGCCTGTTCTTTGTCCACCCTACATTGATTCTGATATATCGTCTTATTCGCTCGTTGAGATGCAAGGTTGTGGCTTTGCCCGTCAGCGAAGGCGGTTCCCCCTCTCGGCGGGCCGAGGCTACAAGCTCGCTTTCCCCGTCCGCGACCTTGAGTCAAACTATGAATAAATGAGCAGGGTTATGGAGGGAGATTTTGAGACAAATCAAAAAAAGGAGCCGAGACCCATCTGGGGTGGAACTGATTGGAACTGATTGATAAGATTACCGGTTGGCCAGGGGTCCGGTTGTTGGGACGGACGGGGCGTGGAGTGCATTGGTGTCAAGTCGGGTGACTACCGCCTTTTTTTTCCCCGTTGGGATGGGGAAAAGTATGGAAATTTTCGGGGCTTTTGCAGTAAGCTGGCTATAGCAACGATGCATATTATATTGTAATATGTATATATATATCGGAACGCTTCACATGTCAGATGCATTAAATAGCTCACGACATTTTGGCCGGAGAGCTGATGGGGACTGGTGGGACGAGCTCGGCTGGCGGTAGGTGTGATGGTAACGGCGGCAAACAGAGAACCATTTTGTGTCTTTGACAGGTTGCCTGGGGGAAATTCTGATCTAAATGAATGGGTTTCGTCAGGTAGTCGGGGTGCCGAACCGCGACGGTGCCCTCGGAAACCGGGTCGTGTTGGCTCTCGGACTAAATCGGCAGCGGAGAGGAACTTGTTGAGTTCTTGTGATGATTGTGTGATGGATCTGTTTTCGTGATTGAGTTTTACGATAGTCTATATGTTGGCGTGTCGGGCAACATCGACGACTGGAACCAACAAGAGTGTCTTGTATCAGATGACGAGATGTACTCTCCTTGTCTACCAAGTCTCGTCTACTGATATGAGCATCATGACAGCACTTTATTGTTGTCTTGTTTCTTTCTTCTTTTTCTTTTTCTTTCTTTGTTGCTTTTGTGTTGCCTGGTTGCGACTAACGTGGCAGCAGCACCTCGACGCTGATGTCGATCTGGCTTGCTACTATGCGTTTGCAGTCCCTGTTTCAAGTACAGACCGGGTTATAGAGTGCTCTTGAGTTTGGGGAATTATGCCTGTCCTTTTGTTCGAGGCTGATCGAATGAGAACTGAGGTGGCTGGTCGACCGGAGGTGTTTCTGGGTGTGTTTTGGTGGGTGGGTGCGCAACGAAAAATGTACAAATCTTGTAAAAGGTGGTTTATAGTTTAAACGTGTCCGTGTTTCAATAAGCAATTTTCTCTTGGAAAAAGTACAAAAAGACAGAGTGTGTTTTGCCTGAAAAAGATGGTAGAACAATCAAAGATGGAGCGACGTGAGGCAAAAGACGGGACGATTACGGTGCACTATCAATACCACCTTTTGCAAAGTTGCGTTTTGGCACTTACGCACTTAAATTCCACATTACACCACATAATAGCAAAACACGGCATATTTATACGCCGATTTCTCTATAGGTTAATATATAAAATAGGAGTTCTATATACTAAATAATAGATTAATTAATTATCTATTTATATATCTATTTATATATCTAAAAAGGTATTTAATTATATCCCTATTTATAGAGAAATTAGCATGCAAAGATGCTGTGTTTTAGTGTTATGTGGTGCCCTGTAGCGCTGGTGCTTTGTGTGTTGCCGGCCTTTACCCAGCCACACAAGGCAGGCGTCGCTACCTATAGGGCACCTAGTTCTGGCACATGGTAGCCACATTGGCATTTGCACGATGTGTTAGAGTTGGTGGAATGAGTCTTACCAAACTCCGCTGCCGTCATGCTCTGTCCAATCACTACACTAGGAAATCGCATTCATATGTAGGCCGCCACCAAAGTCAGCGGCAAACGTGACCACATAATATCCGTGTGGCGCCAAATAAGGTGGTCGGACGGCACCGCGTGCTGCAGGGCGGGCGCCAGCCGATCCCGCCATCGAGGACCCTTGCTGTATCTGGCAGCTGCATATTGTCTGTGCCAAGCAAGCAAGATAGGTTTGTTTCCTCGAGGTATGTCGGTGGGTGAGGGCGTGACGGAGTGAGGCGTGAGGGATATCGTCGCTGGCTGCTGTCTGGTGGTGGTCATCAGATATTGGTACTGGTGCCTGGACTACCAGAAGAGTCGAGGTGGAAAGGGCCGCGGTTGGATGAGGAAGAAGGGTCGAAATCGTCAATAGTCATGAGAGAAGCAAGAAATGTGTTTGCTCGCAGATTGAACAAAGAAAATGAGTCGTGGCCGATACAGGAAGGACCCTTGCCGGGCGCAGTTTCAAGATGGTGGTGCGGAGAAGCCGCAGCGCAACGGCATAAGCTGGCCACACACTGCCGGCTTCGGACTGTTTTCACATTTCGCAACCTATAACGCCTGTATTTTTTTATTTTATTTTTCGTTTTCCTATACATATCCTCCTCTGCAAACACTCTGCCAACAAATCACCCGTTATCCCGTCAAGCCCACCGCTGTGCGTTGACAGCGCCGTGGCAGCCATGGTAAGCTTCCGCGCCTCCGCGCCTCCGCGCCTGCCGAGCCTCACTGACCGCGCGCCGTTGCAGGTTTCAACCTACTTATGGCATATCCTACGTATGTGGTGACCATTACGAGTCCCGTAGCTGCGTTGCTGAATCATGTTGCCTGCGCAGTCTTTTTACCCGCCGCCGTCCTCGCCTGCGACGGCTCCATCATTGACCCAGACGCCTATTACACCCGCAACGGCCTCACTTGGACTGAGGGCGCGCTGCGCATGAATGAGATTCAGGTCGTCGGCACGCACAACAGCTACCACGTCGAGGCGGACCCCGCGGAGCAAAGCTTCATGGCTAGGTTCACGAATGATGCTATTAATTTCCGCTACTCGCATTCCGCGCTCGATGTGCAGCTCGAGTACAACCGCGTCCGCAGCATGGAGTGAGTTTCAATCTCACTCTCCTTCCCGTCCCCTCCTCCGTTCCTCTCTCCGTCTTTTCTCTTTCGGGATAAGCTGCGAGGGGCACGTTTTTCCTCTCAGCCTCTGATACCCTTTCTCTAGGCTCGACATCCTTGCGGACCCCGACGGCGGTAACTACGCCAAGCCGCTCATCAGGCGCCTCGTCGGGCTCCCGTTCCCGTCGGATCCCACGTATGCCACCAACAGCACCAAGGTGCTGCACGTGCCGGACCTCGACGTCGGGGGCGTGTGCGCCAGCGTGGTGCAGTGCCTGCGCATCGTCAAGCGGTGGCTGGACGCGCACCCGCGCGCCGTGCCGGTGCCGATCCTGCTCGAGCTCAAGACGGCCGAGAGCGTGGGCCGCATGATTGGCGGCGCCAACGTCATTGCCTGGAACGACACGGCGCTGCTTGACTGGCTCGACGCCGAGATCCGCAGCGTCTTCCCCCGCGAGCAGATGGTCCTCCCCGACGACCTCCGCCGCCACGACCTGCCCACGCTCGAGGCCGCCGTGCTGCAGCGCGGCTGGCCCGACCTCGACGCCGCCCGCGGCCGCGTCTTCTTCGTCATGGACAATGGCCCCGTCCACCCCGTGCGCACCGCGTACATTGACGGCCGCCCCAACCTAGAGGGCCGCGTCATCTTTACCAATGCCGCCCCCGGCGACCCCGACTGCGCCTTCCAGAAACACAACGACCCAACCACCGACGACGCCGTCGCCGACATCCAGAAGCAGGTCGCCGCCGGCTACTGGGTCCGCACCCGCGCAGACGTGCCGCTGGATACCGTTCTGAGGGACAAGTGCGATACGGCGCGGCGCGACGCCGCGCTGCGGTCCGGCGCCCAGATTGTGTCGACGGATTTTCCCGCGTACGGACCGAGTGCGCGCTGGGGATGCGACTATGCCGTGCGGATGCCGGGCGGCAGGCCCGCGCGGTGCAATCCCGTCAATGGCCCGCGATGGTGTGACGAGGCGTTGTTGGAGCCGGGCGAGTATAGTCGCAATTAGAGGCGGAATGCAGTTATACCCCATATAGAAGCGAGCACAAGACAAGCCAAGTGTGAATATAGTCTGCGAGAAAAATACGTGAGATGAAGTGAAGCGCTATCAAAGAAATCGGGGGGTATCCTTGCTATATCGAAACGCCAAACGAGTAGTCTCCAACAATGCCCAGCAAAACCATAGAATGAACAGTCTCTAACAATGCCCAGCCCACGTCGCGCCCTCTCATACATACACTCTCTGCATGTCCTCTCTCGTCTTGCGCACGCGCCTGCAATCCAACACGCTCCAGGCCACATAGACCAGCCTCACGCCACTAACTCCACGTTAGCATTTAACACGCACCACCGTCTCTAGCCGCGCAACTTACGCCGTCGTCCACGTCAGCCCGGCCGTCACCATCATGACGTGCCGCCAGGGGGCGGGGTCGTCCTCGTAGCCGCGGTCTGAGAAGCCGACAAAAATACCGGCCGTCAGCGCGGCGGCGAGCATGACAAAGTCGAGGCCGCCAATAGCGTAGGGCGAGACGCGCGGGAGGTTGGTGTTGATGAGGTCGACGAGCATGAACGAGTCGATGATGATGGCGACGGCGTTCTACGTCGTCGTCAGTTTTTCTTTTTCTTAAATAGCAACACAAGACAGACTGCACATACCGCTCCAATGGCCAAGCCCGCCACGCCGCGCTTGACGGGCCACCGCGCCACCAGGTACAGCGCGCTCGCCATGCCCGCGAGCGCGATGCTCATGGTGATGCTGCGCGCGATGGCCTGCGACAGCCCGTAGCGGTGGGATGCGCGCGGCAGGGCCCTTTCCATGACGAGGTCGTGCGAGAGCGGCTGCTGCTGCGGTGGTCGGCGCGGCGGCGTGGCGGCGGCTTCGTCCTCGCCCTCGCTTCGCCACACGGCCGGCGTCATCATGGGCTGCAGCTCGAGATGCGGCTCGGGCTGCCGCGACGGTCCGGCGACGACGTCGAGGGCGCGCGGCGGCCGGTCGTAGGTCGCGAAGACGGCCCCCGCCATTGGTTGGTGGTTCGTTTTGCCGCGCGGGGGGGGGGTTGGTTGCTTGGGTGGCGGTTATGTGGGATGCATGAATTTCCGCGTGAGATTGGGGGTTCCAATCAAGGCATTGCTTTTTTGGAGAGGGCGGTTGCTGAGATTGCAGGTGCGAAGATGACACTGTGTGTTGTGGCTGGGAGGTTGCGTCTTCTGTTCTCTTTTTTGGGGGGAGGGGTGGGGGGAACGCATGCCGCGCCACAAGGATGGGGAAACGCCACGGTGAGCGGCGGGCGCAGGCGCGCAAAAGCGAGCAGTGATTGCATCGCTGGGGTTCTGGCTTGTTTGTTGTTGAGCAGTGCAATTTGGGAATACGGGCGTGCTGGTGGCGGTTGAGAGAGGTGGTCATGGAGGCGAACTGTGCACTCGATGTGCTCGGCTGTTTAAAGATGACAGCTTTCCAACGTGACGACATCTTTGAGTGTATAACAGCTTGGCATTTGTGTAGATGATTGCTTTACGGGGGCACTAGTTGGATCTGGTAAGTTGGAAAATTGCATGAAAACAATCATGAGAACCCGAAACGAAGTGGCCGTCGAGAATGCGCCCAAAATCAACTGGTAGATCACTATGCATAAAGTAGGGGCCGGCCTCTCGGACAGAGCAATAGGAGAAACTGTAGAATAACATCTCTTGAGTAGCGATATTAGATGATGGTAACAGGTACCTATTAATAAATCATAATTGACCATGCAAACGGGGTGGACGCAGACAAGAAACTTGGAGAGGGTTCGTATTCGTTACCTATAGGTACCTTTGGGGGCGTATTCTAACTTCAATTAGCTAGGGAAAGAAATAGATTCATCAGATAATACTGGCAATGATTTTTTTTTAGAGAATATATGTAATATTTTAAGATGATAAAAGGTGCTAACAAAAACCGCCCCCTAACGGGAACCTTCTACAGTGGGGTCCAAAAGTCTGTCACCACAAGACATTTTCCATACAAACACATTTACAACACTCCCTTCCCTACACCATCGCCACCGATATGACACGACCTAGTTAACATTACCATCTGCCATCTTCCCCACTTCATGGTTCTCGATCGCTCGGGATAATGGGGGAATTGACAAAAAGGGAGCCAGGGTAGGCTATGCCTTGATGTCTCGCAGGCGCGGTATCCCTCCGAGGCCTACGTCGTGAATATGTAAAGGCAGATCACGTATGTCCTTGCCCAGTCCTCAGGCTGACAGCGCCGTGGTAGCTAAAGTGGTTCGCCAGAGAATACGCTCACGTCCAATATCGCTCCGGACGAGAGTTTGGACAGACGGTATGGTCAAGGTCGATGCCCGTCGGGAGAGCTGACTTTTCTTCCCAGCATCGCTCGGTCGGCCGGCGCCTTGAAAGTGGAATATTGTGGACTCGGCAATGACAAGAAATCCAGCATCTAAAGCTTCTTTGATACTGTTTTTAGCAGTCGCGTCCCAGTCGGCGGATGAGACGCTGGCCGAAACAATCGTTTCCATCCTTTGTCTAGTCTCGGCATAATGACAGCGGGTATGGTGAAGCTAGGATCAGGTCAACAGAGCAACCTCTCTCGACTAATTTATGAGTATCGGAGCTGTACCTTGTTTATATTATTATTATTATTATTATTACTATTATTAGTAGATTTACTAATAATAGTATATTAGTAACGATAACTATAGTTTATATAGAAATTTTTATAATAAGAGAAGTTAAGTTAATAGGAATAATAAAAGTAATAAAGAAAAGAAAAGTAAATTAGCTATAGATTTAGGCTAATATAATATAGAATAGTACTTTAATAAGGTATTTACTTAAATACTAATAACTTATACTTTTTAGCTAACTTTATTTATAATAATTAGAAACTTAGAATGAGAATATTAATATATTCTAAATAATATATTTAAATAAAATCTTAATAACCTTTTTTATATATAATTAAATAGTTTTACTTAATATTATAGTTTAAAGGTAAAATATTTATAGGATATATTTATACCCTCTTATCCTGTCTATTTCTCAGCACTATTATCAGCTGGGCAGTATTTGCTCCTGATCTTATCGTAGATCTCAGGAAAGGCACCAATAGCGTTGTACTTGGCACGACACTCACGGTACAATCGATGATCGAACATCTAGCAGCGGGTCATGTTAGCATGCCTATTCTGTATCCATCCCCTCTTTTTCGCAAGTGCACATACCTCTTCAAACTCGGTCCGGGTCATGAAGCTGTCAGTGTAGAGGAGCTGGTAGCCGCAACGATCGCGGGCAAATTTCTCTACCTGTCGCACCTCCTTGATAGCATCCCAGAACTCCTTACGCTTCACTTTGGGCGGCACGCCGTACACGCCGAGGTTAAAATACATTTCATACTGACGGCCGGTCACTGGATGGGTGCTCAGATGGCGAGGCTCGTGCAGCGCCCCCTGCAGGCCGGCTGGCTGTTTGTAGATACGTACCGGGTAGAAGAGCAGCGGGTAGACTTCGAATGCGTCGTGGTAGACACTGATAGCGTCCTTCAGGTGACGCAACGGAACTATAATGTCCTGCACTACATGCTTGAAGACAGACGCCTCGCGGATAGCCGGTGCTGATGACAACTTGAGGTAGGCGATCTTGGGCGGTCCCATCCAGCCGAAGACGTACTTGTACCACCAGTACGTGGAAATAGGGATGACCTCACGCAGCTCCCAGAAGATGCTGCGCGTGTGGCGATGGAAATACGACCTGAGCGGGATCCAGTCCTCGCCCGGACCGTGCCACAAGAACGACTCAACGTGCTCGTAGAACCAGGGCTTCCACGGGTTCCCCACGTCGTTGATGCGATCGACATGACCAGCCGGCGGCCCATCGCTGAACTCGCCAACAAAGATGACAGCAGTATCCTTGCTGTATATAGTAGTCTCAATCAGCGGCGGCGTATTTGGTGCGTGCGTCAACGTCGTTAGCTTTTCTAGCAGCTCGTCCGAACTATGGCACGGGATATACCTCATGTGCACAAACGGCTTTATCGGGACGATAGTCAAATCGACAGCGACAAGGAATCCCAGCGTACCTAAGACAGTGCCATGAAATGCTAGTTAGTCTCCTTCTCGCCCAAGCTAGCATTAAGGTTCATGGCCGATTACGTACCGTGGCTCCAGGGCAGCGCGTGGAACAGATCGGCCTTTTCTGTACGTGAGCAACGTACGAGGGAGCCGTTGCCCAGCACCATCTCGCAGGCGTGGACCGTCTCTGAGAAGAAGCCGTGGATATGTGAGCTGACCTCGACGCCCACGCCCATCAGCAGCCCGCCAACCGTCAGGTCGTCCATCTCGATCATAACGGCCAGGGCGTAGCCCATTGGGAGGAGGTGCTGGGTGATTTGGCCCATGTTGACCATAGGCTCGCAACGCACCGTCATCCGCGTCGTGTTCACCTCAAGGATGTTGGGCAGATCAACGCGGATCCGCTCGCAGCTGTCCTTGTACGACTCGACGCGGAGGCTGACAGAGAGCCAAGGAGGCCGGGCAGTAACCATCAATCGTCTACGACCGGCGGCGTTCCACGCGCGGACCTGCTGCTGCACCTCGCGCACGCGTGCATCGTGCAGGTGCGGCGTGGCCAGGAAGGCCCGGGAGTACAAGTTACGGACGCGTGCGTATTGGTCATGAGCGAAGGAGAGCGGCACCATGGTGAAGGCGAGAAACCAGCCGCGATGCTCGACACAGAAATTGACGAGCCAAGGGTAGAATGGAGTGCACTGCAGCAGCTGTACCGTGGGCCAGATTGTCAGATCGGCCAGCAGGCTGAATAGTAGGCATAATAGCCGAAGAGCCGGATTCAGAGTGTAGGCCGTGGTAAACACCCACAGGCCACGGACGATGTGGTGAAGCCAACGGACCGCCCGCGCGAACGGCGACCCGGCATACTTGGTATAGTCTACCGAAGAAGGGGAATCAGTCGTCATGATAGTACAATATACCAGTACTGGCGTGAGCACGGATAGCAGGTATTGGGATAGGGGGTAACGGAATAGCGTACTCTGTGAGTGTGATAATGTTAAGGAGATTACAGAGTAATGAATTAGCACCGACCACGTGACTGTGCGTGGGAGTGGACCAAAGTAAACAGTAAACGACCACGTGAACCCAAGGTCGCGTTCAACAATTACCATGCACTAGGATTTGGCACCCACAACTGTTCATCCCTGCACCAGGCAGTCAGTGTCGCCAGCCACTTATTACGTATGTCTTGCTTGTTTGACAGCGGCGTGGCTTGGCACGCCTGAGGCTTGTCATTGTCCCAGGTTTCACCGCTTCTACTCCTGATCTTTTCCGGGTCGCGCTAAAACAAGACGAAAATTCAGGCTCACAACAATGACGTCGTGTGGACTCTCCATCGACCCACTTGCCCATACATGCTACAGTAAGTTACTGTATGTATAAACGAGTAATTTGTACATAGATTACTCACCCAAGAACGTGATCCGCTGGCGGGTGCCAACCGAGAAGTGAACGGTCAACCCGTGTAAGCCAATTAAACTATGGCTGCACATTCCCTTCAAGTACAAATTACGTGGCTTGCTATTTAGTGCCATCGGACTATTATCTCGCCAGATCAACGCTGCCAACCGGCCAATTTTCATTCGCAGTCCACTGATGACGGGCGTCATATACCATGTTATAATATCCACCTGCAGGGGGTGGGTTACAAGCCCCACTTCACCTTGTCTCTCTTCCACATCATCACCCTCTTCACCCACCATCCCCATCCCCCATCCCCCCATCCCCCATCCCCGGCATCGGGCAAACTGCTTGTGGGGGGTCGGTTTTCTTTGTGCGGCCTTGGGATTCGGAAGCAGACCGCTGGCACTGGTGCTTTTGCTGCGATGTAACTTTATAAATGGCTTTCTGCCGCAGGTTCAGCCGCTTGCCTGTCCAACTCACTACCCCTCTACTTCACCGTCTACCTGGCACTGGTCTTTCTCGTCCGAGTCGGCCACCTGCGCGCATCACATTGCCTTGCCAAACCCCCAATCCCTAGAACTAGAACCCACCTTGTGTGAGGTGCACGTCGCAATCATGACACGAAAGATGTACATGGGCATGACCGGCAAGAACCTTAACTGGGCAATCAGCACAATCGCAGGATGCGACTTTCTGCTCTTTGGTTATGGTAAAAACTCCCTCTGCAGTTCCTGCTACACGCGACTTCATGCTAACGCGTTGGCGACAACAGACCAGGGCGTCATGGGCGGCATTCTGACGCTTCCCATCTTCTTGGAGCAGTTCCCCCAGATCAATGATCTTTCTGACGCGCCAAACATGGACCAGCTTCCTGGTTCCCGGTCGCAGCGCAGTCTAAACCAGGGCATTGCCGTGGCCTCGTACAACCTCGGCTGCTTCCTCGGCGCCGTCATTACCATCTTCATCGGAAACCCCCTCGGCCGTCGCCGCATGATTTTCCTCGGCACCGCCATCATGACCGTCGGCGCAGTTCTACAGGCCTCGGCATTCACCCTCGAACACTTCATTATCGGTCGCATCATTACTGGCATTGGCAACGGTGGCAATACTTCGACGGTTCCCATGTGGCAGTCAGAGACCTGCTCGTCGCACAAACGTGGCAAGCTGGTCATGATAGAAGGTGCTCTGATTACCTTCGGTATCATGATCTCCTACTGGATCGACCTTGGCCTATCCTTCACCAACACCTCCGTCTCCTGGCGCTTCCCCCTCGCTTTTCAGCTCGTCTTTTGTGTCTTCATTCTCGCCTTTGTCATGGCTCTCCCCGAGTCCCCGCGCTGGTTGATTCTCAAGGGCCACGAGGCCGAAGCGCGCAACGTCATCGCTGCGATTGCGGACAAGGAGGTGGAGGACCCCCTTGTCGACATCGAGTACCGTGCCATCAAGGAGACCGCTGAACAGAGTGCGGGCGGCTATAGCGAAGTGTTCCGCATGGACGAGAACCGCACGCTGCATCGTACCATTCTTGGTTATGTCAATCAAATGTTCCAACAAATTAGCGGCATCAACCTCATCACCTACTACGCCGCCAAGATTTACGCTGACCTCGGAATGAGCCCATTCCTTGCTCGTTTGCTTGCTGCTCTGAACGGGACCGAATACTTCATCGCCTCTTGGCCGGCTGTCTTCCTGGTCGAGCGAGTCGGACGCCGCAAGCTGATGCTGTTCGGCGCTGTCGGTCAGGCATGCACCATGGCGATCCTAGCCGGTGTCAACTCGCACAAGACTGACACTACCCGCATTGCCGGTGTCGTCTTCTTATTTGTCTTCAACACATTCTTCGCCGTCGGCTGGCTCGGCATGACCTGGTTGTACCCTGCCGAAATCACCCCTCTCCGTACCCGTGCCCCGGCCAACGCTCTGTCGACATCGGCCAACTGGATCTTCAACTTCATGGTGGTCATGATCACCCCCGTCTCATTTACCAATATTGACTACCACACTTACACCATCTTCGCCATCATCAACGCCATCATGGTGCCTTCGGTCTACTTCTTCTTCCCTGAGACGGCCTACCGCTCGCTCGAGGAAATGGACACCATCTTCCGCAAGGTTACAGGGCTCAGGGGCGCACTCGACGTAGTCAAGGTCGCCCGCGAGACACCCCACCGATACGGCAAGAACGGAGAACTTCTCATTGCTTTCGATGAGCCTGAGGAAAAGGTCGAGGCCGAGCACGCCAGCGGCCATGCCAGCGACGGCAGTGGCAAGAATAACAATAACAATGCCTTGTTCACCAAGACTGACGAGGAGACGTCACGCCCGCAAGAGAAGTGAAAATCGCACGCGCGACTGTGCGGCCATGATGTTGGCTGGCCAAATGATACTTGTAGATATACCCTGTTTCTTCGTACTCAGTCTTTTGCAACCCAATTTGCTACACGGACTGACTCCACTACTCCCTGCATAGGTAGGAAGCTGCTACATACTATACCATTTAGCTCAGAGCAAATACTGTAGTAACACAATCCTTCTTTTCTCCGCTTTTGCTGTTCTACTTCCCTGGGTGTATGTTGCAACCCGACCAAAAAATGTCGTCAATAAAGAAATTTCGAGCCCCGCGTTCATCCATGCAGCGAACGGGTCGATATTGAGGGGCCATTACGAAGGAATGGCCTCATTGTTGCCGCGGGGAGATGCAGGAATTGCCCACTGCGTAATGCATGCGCATCAGTTGCCTGGTATTTGCTAGAAAACATGCTCGCCATTGGTCCTTCCTCCACTGGCATATGCAGAAAGGCTTCTGACAGCCCCCCCTTTCTCCTCAATGCGAAAAGCCGGGGTGGCGGGGGATTAGTTAGGATGCCGACAGACTGTAAATAGCGGACTTGGCCTACAGATTAGTCAGACAAAAAGAAGCATTAATCTCATGCCTCTTCCTTCAGTTCACTCTCTACTGACAGGCAGGATCGATGGCCGAGAGAGACTCGCGCGAGTATGCTGTGCGCGAAAATGGATGGCCAACTTGAACATCGGACGCGGTCAGCACGCGAAGCCCCGACAAACTTCGTCGACGGTCGTCGGTCTAGGCGGTTCGCCTGTGATATGTGTCGAACATACAAGGTTTGTACGCAACAGCCCCCCTGAACATGTGTATGACACTCATAATCATGCCCAGGTGCGATGCCGCGGCCATCCTTGCCATCGATGTACCCGGGCAGGAGAATCATGCACATTTTCGGCTACTCTGCCCGAGGACCGTCGTGGCGATACCCGAAAGCACACGGTCCGCTCGGAGCAGAAGCGTCGGGATAACTTCATCGTGGTAGATCCAGGCTTGTACCTCACGAGCTGCGACGAGAGGGGTAGGGCGGCGGCGGCGCCTGGCGGCACGAGCGAGGCGCACGCTGCGTCAGCGAGTCGAGGCCATAGTGGCGGGTCAGGTAAAGTCGCAGAGCGTACGAGAACGACACCGGGGGACGGAGAGACGGAGCGGGAGGATTTCAGGCATGTGCAGTCCCTGACGCCGGATTTTGATCAGGAAGCGGGCGAGACGGCCAGTCGGTCGGCGACGGCGACGGATGCGACGTGGGACTGGGACAACCTGCTGATAAGCGACGACGAATACCATGAGTTTACCAACCTGGTCTCTGACCAACCCCTTTGCTCCAGCGACTGGCTAGATGCTGCTGCCGCTGCTGAGCACGCTTTCCAGGCCGAGGCCGTCACACAATACCCCGGACCAACCTCGTCGGCTTCCGCCATGGTCTGGAGCAGCCCGTCCATCGTCGCTGGTTGTACGTGCCTGCCGCGACTAGCATTCGGCGTGTTTGAAATGGACATCAGTCTCGTAGGGCGGCTGGGCGTGGGCGCCCTCCCATCCGACGACGACCGTGTCGTCGAGACCCTCGAGCAGCAGATGCAATCGTGCGGCGCGCGCTGCTTGACGCGGCAGCTCGGCGTGGCGGAGCTCCTCGTCATTCACCTGGAGCAGCTGGCGCACCAGGTCGTCTGCGTAGATGGGCGGGAAAATCAGGCACAGCTTCTGGCGGGGAAAAGGGCGCGGCTGGTACGGCTGGTCGTGGCGGTGCGTGAGAGGTTGAGCAATGCACAGGGGAGCTGCGTCGCGAGACTGGATGCGCTGATGAA
The DNA here is from genome assembly GCF_000225605.1 of Cordyceps militaris CM01. Taxonomy (NCBI): domain Eukaryota; kingdom Fungi; phylum Ascomycota; class Sordariomycetes; order Hypocreales; family Cordycipitaceae; genus Cordyceps; species Cordyceps militaris. The sequence continues at coordinate 3,048,647 of NW_006271972.1, forward strand.
GCTGCTGGATGGGTAGAGAGCGACATGGAAACATGGGTATATATGTCCACGGCCATTTGCTTGAAATTGTATTTAATTGATAATTTGGTTGGTCGGATCAGCTCGAGTCATCCACCCATTTTTCCTACTGGTAGACTTGGACCTGGCGAGACAAGCTAGCTCGCATCCCTCACCACGTTAGTCAAATAAGAGTCTCTGCGCTCTTTCTGAGTTTGACATGTAGCTTAGGTTTCGACCACATGATGAAAACGTGCCCGAGTCCCACGAAGTCAATATCCTGGTCCACAAGCTCCAGATTGTACGTCCATAGCATCTTGCTCAAAATTAAGTTGATCTCCATCCAGGCAAAGCTACAATGATGTTAGTCGGCTGCAACAACTCGAGTTCATCTGTACACCAACGTACTTTCGTCCCAGGCAGCCTCTTGGGCCGAGAGAGAACGGCTGGCTCGCCTCCCTCCTGTCCGTCGTCTTCGTATCCAGCCACCGCTCAGGGAGAAAGGACATGGGCTCCAAAAAGTACTGCTCGTCATGCGAGACGGTCCATGTACTCGTGTAAATCTCCGTCTATATCCCATCCCCGTCAGCCGTCGTCCAATCTTAGGGGTTGCTGGCCGAGACTTACACCGGCAGGTATATGCTGCCCATGAACTTGAAAGCCCGGGGATGTGCGGGGAAATCCCTGCGAGGCTGGGGGGTAGAGTCGCAGGCTTTCGTTGATGACGGCTTGGAGATAGGGTAGCCTCTGCGCCTCGGCTGCCGTGATGTCCTCGTACTGGGCGAAGCGGTCCCGGATCTCGTTTGTAAGCCGTCTCATCCTTTCCGGGTGTCGCAGGAGAAAAAAGATGGTGCCAGACAAGGACGTGGCGACTGTCTCTCCGCCGGCGATGCTAAGCATGTACTTTACGTCAGCGTTTCCCATTGTGTTGCGTGCGGTCGGGCTTCCGGAGGGGCAACCTACACCAGTGTAGAAACGTGAGCGGCCAGCTCTTCTTTGTCCATTTCTCCGTTGTGAACCTTGCTTACCAGGAGACTGATAAAGTCCTTGCGGCGACTGTTAGAGGACAAGATTCTACCCAGATGTGTCAGCCGGATGTGCCCTGGGAAGTCCCTGGTCAAGCGCACACGACGTACTTGTCCACTTTGTCGCGGCTGTACTGCGACACTTTATTCTTCACGAGAAGCCGGGAGGGGATCAGGTAGCCCATCATCTTAGCCACGGCGCCAAGGTGGGCAATGTTATCAATTAGTGTAACAAGGTACATGTGATCTTCAACGAGCGCCGACCAAAAGTGGCGGGAGCCTGTATCCAAGGGTCAGCTTTGACGTGGGATCTCGTTCAAGTGATGATCCTACCGCTTTCCAAACTGTGAAAAGACTCGCCAAAGGCCATTTCGCCTAGGACATCGAATGAGACCATATCGAACCATTTCACCATGTCGAGGCCCGCCGCTGGGCCTAGCTCCGCCGCCGCTGCCTCCTCGCCGATAATGCGCACAAACAGGTCGATCGTTTCGCTCACTATGCCTTCCTGCTCCAGCAGCGAGCGCTGCGAGAAGGCGGCCGACAGCATCTTCTTCATCTCGCCGTGCCGGGCTGGGTCGCGCTCGCTGGCGATACACGACTTGGCGAAGCCGGCGCCGAAAATGTCCCAGAATTCGCCTTTAGGGGGGATGCGCCGCTCCGTGCTAGAGGCGCCGTATATGGCCTTCCAGGATTCAACGGAGCCAAATGACAGCTCGTTGGGCGAGACGCGGACAATCGGGCCTGGAGAAGGCTAGTTAGCCCGAGGTTGTCGACCAAGGGGAGGGAGGGAGGGGCAAGAGACGCACCGTATTGGCGATGGAGCCTTTCCAGGTGCACCTTGCCTGTGGTGGTGTTGATGAAGCGCCATAGCTGGTAGCGTAAGACTTGATCAAACAATGTAGCAATGGTGTGAGGTCGGGTTGTGACGTACCAGAGAAGACCGACCGAGCAACGGCCCAGGGAAATCCTTTAACGGGTGAAGATAGACGTTATACAAAGCGACCGATACTGCATAGAGCAAAAGCTATCATATAATGAGCTCGCATGATTTTCGAAACGAGATGAGAAGCTGCGCACAATAGTTGAAACGCCGATGACAACCTGTAGACCGGATGGGCTCGGCCAGTCCTCTACCCGTCCAGCATAATGCCGAATAGTAGTCATTGCGTAGATTGAACAAGTGTTGAGAAACTCTGAAATGTACTTGTTTGCCGAATTCTGGAGAGATGCACAGTTGGCGAGAGAACCGATACTGCGAGCACGGCAGCTTTTAAATGAGGCCGTTGCCACATGTCATGCAGTCCCTGATATACATGCAGTCATCCGATATGGGATCTAAATACTCCATGGGGAAATAGATAATAACCGAGTTACCCCATGGAGTAAAATCGCGACGGCGAAAGTGACAAGAAACCAGACCCAGCTGGTCGGCGTTCTCCGAGCTTCCTGGATCTGGTTTCGACCGATCTGAACCTCAGGGCGGATCACTCTACTGGCTTCGCTTACCCCGAGACTCCAAGGGTAGAAGCAGGCTGAGGACGGCGAGCAGACCAAACAGCGCTGCGCATACAAACAAGGGCACTGTCGTTTCCAAATTCGCGTAGCTGCCCACCAGTACGCCAAGAATCCCCCCAACCCTTGTTCAGGACGACGCAGATTCCGTATCCGGTGGTTCAATGCGCGGCGGGTAGAATCTCCGGCGTGTAAGCGTATATTGTGCCATGGTAGATATTTCTGCAACAATGGTAGCAGTCCTTGTCAGGGGTGGGGGGTTGTAATGTTCACGAGGCGGCGGTAGTGGCGGCCGGGATTGCCAAGATTCTGAGGCTCGGTGTCAATCTGGATATAGCCAAACTGAAGCACCATGGTAATCAACGCACCGACGGCCAGGGTATCTCTTCGCCTAAAGTGCCTGCTTTCCACGAAGACGGCGGCGATAATAGGGCCAATCAGCCCCGCCGTCTGGTTGACGGCATAGTCTCGCCACGTCTGGTGATTCGAGCCATCGCCCGTGTCCGCGCCCCTGCTCTGCAGAGAGAACGGGAGGAAGACCGAGTACAGCGGCGACACCATGCCGATGACGAACCAATTCGCAAAGATCATGGTCGTCGAGTACGCTAGCAGCCGTGTCTGGAAGAGGCCCCGAAAGTGCATCTTGACGACTCGGACAGCTCTGTGTGTCGCACGACGCCCTCGGCCAGGGCCAGCGTCAGGCTGTGTGGACGCCTGGCCTGCGCCGCCACCGCGTCGACCGCCGTCACCACCTCCTCGTCACGGGTGTGCGACATCCTGACGAGCAGCTTGCGCGCGAGGGCCGCGACGAGCACGAGGCCGCCACAGGTGAAGTGCAGGTAGCGCCAGCCCATGTTGTCCGCGCGAGCGCACCTCTGCGGCGCGACACCATGCGGGGGCGGACAGTTGAAGCGGCTCATAAAGGCCGAGGCGAGCAGCCCGGTGACGAGATAGCCGACCGCCCACCAGGCCATGAACGAAATCAGCCACAAGTGCGAGGTGGGCAGGAACTCGAGAAAGCTTCTGGTGTCGATGATGTAATTACCTCCGGCGCCGGCCGAGTAAATTGCCCCTCTGACGGGATCAAGCTTTTTAGCCAACAGACTCGGAAATAGAAAGACCAAGGGAACTCACATGGCGGCAAAGGAAATGTAGCCAGGCATACTACCGGCGATAGCGACAAAGATGGCGCAGGAAAAGAGACTGGTCTGAAAGGCAAACCTTGGACCGATGATGTCGGCAGAGAAGCCCCAAAGCCCGGCGCCGAGCAGCAGTCCGACTTGGGAGCCGAGGGGGATCCCCACGATACGGGCTGTCGGCCGGCCATATTCCTGCTGCACCGCCGGGTTCGCAATGGACTGGCAAACGATGAGCGACTGGAAGCACTTGTTAGCGGCAGATAGCAAGTGGCATGGCACGGGATTGGTGGCGTACAGAATCAACGGCATAGCCAAACCCGTTGAGGAAAGATAGCTTCCATTGAAAGCGGCTTATGCCAATTCCATCAATGGCCGAGTTGACGAGAGCCATCTTTCGAGTCAGTACAGGGTCGTAACTCTTCGCGTCAATGATGGCGTCGATCGAGTTTGATGCGTCGTCGTCCGAAACGGATGGATTGCCGTCATGATTACCATTCTTTGCTTCTTCTGCCAATTTCGTATTCGTCTGGAGAAGAGTCTCTTCATAGTCGTCGTTCTTGCCATGTGCAGTCATTGCGTTACCGGGTCCGACACGGCCATGCCCGCAGTTGATAGTGGATGGATGCATCATGAACCAGAATCATGGCAAAGCTGAATACATACCATAGACGACTTCAAGGGTTACACATTCATTGCATGCAAAACGCCGTGATGGTAACCTGTACTTCCTGCACAGTCAAAATGGGTGTGCTCTCTGATGATTCTTGTTGTATCGTTTCCTCTTAAGCACATCTTGAATGGCAATGACCTTGGCTCTTTTTTTGGGGCGGCGAGTGGACAGCTAATTGGGTTGCTTTCTGCGATAACAGCATCATCGCCCACCAAGCCATTCCGGGGCTACAGCCATGGTGTGAGGCACTTACATGACACAATCTCTTAGCATATTTTAATTCCACCGTCAGAGCGATGAGCAGTAGTATGTATACGGAGAAAGACAATTCCTTCTTTTTGTTGCAGCGTTGAGAAATCAACGCGCGGATCATTGTGCCGATGCTCTCAGATTACCCCTCCCCCCCCCCCCCCCCCCAAAAACCGGAGCTCAGCCAACATGCCGAGCTCTGCCACTCCATTTTTTGATCCTTGATACAACAGCGTCATACAACCCATCACCATCCTCCCATGAATTCCATCGTTTCAAGCATCAAACCTTAATTTCGCATCTATAGTCAGCCCGCTGGACTCGCAGCCGCCGCTCCTCTACCCGACGCATCGACCCCGCCGCTCGAAACAAGCGACAACGGGACGCTGCCGCCTGCCTTTCTCTAGTTACCTAGCACAAACCCCGCCCCCTCCCCCGCGATTTCTTCATCCCTTATTTCTTTTCCCAGAAAGCATCTTGCGGCAAGCTTCTCACGAATCAAACAAATAACACTAGTACGAAAACACCACATACAGAAATCATCATCATGGTGGATAGACCGCACCGGCCGTCGGCGCTCGCCGCTACCCCGGGCCTCCCGCCGCAGGCGCAGGTCACCATCTCGCACGGCAACGCGCGCGTCCTGGCCGAACTGCCGACGGGCGAGAGCGTTGTCGTGCTGCTGCACGGCGCCACAGTGCTCAGCTGGAAGGACGCGGCCGGCGACGACAAGCTCTGGCTGAGCGAGGCGGCCAAGCTCGATGGCACCAAGGCGGTGCGCGGCGGCATCCCGCTCGTTTTTCCCGTGAGTTTTGGACGTGGGAAATGAAGAGACAGACGAGGGGTGAAAACTGGAGTAGAGAGTTAACAGGCGAAATAGGTCTTTGGAGCAGGCAGCAACGGCGACAAGACGAAGGACCTCCCGCAGCACGGCTTCGCGCGCAACTCGCGCTGGGAGTTTCTAGGCAAGTCTACCAGCGAGGGCGACAGCTCCAACGTCAAGCTCGACTTTGGCCTCTCGTCCGAGTCGCTGGCCGACGAGTACCGAAAGGCCTGGCCCTACCGCTTCGGCCTGCTCTACAGCGTCACGCTGACCCGCGAGAGCCTGACGACCACCATTGTCATTACCAATGATGGCGACGAGCCCTTTGAGTTTCAGACGCTCCTGCACACATATTTCCGCGTCAAGGTGAGCGGCCGCCCTTTTCTTTCTATACTACCCGCCATTTTCTTCTCCTCGCCTTCTCCCAAACTGACCGTGGACACCTCTCCCCTAGGACATTTCCAAAGTCTCCATCGACGGCTTCGACAACGCCCCCTACATTGACCAGCTCGCGGCCCGGGCTGCCAAGACGCAGACGGGCGCCATCACCTTTAACGGCGAGCTTGACAGCATATACACGCCCGCCGGCGGCCCGGCGCAGCCCATCACGCTCCACGAGGTCGGCGGCCGCCAGTGCCTGCGCCTAGTCCGCGACAATCTCGATGATGTCGTCGTGTGGAACCCGCACGCCGCCAAGGCAGCCGGCATGGCCGACTTTGAACCCAAGGACGGCTGGAAGACGATGGTCTGCATCGAGGCCGGCAGTGTTCGCGGCTGGCAGAAGTTAGACAAGGGCGACGCTTTTGAAGGCGCCCAGACGATTCACCTGTAAACGCGCAGAGCGGGGAGGGAGGCGAGGAGTATATATAGCGAGAAGGACTGCGTGTGCAGAGCATGACTGAAACACGACATAGATATTGGAATACGCCGGGTGGCAGTAAGGCCGCGAGAAACCTAGTACATCTTTGAGATACAGAAACGCTTTTTATTTCTCATGTCCGTTTATATCTGACCCTTTTCATGCTAAACACCTGATGACTTTTACTTTGGATATCAAAGGAGCTGCTAGACAGCTTTTGTGAAACGACGGCGAATTCTGGCTTGCTTGATCATCTCCTGCTTAGCCCAGTCCTTGGCTGTATATACAAAACGACCTGTCGAAACGATACGGGATATCCAGCGGATAGAGCAGCTTTTCTTAATTCTTCTTGGTCTCTTTGGAAAAGTGGTCGGCAATTAAAAAGGCCAGCTCCAAGGCCTGCTTCTCGTTGAGCCGGGGGTCGCAAAACGAGGTATAATTGGTTGACAAGTCATCCTCGTCCAGACCCTCACTCCCGCCGAGGCACTCGGTGACGGCGTCGCCCGTCAGTTCCAGGTGCACACCACCGAGATTACTGCCCTGCTCCTTGTGGATGCGCAGCGACTCCTGCAGCTCCTTGTAAATGTCGTTGAAGCGGCGCGTCTTGACGCCGGCGCCTGTTGACAACGTGTTGCCGTGCATCGGGTCGCACTGCCAGACGACGCAGCGGCGGTACTCGGAGTCCTCGACGGCGCGGATGTGGCGGGGCAGCAGCTCCGCCACCCTCCCGGCGCCGTAGCGCGTGATGAGGGTGATCTTGCCGGGCTCGCGCTGCGGGTTGAGCGCGCGCAGCAGCGCGAGAAGGTCTTCGACGGGCGTGCTCGGCCCGACCTTGACGCCGATGGGGTTGGCGACGCCCCGGAAGAACTCGACGTGTGCGTGGTCGAGCTGCCGCGTGCGGTCGCCGATCCACAGAAAGTGCGCCGACGTGTCGTAGTAGGCCTGCGTCCTGGTGGCCGGCGGCGGCGCGCTGCTTGGCGGCTCGGCGGCGCTGCTGCTGCTGAGGCGCGGGGAGCGGGTTAGAGGTGTGGCGACGCGGCTGCTGCCGGGGGAGTGCGAAGTCGGCTTGGCCAGGTGCCGCGTAAGGGCCTCCTCGTATTCGAGCAGAAGACCCTCGTGCGAGGTGAAGATGTCGACCGTCTCGAGCTCGTCGGGCCGCGCGTTGATGACGTGCAGGAAGCGCAGGGTCTGCTGGATGCTGCGCGCAATCTCCGAGTACTTTTCTTTGAGAACCGGGTCGCGCACGTGGCCCAGGCCCCAGTCAAACGGATGGCGGAGGTCGGCGATGCCAGACGCGATTGCTGAGCGGATAAAGTTGAGCGTAGCTGCGGAATGATGGTACGCCCTAATAGCTTGTTAGCAGTGTGTGTGTGTGTGTGTGTGTGTGTGTGTGTGTGTGGTGGT
>NW_006271972.1:3056427-3058631 GCF_000225605.1 Cordyceps militaris CM01
AGTGTGTGTGTGTGTGTGTGTGTGTGTGTGTGTGTGTGTGGTGGACTGTGCAGGTTTCAAACTCACTTGAGAAGACGGTTGGGGTCAATCTCGCGCTCATCCTCGTGGTAGCCGTTGAGAATGTCGCCGCGGAAGCTGGGCATCTCCCTCCCATTGACCATCTCCGTCGGGCTGGAGCGCGGCTTGGCGTACTGGCCAGCCATGCGGCCGATGCGGACGACGCGCTTGTTGGTGCCCCAGATGAGCACGACGCTCATCTGCAGCAGCAGCTTGATCTTGGACTCGATGGCCTCCTGCTCACAGTAGTCAAACAGCTCGGCGCAGTCGCCGCCCTGCAGCAAAAAGGCGCGGCCTTCGGCCACGTCCCGTAGGTGCGCCTTGAGCGCGTGGATCTCGGACGGGTGCACCAGCGGCGGCATGCGGGCGAGCGCGGTGACGGACTTGCGCAGTGCGGCCGGGTCTGGATAAGCGGGCGCCTGCTTGATGGGTTTGGCACGCCATGTGGTGGGCGTCCAGGCGGCGGCAGGGACAGCGTCGTCGAGGACGGCGGGAATTGGCGGTAAGGAGGCAACCATGGTGGCGGCTGCACGGGGAGATGGGTGGCGATGGTTTGATATCGATGATGGTAAAGCGGAATGATGTGGTTGGGTGACTCAGTCGGCGCGGGGCTGGAGGTGTGACGTAGTTTTGAAGATTCGAAAATTTTCAAGGCGTACCTGACATCAGTTGCAGCCGGGCCAAGTGCAAGACACAAGATAAAATCAATATGCCGCAGAAGATGAAAGACTGTGTCGACTGTGTCGTTATCCGGTATCTGATTTGTCCTACCATAGAGAAACAATGTAACTAAGCTTGCCGATCTGTACCACTGCGACAACGGACTATTGTTGCTCTGCGCCCGCTCGCCTTTGATTGGCCGAATATATTGTGACCCCGTATTCACAGAGAGGGCTCACTGGCTAACCAAAAATTGCAGGGCACGGAACTTTTGGCAACCCACTGTATATACTAACCTACTGTTAAGGACTGGCCTAGGGCATCTGCAGATAGGCGTCGCAATAGTATTAACTCTCTTACGGAGTAAGAGAGGAGGGAAAGCTAGTCTGTCTATCTGCTATAGCATATAAAGGGGGCGCGCCAGGGGCGCGCCCATGGTGGCCTCAGGCCAAGCCTAGCCTGGAGTGGGCTGGAGCCCAACTCCTTCACATTAAGAAATAAAAGATACTATAGGGTAGTATCTTCTAAGCCTATATCCTAACTTTTAAAAAGGTGGTGTTAATGTAGGAAGAGAGTTGAAGGTAACTAGGTAGGTAGGCAGTCTTCTCCGCGTCCATGTCATTTACCTTTAGATCTGAACTTAGACGACAACAATAAGTACGTTTTGGGCAGTCTTCAAGCTCACAATGTCGTCGTGGCGTATCCAAGTTCCGGCGTGGGTGACTTGGCCAGACAGTTACAGGCGAGCTACACAGCTGTCCAGTCGGTTATGGCCGAATGAAGAGGGTAGGTTGTAGGCCTCGGTGGGTTCTTTACCCACGATTAAACCAACGAAAGCCCTATGAATCCTGTTAAACAGGTCTTAAAAAATTTAGAATGAAGTGCGAAATACAAGTTTAGGGTTCATATAGGTCCCCGCAGGCGCCATTTGCCTTTTTACGGGTTCCCCTTGGCGTAAAATAGCAAATCAATCAATCACTCACTCCATCGCCCCCGCCATCGGCACTCCCCAATCCCTCGCTTCATCCCACCACCTTGGCCCCAAAGTCTCCCAAACCACGCATCCCCAGACCAAACCACCACCACAAAACCAACGCGCCATGGCCGACGAGCAAGCCCCCGTGCCCGCCAACGCCGAGGACCGCAAGACCGCCAACGCCCTCGCCAACCTCGACGACAGCCGCGACGACACGTCCGCCTCGTCGGCTGCTGCCCCCGTCGACCTCGCCGCCGTATCCAAGGCCACCAAGGGCCCGGCCGCCACCAAGGACGCCGCCTACAAGAACGTCAAGGTCGAGGCGGCCGACGTCGCCCTGCTCGTCGAGGAGCTGGAGCTGCCGAGGCCCCGCGCCACGGAGCTGCTGAAGCGCCACGAGGGCGACGCCGTCAAGGCGATGCGCGCGTACGTGGCGGGTGCGTAGGGAGAGCGCAACGACCGAACGAAGAGAGAGAGAGAGAGAGAGAGAGAGAGAGAGAGAGAGAGTCGA
>NW_006271972.1:3058731-3090302 GCF_000225605.1 Cordyceps militaris CM01
GAGAGAGAGAGAGAGTTGCCAAGATGAACTCAAGCATCAGAAGACGAGCAAGGTGGAAGCACTTGGCTGGCATGAGATGAATACGAGGGGATAGGACAGGTCAAACAACGGCCCAGACACAGGAAAGCAAAAGATGGGCAAATATATCTAATTACAGTCACACGCAATTCTCAGCAAAGGCATTTACTTCCAACGCTGCTTACACCTACACCAACTACCATCATAGGATCCCATAGAGCATTATAACCCAGGCAAATATATTCTCAGTGCCACCCTCCCTCTCAAATCCAGGGTAGATATGTATTTGTGTTCCTATGTACATTTGGTCCAAGCCGACACCATTCTTCGTATACAATATTGACCAATCTGAGCCTCCCCCCCCCCGACTTCCGCTGATGTGTACCAAAACGAATCCAAAAGAACGCCAGAGTACTTGGACTCTAAGAAGAAAATGACCCCCTGCTGCTTTGTCTCGGGGTATCTTTGCAAGGAAAAACAAACACGATTGTGCTGAAATGCTAAGCAACGCTTCATCTTTCTGACGTCGACAACCTGTTTAGTATCGCTTGTTGTAGTCTTTTTTGCGTCGCTGTTTTAGTACCAAGACTTGGATAGTGGGCTAGCAATCTTGGGAGCAAACTGCAAGCTCTTGCGGCGAGCCGCCATTAGGCGCATAAGCACCTTTTCATCTTTATGAGAGCTCAGCATACCCATACCCACGCCCAACTGATCATAGACGCCGATGCCGCTCGACTTGGGCGGGCACGTCCTCATAAGCATGTCCTCCCGCGAGGGTGACAGGCGGCTGTCATTACCCTGCGATGGTGTTTCAGGCTCATTAGTTGCATACTTGGATATTGCCTCCGGGTTCGGCGTCTTGGGGACCGGCGTGAGGATAAACTCGGACCACTCGATATCGTCGCCTTCACCCTCCTGGCCTCCTGTCTGCTCCGGCGGCGTCTGCATCCAGATGCCGCTCTGGCGACGGTTATACGAGCTCGTCTGCTTCGCCGGCGTGCTGACCAGGGTGCCATTGTTGTTGGCCAAGGCCTTGGGCTCCATGCTCTTGCGACGACGGGCGCCGCCGCGGGGCACAAAGGCTGTGTCGACAAGGTACGGGCTCTCGTCGAGCCACTCATTCTCCTTTTCGCAATCGAGGACCCAGCTGACGCCCACACACTGCACGACACCATTCGACCGTCTGACCTTTTCCATGGTCCTTTTGCCGCCGTCTTTGAATACCACGTGCGTGATTCCGATTCTATTCGAAGACGACTCGGCGTGAGACGCACCGTCTGGGTTCCAGCTCCACGTCTTGACACACTTGGCTCCCATTTGCGTCAGCAGATCCACAAAAATCAGGCTGGCATCGGCTCCTTCGCTGGTATGGACATCGACAAAGACGACTGCGCCACGCAGGAGAGGCGAGCTGGCACCACGTCGGGGACTGCAGGCAGGGGTCCCCATGTTCGACCACATGTCACATTTGCTGGCAGAGGTCGCAGGCTCATGGTCCATGCCGTACACGTCAGAGCTCGTTTTTTCGGGAGAGTAAGAGTTGACAGTAGCACTCTTGGACAAGTTTCTGGTGCCATTGTGAGGGATACGCGAGGTGCTGAAGCGGCGAAACGTTGTTGGGCTCGACTCGTCCGCGGGCTTCAGCGGTACCTTGGTTGTTGTAGAGCAGTTTCTCATGACAGACCGCGCAGGTGTTGCCGGTGGCCACATGCGAAGGCCGTTGAGGGCAGGATCAACAGGAAGCTCATTCTCATCACCATACTCCTGGCTCGCTTCAGATAGGGAGTCGGAGAAAGACTTGGCCACGCCCCGGTCGGCACACGGACTCTCGTGCAGCAGCGACAAGTCCTCTGCTTCCTGCGCGAGGGCAAGGTCCTCACCAGTGACTCGGATGTCCTCGTCAAACGATGGCTCAGAGATTTCACCGTCTGCAATCTCGCCACTGTCTTCATCCTGCTCCTTCTGGGTCTGCATCTGATCCTCAAAGAAGCTCGTCTTCATGGGAGACGGTTCAGCGACCGGTACAATGGTCAAGGCACGCCGCAGGCCTGAGGCGCGCTGAATGGCCTCATTGGCGGGGGGTATACCTTCAGAAGACCAAGCGTTAAGCGTGTGAGCCAGACTTGTAAGACCCATAGTGGACCGCCTTTTCTTGTTGAAGCTCGGTGTGAATGTAGACAAGTCCTCGTCAAGGCCCAACTCATCGTCAGAGTCGGACATTGTCGTCATGTCGTGGCAAGGGTCGACATCCTTGTCTCGGAGCTGAAAGCTAGCACCTTGCGGTGTCGCTACCCGCAGAGGAGTAGTCACAGCTCTTCTGACCTCGGTCAAGTCAACCGAGCTATCACCAGAGCTAAAAGACTGGCGACTGGGCGTCATGTCGAGTCTCGGGGTCGCGGCCCCATCCACCTGCTCATAAAAGGAAAACGTGTGCACCAGCTCAACCTTCTCCGAGTCCTCATCCAGTCCCTCGTCGGCATCGTCGCGCGGCACCACGTCAGACAGCCGGCCGTTGAAGTAGGATTCGATGACGGGGTTCGCGAGGACCTCCTCCGGGAAGCGTTGAGTTGTTGGGTTTTCTTCAAACGTAAGCTTCTCGGCGGGGCGATGAGAGTCGGTGAGCACTGACGTGGATGCCGCAAAAGGTTTCATTGCAGGCGTCTCGCAAATGGCAGCCAAAGGTCCCTCCGACACGGGCTTGAGGCTCCGGGGCGCCGCACGTTTTGCGGGAGACTGAAACAACGATGCTTTAAAGGCGTCCTGGTTGCTCTGTGGTTTGCTGGTCAGGGGGAAGGCCCTGCCCTTAATGGGCGACGGGGGCCGCTTGGCCGGTGTTTGGAATAGTGCGTTTTTGGATGCTGCGCCCGTCTTTATGGCATTCTCTCTCGAAAAGGCGTTTGACTTTGTCGGCGAGCCTGGGAACGCAATACCGCTCATCTTCTTGGCCGGGGACTTGAAGGTGTCTCTGGTGGGTGATGCCGGTGGTCGCCGGGGAGGCGAGCCGAGGGCGACCGTGGTTGTCGCCTCGGGGGGGCCGAGAATAGCTGCATTGACCGTAATCGTAGAGTCTGCGTCCTTTTCAAACATGACCGGATCGACGCTCCTCTTCACCGGCGTCACATTGACCGGCTCCGTCGCCCCGTTCCTGCGGGGGCTCCCATCACCGGCCAAATCCTCCTCCAGGCGCAGTACTGGAATCTGTGTCACCTTACGCGGGCTCAGAGGCTTCTTCTTGTCCGCCGCAGCAGCGCTCATAGCGCCCTTGCTCGCCGGCGTTGGGGGCCTACGGGCCGAGCGGGCGAGCCGGTGGGGGTGGTCGGCGTCCTTTTCCGCAACAGCGACGCTCATGTTTTCCTTGTCCGGCTCGTCAAACTTGACACTCTTGTTGACGACTGGTTCGCTCACAGTGACTGCGGGGCGAGACCGCATCGCGCCCGTCGTGGCGGCGGTCCTCTTGGCCGTAGAGGCTGTGGATGTGGCCGTGTTTCTCCGTGGGCGGCCTCGCGCGGGGGCGGTCGGTCTGGCGGGCTCTTCCTTGGGAGGTTGCTCCACGGGCGATGTTCTCGTCGTGGTGCGTGTGGCGCGTGTGGCGCGTGTCGTTCGCGCAGGTTCGGTGCGCAGGGAGGCGGCAGCAACGGCGGCGGTGCCCGTGGCCCGGCGGGGACGGCCTCGTAGGCGGCGAGCGCGCGCCTCGCCCTCGTCGTCATCGTCGTCGGATGGCGACTTCCTCTTGGTCGCAGTTGTCATGCTTGCGGCCGCGGACCCGGCCGCCTTGGCCCTGGCGGCTGCAGTGACAATCTTGGTCGTCCTCACGGCGGTTGATGCATTGGCCTTGGCCGCGGCTCGAGCTCGCGTTATTCGTTTCGGCGGCGAATCCATTGGTTGAGATGAGAATTGCACGCAAAGGGGAAGCGCGTGCCCGCCCTGCTGATGGTTTTCAGAAAAGTAAAAGAAACAAGGCAAAAAAAGCAACAAGAATTCCAATGAGAAATGTCCAACGAGCTTGCGGTGCGTGAGCAACCTAGTCCATAGTTGTGGCTTTGTTGTCGCCTGCATCAAGCGTGTTTAGCTACATCTGTTGCTCGGCAACATGAAAGGGCCCACTTGATCAACATGACTTTCATCATCAAGGGGTGGCACTTGCAATCGATCTTGCTCTTGAACTTGAGTGTATTTTTGTCAAAAAAGTCATTCAACTGCCTCTTTCGCTCTGCTCGCTCTCCTCATGCATATCGATTTTCTCGGTGCCCTCCTCAACTTCATATCATCCAGAGCCGAGCTGAAGAACTGAACCCTGCTCATAAACCTATCTCAATATACCTGTTCATCATCATGTATTCCTCTATAGTTCTCCTTGATATAATTCTACACCCGTCCCGGCATGTGTTTATTCTTCCAACATGTAAAACTATGCAAATACTCCATCCGCGCCATCAACGCCGCGCCGCACCGTCTTCTGTCTCAGCCCTCGTTGTATACGTACACAAGAACCCCCCCCCCCCCTGTGAAACAAAAACAGTCGCTACTACAATACTGCAATGCAGGTCGCCTGTATCCTAGACTCAACACACAGACAAATTGTTTGCATCGTACAACCAGTTTGCTCACCACAATTCCCCAATAGCCCACAGCCGCGAAAATCTCATCGCCCTGGCCACACATAACTGACTATACATGATAAGCCGTGTAACCAGACAAAGAACACATAATTGAAGGAAACCAAAGGCAAGAAAGGGGAAAAAGGAAAAGCAACGGAAAGTGCCATCATTTGTCGTCGTCGTGGCCAATGCATATGCAACTCATCTGAATGGGGCTCTGAATGGACCATCCACTCGAACGTCCCTGGCAGTCTCCGGAATCAGTCGCAGCCATTCGTTCCAGCTCTCAACATCGACATTCTCGTCCATCAGTCGTACGTTGAGGCTAATTTGAGGCATACTGTCGTACGAAAAACTGCTTCGGTGGGCACTGTGCTGGTGCATTGGGCTCAAGAAGACCGACGGCAGCCTCGAGTTGCCGCTCACCATCATATGAAATGGCGTTGGAAAGCTTAAAACGTTTTCATTTTCGGGCTGCCGGTCTTGCACAAGCTTCGGGTATGCGCTCAGCAAAATAGCATGCAGCTCAGAGACCGAGAGCGGTTTTGCGCGACCAGCGCGTATCCTGAGCTGTTCCGCCAGTGCCTTTGTAAACGTGCATCGCCCAAGCGAGGCTACATGGTCCTCCGATATGGACGCCCCTAGAATTTCCATGACACCGTGCTTTCGGAGGATCCTAGAGCATGGATAAAAAGCGGCATCCATGATCACCAAGACATCAGAGGATGCCTGTTCCAGTGGCTGCTGTAGAGTGCTCCATCTCGCCATCGCGGCTCGTTCGAGATTTCGAGAGCTATTCCGGTGAGGACAGGTACGTTGGGGGTATTTGGGCGAGGACTTACCTAGCAAGACACATTTCTCTATTTTCGTCCAGAAATGTGTGCCCTGCATAATACACAATTTTCAACACATCGCGCCGGTCATCCTCCTCTGCAAATCTGTCGAGTGTTCTCGACAGCCATCTCCAAGTATCCTTGGCAAGTCCATACTCGGTTGAAGGTATCGTTTGTATTTGAAAAACGAAGCGGTACTGCTTCTCAAACACATCGGCTAGCTCTCGCGTCGCTCCATGTACGTTTGCTGCATCATCGTCGTCTTGCCATACTAGCAACAGGGCTCGGGCGTCGAGATATCGACCGCGGTTCGTGGCCGTCATCAGAATATTCGCCGTAGTCTGAAGGTCATTCCGAAAAGACTCAATACCAGGCAGTGAAAGGGATTTCTCGAGTCTTGGGCCCGATGGCAAAGGCGTTCGTATTCGTGGGTCGCTCAAAGATAGTCGGCTTCCATGGTGGGACGCAGACGACCCGGCGTCAATATCCATATCCTGTGTATCCGATGTCGACATTACCGGAGGCTCTCTCACAATTGCCACCGGGCTTGTTGACCCTCCGATATGTATCGATGATGGCGCAACATCTGACATTGCAGGACTATGTGAACGATTGAATTTATGAACAACATCTTCCCACGTCATGTCGTGATGGCTCGGATGACACTATTCGGAGACGGCAAGTCAGTAAAACATGAAACAAACATCAGATGCCGTCTAAAAGACTAGAATTCCAGCGCCTTGTTCGGGCGATGCTTTCTTCAAAAGCTACTCACGGCAACTCTCCGGCGGCGGCAATCGTTGCACGCTCCAAGCTTCCTGATCAATGCAGCCCGCTCTCGAGATTGTTGGGAAAGAGGACCAGTACGTCTCCTACTGGCGCGCCGGTTGTTAGAGACGTCGGATCCGTCTTTTATAGAGAAAATAGACTGGTGCAGGCTGGGGGGGGTGTCGGCACTGTACGATGTTGTGTTGGTCTCGGAGGAAGCCAAGGTAGCTGCAGTGGCTGCAGTAGCCTGTGTCGAGACAGAAGAAGCGGTATCATTGCGCAGTGGAGTGGCCGACGTCGCATAATGCACGAGGTGTACGGAGCCTGCAGAGGGTGTTGAGGGCCGATGGTGATACCGACGAGTTGCCTCGTCATGCTGCGATAGCATGGCAGGATGTGATGTAGGCGAAATGGACGCTCTAGCATCCATAGCCGCATGCCCTTGAGAATGCCCCTCCGTCGTACGAGGCTCCCTGGGATTCATTTCTGGCGGTACTGTCGTGGAATGTTCGGCTGAAGATGCAGATATACCGGGGATTAATTTCATGGTGGCGAGTAGCAACAACGAGGCGCGTGGTGTCAGCGGCCCATGATTGGCAGAGTGAGCTGTACGAAAACGGCCGAAATTTTCAAAATCAAGCTCAAGTATTTGAGTGAGCCACTCTGTGCTCTGATCATCAACTGGTCATCCAAATGGCGCCAAGTGTCGTTTGCGATTATAGAATAGAACTGGTGATGGCCAGCTAGATGGTTGATCGACCCTCGAGTTCGTTCCGGCTAGGGTGAACTTGTCGCGATTGAGCACGCGCGCGGGATGAATCTGATCCCTGAATAATGAATGAGGAGAGCCAGAACTGGCCCGACTATATAGCAACTTATCCCTCTCGAAGAGGGTGCCTCGTCGCCAAGGTGTATGGCAATACTCAGAAACCCCACCAGCACCCAGTGAATAGTAAGCAAATGCCAACTATTATAGTAGCAATGGTGACAGAAACGACAAGCCACGAGGGCTGGGACAGGATGGGGCGAAGAGAAGTCGTTTCTCGAGATATCGTGTCGATGGGAAAATATCCCAAATATGGCTGCAAAGTTATAGATACTTGATGCGGATAGGACTGGGTCGTTTTGGTGGTGGTTTGCTATAGCCGGAACCGGGAATGCACGGGGCGTTGTCTGACAGTAGACGAGGACGGATCTCAGCCCCCAGGAGACGGGATAGAGGGCAAACAAAACACGAGAGATGAAGGAGTGGTATGGGTAAAGATGTAGGAAGGCGTAGAGAGGAGGACAAATATCTTGTCCGCCGAGAGCATTACTTCTTTGGGCAGGCTGTCTGGTGGAGTGGTTCCCGGTCTGCTTGTTGGAGAAGAAGCTCTAGGTAGGGCAAACGGTCAGAGGAGGACGAGTCAGAAGGGAGGTGAAAGACAGGAGCAGGGAGCCGAGGAGCGATATCCGAGAGGAAGCACACAGACACACACAAGTTCTAGTGTTTGTGTGCGACAACAGCTGGCGTGGGCTTGTGTCGTATAATTGTTTGCATTGACAAAGCTTCGACTGGAGCTGGATATCGAGCCAGTAAGAAGGTAAACGGTCAGGTCAGCAACAACGATACCGAGCTAGTTAGCCACAGTACTCCCTACCAAAGAGGGCGCTTTGTCAAGACCGGACGTGAGTCGCAAGCAGCGGCTTAAAGACAGACCTCGGAAGGTTAGAGCATGATGGATTACACCTGAAATGGGGAGCTCCAGTTCCCTTCAGACGGGTCCGGCGGTCTGGCAGTGATACGCAAGAAGGTACAGAGTCAGTATGTAACTAACACCTCTCTCCTTCTGGAGAAGGTCCCCACGTACGACGGAGCGTACCACTGACCAGTACCTTCCCTACCGAAGAAAGCTGCATTGGGATGGGGTGTGTATGGATGTATGGATGTATGGGTGTATGGGCGTATGGATGTATGGACATGGCTGTATGAGCCCACCACTTAGCAGGCGGCGTTAGCCCGGTTCCTGCAATCAATGCCAAAGTAGGTTACTCGTCGAGCCGGTCGGGCTTGGGGATGGCGGCCTCGTGCATTCGTGGGTGGCATACAAATTACTGGTGTCTGCTTGCGTGGGCGGTCGCAATGGCAAGTGCTGTACAGACTGCCAGTGAATGGGTGTCCAGCTTCCCTCATGATTCAGCTCGTCTGCCCGCCTGCTTGTACATGGTCGGTCAACCAGTTTTTGCAGGCACAGTGACCACCTGGAGTGGAACAGGTTTGGTCAGGAATCTAGGGTAACGGCTACAGTTTGGGGTCGGGGATGCACGCGGCGGACCGTGGTTGTATGGTATGGGTTAGCGTTTTAGGTCCAGGAACAAGAGACAGGGCTCCCTGTTTGTTAGCGGGCGCTCTCTTGCCTCACGCCGCCCGCAGGGGCCTTTCGCGGCTGAAGGTGGTTTTCTAGTTAATTCTGTTCCATCATAGTTGGAAGCGGGATTTGATCCCAAGCCCGTGCTCGGTGCTTGTTCCCTATCATCTGCGTCAAATCATCTCCTAATAGTCAGTCAGCACGAAGCGGGTTGACGTGACTGTGACCACTGACCAGCCAGCCGGGCTCGGTGACGGCACTGACGGGGCTCTGGTACGGTAAACCCTCACTGCCGGCGGCAGAATGGCCTGCCCCTCACACATGTGGCTCAATCAGCGTTGAGGAGGAGGAGGAGGTGTTTAGCTTGAGTCCATCGAGACACCCCTCCTCCTGCTCAGTACATTGTCTGTACGGGTCGTACCAGGACGTGGTATCAAGTGCGCTCTGCCAACGGGCATCACTCCCTTTCGGATGATTATGGCAGTAAGAGCGGTTCCATAGGGTCATGGCTGTGACGAAATGCCAAGAAGCACCAACACTTTCCTGGCCGTCATGGGGAACCAGTCGCTCGTGCTTGCCAACTGGGGAGGCGAAGCCGGAGGCGGTTTCTAGCTCCGTCCTAATAACACTAGCTCGTGCTGCTGGTGTTTTGGAAGGCTACGGGAAGGTGAGACCGAGACTAGTGTGGCGCCATGCAGAGAACCTGGGGCTGCTTGGACCGGAGGATGCGCGGGTGCGGCGATTCCTGCATGATAATGGCTGGCTGCCGCTATTTCACAACCTGGCCGCTTGTTGCAGACTCGGCCAGCTGCGCCGTCGTAGATCTTTGAGCATCGTGGCAGCCCCATCGGCCCAATATGCAGGCTCAGAACGGAGAATAGAACATGGCCATGCCGTGGCCATGCATGAATCATGTAGATGCTACCGCGTCGATGGCGCTGGTCCGGGAATTCCGTGGGCTATGGAAGAGATTTGATGATGCGGGAGAGGCGTTCAGCTAGTTATTGCACTTGTTGCACTTGTTTATCCGAGGCTGCAGCCGGTGTTTGACGTGCAGGCATTGTATAGTTTTTGGAATGAGCACTTGTTCCTTCCCAATTTGACAGGAGGTGTTTCATAGTGCCCACTATTCACTTGTCAATCGACGAATCGCCAATAACGAACGCTCCATGTCTGAGAAAATGCTTCACTTGATCTAGTTACTAACGAACTATGCCGATGCAAAGACAACCAAGACTCAACCGTTGCACGACCGACCAGATCCGGGTTGTCCCACCGTTTGACCCCAAACAAGATGATAAGGTCCAGGTATAGGGTATACAAAACAAACGCCTTCGACCAAGAGCTTTAAATCCTCGGATATGTTGCATATGAAAGACGATTGGGGTTGCTCCTGTGGCATGCAGATGGAACCGCCTTGTTGACGCCATTGCTAACCAGGTCCAGCTGGCTACCTAGCTATCCCTGCCAGTAATAATAATCTCCCGTGCGAACTTTGTAACTAGTTATGGAGAACCGACCAGTATCGCAGAAATGATTACTCTGTAGATTACGAACCAATCTTACTAACTACCATGTAATAGCTATCGCAACACTCACAACTACCCCGCCATGATCCATCATGATCATGGATGGCTGTCCTTCTCTCGTCTCTGGATGCCACCCCATTCACCAACCTTGTGACCGAGATTCGCCAGTGCTATAGGCCTTCGCTCCACCTCGCCTCTCTTTTCTTCTGACATTGTTCGTTGGCAGTTTGCGGCCTCTGATAGGATAGCTCGGCACATGGCAATCAACTCGGCATGGACAGCCACACGCCGACAAAAAGGAACCACCAACAGGCTTCGCATATGTATTCTGGCTCGAACGACTCCATCTCCATACTGTATCGTCAACAGGCAGGTGTTCCGCACGCACCCCTGGCCAGCCAATCATGAACCATTCTCTGAGCGCATCATTCTGTATCATGTATCCGTATCTTTACCCCGATGCCACCACCCTTGCACAGCCCAGCATCTGTAACCACGGTTGCGCATGCGTGTGCTTGTGCCCTGCAGACAAGGCCGATGGCTACAGGGCAACACCTGAACAATCCAGGACGCAGGCGAATTGGCCCGAGGCTATGCTCTCATACCAATCAAGAGTTTGGTGTCCTCCCGGGGCCCTGTCCGGATTCCAACAATGACCGTTTTGGCCATCGGCCACCTCACCACTAATAAATCGGTTCACATCGTGTCGCCGAGAGTCTACTGGTAACTAATAAAATGAAATAATATATAATAGTACCTAACCATCTTTGTCACCTTGAAATGGACGCACCGACCGCATGTTCCTCCACCCATTGTTGTAGAATTGTCTTGACCAATGCCCGGCCAAGATGGTCCCCCCGCCGGTCCGTTCCAACAACCTCCGACGCCATTCTTGAAGCAAGCATTCACGACAGAACGCGACTTGACGCCTGTCGTGTTTCACCCAAAAGTCGGCCCCTGGTGGAGAATTCTGGATTTCGCTTTATTATTATTATAACTATTATAAACTAAATAATTAGTAATTTATGAATTCGTAGCTTGGTCGCTTTCCAGCAGCAGGATCTGTGATACGCCCCCAAAGCCCCCCCAACTGGTCGTTTCGGCTGACACTTGGCTGTAGGAACTATTCCCTAGGCTATATAGGCTCGGGTGCCCTCAAGATTCAAGATTCTGTGAGCAGCGCAACTGCCTGAGAGGTGACAGCCAACTGCCATTGCTGGATTACAAGCGCCTCATCACTCGTCACACGCTCTCGTATACCTGATTCGGTTACAACCGAGCTAGCTGCCTGTCTCGATGCCAACCGGACCGCCCAGTTCGTTTATTTTATATAGTACATGGAGGTTCCTCGCCCACATGATGATTCAGTCCTCCGCTCTTGCCATGACAATGTCCGCAGGCCCTGACTTGGGCATCAACGCCACAGCACAAGGCGTCCAATCCTGTAGTTACCTCGCATACACCCCCAAATAGCTTGCTTTAAAATGTTCGCTGTTTCTGGAGGCTTGCAGGCACACACACGCGCGCACTTTATTATTCTCTCACAGCCCGCCCTACCCGCTGGCACTCCTCACACCAGTTCCAAATAGAGGGCCATAGAGGGCCTATCAGTGCCACGTCTTCAGCTACAGCGGACTTCGGTGCTAATTAGTACGGAGCAGTATCCTGATGTAGTATGCGGTCTCGCTAGCCCCTGGCAGGGATAGGCCATCGTCGTACCCACGTGGCGCTCCCGAGCCCGTCTTCCCCCACCACACCCTTATTATTAGTTACTGTAGACTGAGGAAGCCGTCATGGAACATCATGGCAGGGGGCACGCCGGCAGGCTTATTTTTGTTCCATCAGGGCACGAGCGGGAATGGAAGCCTTCTGAGCCATCCATTGCATCCTGCACCGTGCTCAGCTTGGCAACCGCTGACGATGATCCTGGCGGGTTGTTGAGCACACCAACAGCAACCAAGCCACTGCCGCCTTGACAATTCAGCTGCTAAATACCAGGAGCATTGTCGCATTCGCTTCGTTTTCGTCCCTGCGCTTGCATCGACCTTGATTAGAGTTCTTTGCTGCTGGGACCATTGAGCAGGAACTCTGCTGTCAGACGCAGGCAAGGCCCATGATATCCTCGCCATGACTCTAAAAATATAACAAGGTTTATTAGATCAGGGCCCTAAAAAACCAAAGCGCACAGAACCTTTGCGGCGGGCGCTTCAGGCGAACCGTTTTTTAGCGAAATGTATAATTTGTCCGGATACCCTTTGATATTCGGGTTTGCCGCTTCGCTTCTTCCTCTTTGCATTGAGTCTTGAAATTTGATCAGACTAACCAAGCCGGGGGTAACAGGAAGAGCGAACTATAAATTAAGAATTCGTTAGTAATAAAAGAAAACTGGTAGTATGGCATATTCACGAAAGGGGAAAAACGTACCGAGTTGAACAATGGAGGAGGATTAAGACTGGCAAAAAAAAAAAAAAAAGAAGAGAAATTCAAAAGATGAATTGATGAGTAAAAATAAATTTATATTACAACCACAGCCTCACCCATGACCATGTCCTACTGGAGCGGCTGCCGTCCGTACACCGATTTCGTTGCGCCTGTCGTCAATCAGCCTCCCCCACTCCATCAGCAGACGGGAGAGGTAGAGCTCCTGGTCGCGCTCACGGAGCGCCTCTTTGGCCCAGAACTTGCCCTGCTGCGCGATGCCCCGCGAGTCCATGACGCCGCTGCTGCGTCTATCCTCGAGCACGGTAAAGTACGAGAGCGTCGTGTGCAGCGCCTGGTAGCGCACGTCAAGCGGCGCAAAGTGCACCCACGGCGCGAGCCGCGACGTGTACCACGTCTTGAAGATGGTAGAAATCACAGGCAGGGCCTCGGTGCGCAGCGTACGCCGCGTGCCGGGCGCGGGGCCGTCGTCGTTGTCCACCAGCAGCACAATTTTACTGTCGCCGGTGGTATCCTGTCGGCGCGTGTCGGCGTCATCACCGAAGAGCTGCTTCACGGTGTCGCAGTCGTGTCCGGCGCAGGCCGTATAGTCTGAGAGGCCGACGTCGAGCGGGAGCTTGCTGTTGACGGCAGCGGTCGACCGCTTGGCGTATAGCCACCGTCGGACCTCGTCCACCATAACGGGCTTGATCAGCGTGGTCTTGTCTGCTGTGCGCGGCCGGGTCAGCTGGCCCAGCAGCCGCAGCTTGTGGTGGCCGCGGAGGTACTCTGGTGTGATGGGATTCTGACCGATGGAGCCCGCCCACGAAATATTGTCTGATCGGTCCAGAAACGGAATATCGGGCGCGTCTCCATCCTCTCCCTCCCCCTTCCCCGCTGCATCGTCGGGCCACAGCGGCAGCAGCACGTCCGCAAAGTGCGCCGTCTTGTAGAGGCTAAAGAGTGGCAACAGCTTCTGCACAGGTCTCACGTCAGGGCCTGCCATGTAGAAGCCGTGCAGGTTCTTGAGATCGGGCTGCGCGCAGAGCGAATCCAGCGACGCGTGCCAGTCTGACATGAGCTGCAGGCTCGAGTGCAGCCCCGCGCAGCGCCTGCAAAACCTGGCCGTGTCCCACCAGGGATTCGCGCGCGCGGCGGACTTGGGCGGGCAGGCCTGCCGGAGCATGGCCCGGAATTCACCTGCCGTCAGCGCATTCTTGTCAATTCCCGATCCCGCCAAGCCCCCCCTTCTCTTGTCGAGCGCAAGGGACTGGTTTACGGCTGCTGCTGAAATGCCGGCCTGGCGGGCAGATCTTCCCGTGATGACATCAGCAGCGGAGGCGGCATCCTCTGACGCGGCGGCGCGGCTGTAGGACCACCGGGCCTCCCAGCGGGGTAGGACCCGAGGGGTCCGGGCCAAGTTGACGGGAAGAGTCATGTCGGGCAGGTGGGACGAAAAGTTGTTGGCCATGTGCACGAGGCGTGTGAGGATTTCCGTTCCAGCGTCGCCCGCATCATTGCGCTCGATGGAAGCCGCGCCGTTTTTAATGACGATTGACGCCACGTCGGGAAGCTGAGCGGCCTCTTGCACGGCCTCGCGTAGCTGCGCTGGGGTGAGGTGCCAAAAGGGTGCCAGATCCTCGTCGATTTGTGCAAAATTGTCCCTGATCTTGCTTCGGCGGAGTTGGGCATACCACTCCTTGTACTGCGGGGGCGCCTTGCGGCCCCCGTGTCGGTCTTCGTAGATTCTGATGGCGGTGCTCGAGGTACTGCTAGTCGAGGCCTTGACGAGCCAGTGTCTGTGGCTGATTGCACTGTCGTACAAGAGTTGGTTGATGGGATGCCGATTGTCGTACAAGGGCACATTGACCAACAAGGCGTAGACAGTAGCCATGAGAGCGATTAAGAAGATAATCCAGTTGAATAACCCGCGGGGAAGATGCACAACAGTTTTAAGATGCTGCGCGTAGGTGAATGTTATCGTGGCAGCGGCTACTACAAACAGAGGGAGTAGCACGGGAGCCCGGAGGAGATAGTCCCATTCACCGTAGCGGCAGGCGTTCACGGTTGCTTGCCATAGCCCCGCCATGGATGTTGAAATACCAACTGGTCCGGTAAGATTTGTATCGGATATCCATAATGAAGCTGAAATCACGAGGACCGACAGCACTAGGCCAGCTATCATGATGTCGTAGCTGTATGGAAAAGCGACGTCGCCGCTGGTGTCTTGCACAGGTTTCCATATAGATCGAAGGGTGTCAAACACAAAAACGGACAAGGCGGCGAGCGCAAGTACCTTTGCGATGGTTTGTACGCGGTCCTCGGCATGTTTGCCCCAAATCAATTGCTGCCAGGACAGTACAGCAATAGTAACATCGAGCAGGAGCATTCCTGTCAGGGAGTATGAAACTAGGGAGGGACTGTCAATTGATGGGATACACATATAAGATGACGGGGCAGATTGATTTGCTGCGATACTGGCAGCGACAGCAAATAGGAAAGATATGATAAAGTGGTTGACGTAGCGCATCCTGTCACTTTCGATCCACGACATCCAATCATGAAACTCGCTATGCCACGGGTCATCGAAATCGCCATATCTGACATCTTGAAGCTTGTCTCGACAGGATATATATTGGTAGACGACCAGTGCAGGCCAGAGCCAATACTACTTCCCCTGTGATTAGCTCTCACGCGAACGACATGCACCGGGGACGTGCGTACCTCAAACCCAAAAGAGCTGCACTGCTGCTGCGTCTGGACAAAGAGGAAAAGTTCGATGCGTGTCGTAATAGCCCATACCAGCACGACTACGCCCCATCTGCCAGGGCGGTTTGGACGAGCCTCTTCCAAGCCGTTTCGTGGGCAAAGTTCGTCGTCATCAAGGACGAATGCCGACTTGCGGTGGCTTCGGCGAGTATTGAACAAGGCATCTATAAACGGACTTGTTTTTATGTAATGGGAAATGATGAAGCAGATTCCAGACGATAGGAGCAGAAGCAAAATAGCAGATAGATGCGGTCGACCTGCCAGACATAGGTTGGTGTATGAGCTAGGCGGTAGGGAGGGAGGGAGAGCGTCTTACTAGGCAGAGAGTGATTTTCCCACGCCCTAGAAAATAACCACAGTGACGTGATTGTACTATTCCAATAATTCTTCAGTTTTGTCTGTCAAATTGAGTTGATGGGTTGACGTCTCTAACCAGATAGGCGCGATGTGCACCAGAGAAAACGCGTGCATGGTGGGTTGGTGCGGTTGGTGCGCAGAGGTTTCATGAGATAGATAAGAGGATCATGGCGTGACGGATTCCATAATCGGCAGGGAGCAATCAGCTTGTCTCAGACAATGGAGAATTGTGCGCTTGCTGTTAAGATCTCGGATGAAAAAAGGGTTTGAGTTTGAGATGTAGTTATTCAGGGGGTTATGTAATCGTCCCTTTACATACCTAGGTAGGTAGGTAGCACTTGCGTCACTGCCGCCACTCCTCCTCGAAGCTCCATCGGGCAGTTGCCCTCGCCCTCAGCTCCAAACCCAAAACAAAATCCGCATTGCCAATCGAAAACCCCCGTGATGGCCGGTATTGCGGACGCCGGCATCGTGCAGCGGGTGGCCATCCCCGGCGTGTGCCTTCTCATCGCCTTTCTCGGCTACTTTTCACAGTACATTCTCCACGACGAGTTCCTCGCCCCCGGCCCTCCAACCACCGC
The DNA here is from genome assembly GCF_000225605.1 of Cordyceps militaris CM01. Classification (NCBI taxonomy): domain Eukaryota; kingdom Fungi; phylum Ascomycota; class Sordariomycetes; order Hypocreales; family Cordycipitaceae; genus Cordyceps; species Cordyceps militaris. The sequence continues at coordinate 3,074,951 of NW_006271972.1, forward strand.
CGAGACACTCCTCTTCAACGCCTTGCTGCTCGCGCTGTGGTGCACCTACGCGCGCACCTGCACCGTCGACCCCGGCCGGTACACATTCCCCGAACCAACGGCCCCCGAAGTCAGCAAGGGCGGGCGGTGGTGCAGCAAGTGCGCGGCGCCCAAGCCGCCGCGCGCGCACCACTGCCGGCACTGCCGGCGGTGCGTGCCCAAAATGGACCACCACTGTCCGTGGACGGGTAACTGCGTGTCCATGACGACGTTCCCGCACTTTGTCCGCTTCCTCGTCTACGCCAACCTCGCGCTGCTGTGCCTCGGCTACTTGCTGCTGCCGCGCTTCGCCGCGCTCTGGGCGGACCGCGACCTGCCGTCGTACCTAGGCCCGGGTGTCGGCACCCTCGTCGCGCTGGCGCTCCTCGCGCTCGTCGGTGGGCTGACGGCGCTACTGCTCTTTATCATGCTCGTCACCACGCTCCGCGGCTGGGTCCTGAACCAGACCATGATTGAGACGTGGGAGCAGGACCGCCACGAGACGCTCGCGCGGCGCGGTGGCGGCCGCGACTGGTGGGACATTGTCGGACCCGACGGCGCACCGGTGCGCTTTGAAAAGGTCGAGTTCCCGTACGACGTCGGCTTCTTCGCCAACATGGCGCAGGCTATGGGCACGCCCGCCTTTGTGCTGTGGCTCTTCCCGCTCGCCGGCCACCCGCGCGTCTCACCGCCGGGACAGCGCGGCAGCGTCGGCTGGACGTGGCCGGAAAACGGCTTCAACCGTGTCGAGGGCATGTGGCCGCCGCCCGACCCGGACAAGATTCGCCGCGCAGCCCGGGGGGATCTGGCGGCAACGAGGCGCGACTACGAGGGCGAGCTGCGCGCGCTCGACGCGGACCCCGAAGCACGCAAGAAGGCGTTTCAGGAGCGCCAGGAAAAGGACCTGCGACGGAGGCGTAGGGCTCTCCTCGCGGAGCTGGAGGAAGCGGACGGCGTGTCGGCCGAGGACAGCGACGGCGGCGACGACACGTATTCGGACGACGAGGCGGATGAGTGGGCCGACGGTGACGGCACCGGCGAGAAGCTGGCAGATTTCGGCGTGGATGAGGACGAGGTCGACTATGACTATACACTGACGCAGACGGACGAGGACGAGGACGTTCCGCTAGGTGAGCTGCTACGGCGAAGACGAGCACAAAAAGCAGATCATGAGGAATAGTGTACAAAACAGTTGCTTACACGGCAAACAGCGTTGGAGAAAACATGTACAACACAATTGCATAGTAAGGAGTTGCAAGAGATAATCGGATGGGTGCTGGACGTTCTTGAGCATCTACATCCCAGGGCGTTTAGCGTTCGAAAGTAGAAGAACAGATTACATGTAATCACTTTTTCTAGGTTGGCGATTCATATTGCATAGTAACAAGCATCGCCATATTCTTTGTAATTCGAGTCGCTGACATCTGTGTCACGACTTTTGTTTCCCAAATGTGCAAAACTCAATCGAGACGTATACACTGACCGTCGCTTCTTTTATTCGCTCTTCGTCTATCAATCTCTTTCTCCTCTCCCCGGTTATCAACGTATAAGAAAAGAATCCTCTACTACATACATACAAAAAAAGTTTCCCTGTTTCCAGGTAAAAGACATAATCATTCATCAAGACATGGGCCAGACCAGAAAATGCGCAAAGTTTCTCCGTACTCCAACTTTTCTTCACCAGTCCTCGTCTTGCTCGCGCTTTTGCATGGCATTCTTCCTCGCCAGCAGGGCATCCGCCAAACTGCCGCCGAGGCTGGGCGTGGGCGTGTTGCTGCGGCTCGTGTCAGACCCGCCTGCGCCGTTTAGGCTCATGCCCGAGTCGCGGTGGGACACATCCAGCTTGCGAGCAGCCGCCGGTCGCTTCGCGGGCGGTGCAGGCGGCGCGGGCTTGGCCCTTACGGAAGGAGGCGGTGGCACAGAGGCTTGCTCTTCTACGTAGGCAGCGGGCACCCAAGCCTGGCCATCCGAGTTCTTTCCCAACCACCATCCTATGAAATAGTCAGTCTTTGTGAGCTCACATGAGCTAGTGGGGGTGAGGGCGCACCGTTATTTTCCTTTTGCACAATCTCAATCAGTTCGCCGGCAGCAACGGTGAGCTCATTATCCCTGCTTCCAGCAAAGTCATAGAGAACTTTGGCCATAATCTTGGGCTTCGTCGGCGGAGCGGCAGGGGGTGGGGGAGGCGGTGCTCTGCTGGCACCGGAGCCGTTTCTTGTATGGCTGGGAAGGACCTGCTGGAGAGCGGGTTGGGCCGCCGGCTTTCGAGCAACAGGCGTTGGCACGACGGCGGCGACCGGAGTAGAGGCGGCGGAAATGGCAAGGGGTGGCTGGGGAACCGAACGTCTACCTGCAGAAGGGAGAGGCTGTGCTTTTCTGTTGGTCTGCACTCGTGAGGGGCGTCCGTTCGGGCCGCCAGGCCGGATAAGCTTGCCACGAGTGATGGGTCGCGGAGGAACTGGCTTGCCCTTTGGTGTAGGCCGTGATGAAGAGTTGGGGGGCTCTCCACGTGTGGTATGGATAGAACCACTCTTGTAAAAGTCGGCGCGCTGCTGAGAGTCCTTGATCACCTTAACCTGCTGCATCTTGTTGGGCTTTTTGGCGTATTCGATGGATTCGGCGATCCTGAGGTTGAACCCGCCCGGCATGACGCGCTGCATCTGAGTAAACAGCTCGGTCTTCAGAATACAGTTCATCAACGGATCGGCCTCCTGGGGAGAGCCGATACCCAACGAGAACCAGTCGTCCTGCGCCGCCGAGGCTCCGATGAACTTGATGGCACCCAAAGGAATAGCCTTTTCTACCAGAATTTGGGGTTGCCCACTAACAAGCGCTTGAACAATCACGTAGAATTTGCTGTTGGTAACGATGATGAGTCGAGGGCTGGGCTTACTGGAGCGACCAAATTTGGCTTCCAGAATCTCGGCGCGGCAGGAAAAGACTGCTCGCTCGTTTGCGGCCAAGTTGGTGGCTTGCCTGACTTGAGCACCAAAACCGTTTGAAGCATTGATTCCCAGGTAATCTCCCAGGAAGCGACGGGAACCGAGAACACTCATCCTGCGACGCTCCTTGCGACCCTGAAGTACGCGGTGTCCTTGGTCACGCAGCTGCAAGTACTCGGCACCGGTCCTCTTCTTGCGCCACACCCGTTGAATACGAGTGGCACTTTCGGCACGGTAGGCAAGATACGCTCTCCACATTCTCTGGATACGAGTGGCCATGTTGTGCCAGTATCTGTCTCTCATATGTTCCAGAGCAAACAGTGTCTCGGGCGCCTTGATGAAAGCCTTGGTCACACCCAATTGCCATTCTTCCTTGGGAATGCTCGTATCCTTGAGAATCTGCTTAACGGCATCCTCATATGATCCCTGCCAAGTATACTCGCCGGCATAGGATGTAGCTGGAGATAGCAGGAAGAACCGATCAACGAATTTGTCAAAAGATTGACGGTAGGCAAAACCAGCGCGACGAATGCGGACGTTTTCTTGTAAACCGAGGTATTTGACTTGGTGAAGGACGTTGGGACTGTTGTACTCGGTGGGCGACTTGTTCTCGTTGGGCTTGATTGTTCGAATGTATGAAGGCTGGCACTTCATCAAAGTCTCTACCAGCGCGTTGGCCGAGGAGCGAATTCGGTCACCAGCCGAAGGAGGCTGCTTGCGATTATCCTGGTCGACCTGCTGGGGGAAGAGAGAATGTACGAATTGGTTACCACTCTTCTGGAACAAGTTGAGCAGACCCTTGAGGAGCTGGTCCTTGTTCTTGTCCGTGATGCCATCAACCGTGTAGGCCACATCACCGGCGTAATGCTTAATGATGAAGTTGCCCTGTCGAGGCGTTAAATGGGCGTGCGACATGCCATTAATGCTAGTCATGAAGGTACGATCGCAGGCAGCGGGATCAGCGTGTGCGGTCTTGGTGGCATCCTTCATTGCGGAGAAGATTCCAGGGGGGCGGACCTGCTCAATCAATTCGCAGACGACCTTGTTGTCAAAGTATTGAATCGGCGTCCATTGAATCTTCTCACGGGCATATTCTTCTTGCTCCGTCTTCAAAGTCAGCTGAATAAAAATCTGCTGTAGCTTTTCGTTGACGTAGTTGATGCAGAGCTGCTCAAAGCTATTCTTCTCGAAAATCTCGAAGCCATAGATATCCAGAATACCGACGGCGTTGGCGGTGGCTTGTTGAGACTTCAGCGACTTGTTGATGCGGGCCACAATCCAGTCAAAGAGGTTGTTGTAGAGGGCCATGGCCAAGCCGTCACGAGTCGAGGTCGCCTGCGCAGGGTTGGCGGGCGACTCGATAACTTCACCGCTGCGAGGGGTAAGAATGCGGATGGTTATGGCTTTGATTAGCTGTTCTGGAGTAGTTTCTAGCAGGTAGGCGGCAAAGTCGACGACAGAGCTGTCACGTACTTCTGCGTTGCCACTCTGGTCCTCTTGGAACTGAATGTTGCCGATCCATAGAATGGTGGCCAGCACGCGGAAGACCTCGTCTTGTTCTGCTTGCGAGAGGCCAATAACCTTCATCGCGTTGAGAGTATCTTGAAATTCGGCCAGATCGTCAATGCCGTCGACCTCGAGACACTTTGAGCGGCTGGTGTACAGATAGGTCTCGGGTTTTTGAATACCAAAGAGCTCTTGGTACTGGCGAGAAGCGCCCTTGGTGAATTGGTAGAAGATGTGGAAGTTTCGCTCGTTTGCTATCTGTCCGACGACACGGGACTTTTCGAGTAGGTAGTTGGTAATGTCGGCACCAACAGGCTCCCCTGTGGAGTTGAAGTAGATTTGGAGGTACTTCCCAAACCGCGAGGAGTTGTTGTTTCGAAGCGTCTTGGCGTTGCCGAACGATTCCAGCAAGGGATTGGTGGCCAGCACCATGTCCTTGATTCTTTGGATATCTCCTGACTGCCCGCCGGAGACATTGGCAATGTACTGCATGATGCGTTTGGCGGCTTCGGTCTTTCCCGCACCCGACTCCCCGGAAATAATGACGCACTGGTTCTCGTGGTAGGCCTTCATATTGTAGTATGCGGATTCGGCAATGGCAAAGACGTGCGGGGGCATCTCCAGGCGGTTCTTGCCGCGGTAGCTGTCGAGGACCTGGTCGGTGTAGATGCCTAGGTCGCGGAAGGGGTTGACCGAGACCAAGACATGACCGATGTATGTGTAGATTTCGGCGCCCTCGAACCGCTTCTTGAGGTTCTCGTTGATGGCTTCGTTGGACACTTTGCTGAGGAGGGTCAGGTCAGAGACGCCAATCTCCTTCTTCTTGGTGGTGTCGAAGGTGGCCTTCTTCGGTTTGGCGGCGCTGCCGCCGCCGGCCTGCTGAGCATTGCGGGCGGACTTGTCCTTAGGACGCCGTGAGATACCCTGAGAGGCGGGATCGCGGTTAGCGGGGGAAGCGGGAGAGCGCGCGGGGGTTGCGCATGCGCTGGCGAGATCCTACCATAGTTGGGTGAGGCTATAGCGAGGGGGAGAAGGGGAGTTTCGGAATGGAAACGCTGTCAAACGACAACCATGCAACAATGAGTCTTTATTTGCGACGTATTCAAGAAGAAAAGTATCACGATGCACGCGCAACAGAGAAGAAGGAGAGGAATCAGGCAGGATGCTTAAGATGGGAAATGCAAGGTTGGTTGGTGGGCTTGAAGAAGGGCGGCGGGCATCAAATCGGGTGCCTGGCCCGACGAGAGCCAGTGACGAAAGACTTGGCATCGTTGCAGACGCCGACCTTTTCCCGCCACAGCGGCACCGCCTCAATGCCACGCAAGTGGCGCGCCAACTACCTAGACACAGCTTACGCAACGAAAGTCTAGGGCATTAGGAGCGACATCATGAAGAATGTAATTTTGCAATCCTGCAAATTAGTATTTACGGCTTTCAAATCTCTGATCGCAACATTTCCGAATGATTTATTTTCAGCTAGATGTCTGGGCGACGAGCTGTGAGCAACAACCAGCACCAGCCACTTAAAGTATATGTGGCTGGGCTCCCCGCTACTTTATTCCTCAACGCAACGGCAACATCAAAGCTATCGACTGAAACACAGCGTCGAAAAGACATAAAAGGAGGGGGTGGTATTTAAATAAATTAAGAAACATAAGCAGGATATATAGAACAATGCAGACAAAGTTAAGTAAATAACCAGAATAGATGGGGGATATTGTATCAATAGCTGTTATAGTAATCCATGGCACACTCACTGCCACTGTTAGTGGTCTTGATCGTGTTATATGCAGATAATTGTATCCCTCCGTCGATATCTCTCACAGGAAACCTCCGTCACGCGCCCATGTCCCTGCCAGCAATGCACCCTGCCAATGTTTCTGCCTCTGCACCGAGTCAATGAATTCTCTCCCGCCAACGTGAATCCTTTCCTACCAACGGGCCGCAGGACGAGAAGCCACAGCGCCATCGAGCGACAGGCCACTGTAACTGCTGGCGGCTTCGTTGCGGGGGGCGCATCGCCAGAGTGGGGTGCCTGAGGTAAATTTGCTACAGGTACTCTAGGTACCTTGGTACTTGGTACTCAGGTACCTACTACCTCCTACCTCTAGGTACCTGTAGGTACCTAGGCGGGCGGAGAGTGGACAAGAGGTACCTCGGCGAGGACCTGCGGCGACTTGTACCTCCTCACAGGTAACGACCACAGAGCCCCCTCCAGCTTTCAACAAATGCGCCTTGCTGCAGATGCACCCTGCAGCCGGCTCGTTGTTGTCCATTTAATAACCATCAACACCCCCGCCTCTTGTGCTGCGCATCTTTCCCTTTTCAACGCTGTCCAACCCTTTTGCCGGCGTATCTCTTTGCGACACCTTGATACTAAAGGTCAAGACATCTTGCACGCGCCTCGTACGACTGGCCTGCTCTGGTTGCTGTCGTTGCTACCTCTTTAGCCCCCAAGTATCTTGCGGGTAGCTCTACCTCGACCCGGCGGCCGCCCACCAGCTAGCTGGCCCCAAAGCTTGTGCCAACTTACACCTCCGTCACCACCGTTTGCCACCTCCAGAAACCAAACCTTTCCACAACATTTCCGTCTTCAAAATGCCCGACATCGAGAAAAACCAAAACGTCCCCGACGCCGTTGATGATGCGCCCATCTCGCCCATCGAACGCAAGAACTCACTTGAGAACCACCTCATTCACCGTCCCGAACGCGCTGCATTAGTCGACAGTGCGTGCAACTTTTCCAGCCAGTCCCTGTTTTGCGGCCTCAACCCTTCCTTTCACTGCATGATCTTGTATCACTTCGAAAGACTAAACGAACTGACCCGTCATCTGTCACTACAGAGAACATCCTTCCCGCATCCAGCGCGGCGCCGGGTCTCCTCTCACAGCAAAAGGAAGTAAGTACAGCGTGACGGGGCACAATGGCGGCAACCTACATCATCTCTTTCCCGTCCGCATCATCGGTACAATGCGCCTACAGGCGAGCAACGAGGCGACCATATACGCTGGCGCGTGCATAATGGCGCCATGGCGTGGCAGCGCAGGTCCCGAGCAAACAAAGACTGTCCGGTAGATAGGTGCTGACAATGTTACGCAGCTCCAGAAGCATATGCTTGAAGATAAGCTCAACGACAAGATTTCGCATCGCCCGGCCCCCGAAACTCTTGTCAAAGATGGTGTCCTGCGCGAGGACCCCCGCTCGGCGGAGCAGCGATATGAGGAAGCCATCGAGGACGAATATGCGAAGCGCGAGGGCGGTGCTTAGAGAATTGTAGTAATCGGGAAATTTGCAGATCGAGTTTACTATTTGGCTTGTGGAATGTTGACACCAGAGGCTAAGACGGGTTGTGTCGAAATGAGACAGTACACGAACGCCCACCAATAACCCTCCACTATAACCCTCCACTCCAATTCAATAAAGATTAACAAGAAAAGGAAAAATAAACTTGAAAATAATACACAACCGATTCAACCTTGAGGAAATGAGAAAGGTCTTTTTTTTATTCACACTATTTACGTCAATGTCTGCATATGCCATGCAGCCACATGCAAGCTCCTCAGCTCCTAGCTACCGACACCCACGTTACGCCGGAGCGCATATTGCTCGAATTGGCTCTCTGCGGTATATGCAGTTGTTCTTTTTATTTTGATGACATTTTTGAAAAAAAAAAAGCCTCCGGAAGCCCCCCCAAAACTCCGAGAGCTGCGTTGTTCGTGTAGCCTCTGGTTGGACCTTGACTACATAGTAACCCCCAGTCAAGCCAAGAAGCAAAACCTTGCCTCAGGGAGCAAGGCAGGCATCAAGGGTTCTCTGAAGGAGCTTGAAACGGAACCGGGGGCGGGGAGCTAGCCGAACTCGATCATGTCCTATTATTTCCCGTTGATGAACATTGCCGATGCGGACCGGGTCGCGGCCATTGCGAATCGCGCCACTGGGAATGGTGCCAGTGACTGAGGGGCGCGCATGACGGCTGACACTTGGCAGGATGGGGGGTAACACAAATCACATTTATTTTATTTCATGACAGGTCGAATCTGCCGATTGAATCGACGTCGTGCAACGCTGTGGTGGACTGTGTTATAGTCTGTGTTATAGTCTGTCGGGTTGTGCAAGAATTGTATGTGGAATGTTAATTGTATTGAACAATAAAGAAATTCTGCGAAACACTAATCTATATGCGCTCTGGATTTCTGAAATTCTATTTTTTTTCCTTTCTCAAGTCTTTTTAATGTCTGTTCTGTCGTAGCCTCGGTCCTTCGTATAATAGTGTAAGCAAAGTAGTTTTGTTACCTCATGGTGCCGCTAATGATATATATCGACAAGTAAAGGAACGTAACACTCGAATAGTGGCCCAGAGTCAGCCAGGTTGTATAAGAGACTCGGGTGAAGCACTTCTGGGTGCAGAAGAGTATATCATTCGATTATTACCGCGCTGAAGGGACACGCGTGTAATACGGTGAGGGAGTGTCACTGGCGGTGCTGCCCGGGTGGTGGGCATTCATGACCGAGCTCCCTGCTGTGGTGGACGTAACTATGCCATTGATTAGCCCAGAGGGCTGGAGTATTACCAAAAGGGTAAGTAGTTACCGCTTGATGCCGTAGAGTAGGTGCTGGCGGATGAGGTAGGTCTTGGGACTCCGTAGGCAGGGTGCGAAGTAACCGGCGACGAGGAAGGCATCTTGGATAGTGTGTTTGAGTGGGTAGATGGGTTAATAAAGACTCGAGTGAGAAAGACAGTCAGAGAGCAAGTGCCGTCAATAATGATAGTAGCTGAGTTGGTAAAGAATGAGTTGGATTGAAAACCTCATGATGAACGAGGTCGAAGGGTCTTAAGTACAGAAGGAACTCCAAGAGAAGAACAAGCCAAGCAGGGATTACGGGGGGAGAAGGTCGCAAAAGGTATGACAAAAGTGTAAAACCAAGAGAGAACATTGCCGTCCCTTGCGGCAAGATAACCCGGAACCCTCCCCAGGCGAACCGGTATTCCAGGCATCACCGGGCCCGAGGCCAGATCGAGGACCCAATCGAAAGGCAGAAGCGCTCGAAAGCATCCAGCAGTGCCTACACGAGCCCCTCTAGTGTACCGGGCCACAAGGTCACAAATGGGTGACTCAGGCTTTCCATTCTCTCGGGCAGGCCGTTTTGTTTCTCCTGTGTAGGAGGAAGGAAGGGGGTGTGTGTGCATTGTGTGCGCGGTCGAGCATATCGAGTCCGGGGGGGGGGCGGACAGGCAAAAGGAAGGAGGAATCCACAGTGAAAACAGTACAAATTGGCCAACAATGGGAGAGGAAAAGATGAAAAAAAGATGAAGAGGCCAAGTACTGCATCACAATTGTAAAGTGGGAAACGGGGCAACAACGTTTAGCGGTAGTTGTTGCCTTTGAATGCTCAACGTGACTCACGACGGGGGGGGGGTGTCTGTTCATGGGAGTTGTCGGGAATTAAGGAGGCTGGGGCAAATAGAGAAACATTTCAACGAATGGTAGGAATTGATTGGACAGGGAATTCCGTTTTCCTTTTTTCCCATTGTAGGAAGGGTAAAAGCAACAAAGACGTTGGAAGAAACGAGACATTCGACGTGAATGTGGCTTATTAGAGACGTGGACTTGGCCAAAAAAGTCGATTGCCGCCTAAACCATGTGGAACCAAGACGGGGGAACAACGACGCCCCTGCAAGGCTACGATGTCGACTGGCTATTTTTCCCATTGAGCCTGCGCTAGTTAGTGTGGAATCGGCCGATATGAAAGGCGTGGCGTTTGGGGGAGGGGGGATCACAATTGTGAAGAGGAGAAATCGGGTTGAAGAAAGGCGGGATAAGGTGGTGGGAAGAGGGAGAGGTAATGTTGAAGACAAGAAAGCGAATAGGAGGATTCAATGTTGGACAACAGGGGAGGGACAATGCAGAAGAAGAAGAAGAAGAAAAGGCTTCCTCACTTGAGCAAATCAGCGTTTCGTCCCATCATCGCGCGCCTCGTTTCTCTCCAAACGTCATTAACTAGGGCGCCCTCATCATGCAGGCCATTGGTAGCCTCGCGCCATGGCAGGCGCAGGGTCATCGGCTGCAGCTCTTCTCCAAAGTGGTTTTTTTTTTTTTTTTTTTTAATTACGCACGAGGAATTCGTACGTTTGGGTGAGGCGGCAGTTCCCCCTCCCCCTGTCAGCTCCCCAAGCCACGACATCTTGGTTCAACGTGACCACTTTCTAGCAGCGCTCGCCGTTTAAGAAACACCCGAATTCCAGAGGCGCCCTCCCCGTTTGCCCCTTTCCCCGTTTCCTTTTCGTCAGTCAGTTTGCTGGGTTTCGCTGCCCGTTGCCCGCCGCCTTCCCCCCCCGGCCGGCCAGGGCAAGTGATGCTGGGTTCTCTTGTCTCCTCCGCCCCGCCACTCTTGTCCCGGAAGATGAGAAAAGGAAGGAAGAAAAAAAAAGGAAGCTGTTTGGCGCGCTTACCATGACCTTCACCAGCCCGTCATTGCAGCTTGTTAGGGCTACCTGATACGCCCCCCCCCCTTCTTCGACAAAGTGATGCAAGGGCCCGCTTGCAGCTACTTGTCGATCGGTGCCCGATTTCTATAACAAATGCGGGCGTGACGTGATATAGTGTTAAGCAAGGCGAAGAAAAAAAAAGAAGCTTTTTGTTTCCCGAACCCCAACAAGAGCGCATGAACAAGCGTGTGGCGTGAGCAGTCTTTTGCCCATTGAACACACCAGATTGGCTGGCTTGTTGATTGCTTGCTTGGAGGTTCTCGGTACGGATTGGGTGACACTGCATTGGCAAGGAGAGCCAAAAAAAGAAGGGCCTCTTTCGTTCCTTGAGAGATGGTCGCACCGCATCGAACGACTTGCATATGGCCAACCGATTTTCCTATTCCCCTTGTCCACCATCTCAGACAAAATCATCGAGGGCGTGGAGGGAGGGCTTGCAGATGCAAACCTCTTGTGCCTCGCGTTGTTGTGCGTGGTGACCAGTCATGCATCAGCCATCAGCCATAGTTGCACCGGCCTTTTCGGTTTCTCCCAGCCTCACGAACAAGCTGCATGCACGCCTCTTTGCACGCACCCTCGCGGAAACACTGCGCGGCCTTGTCTACGAGACGGGTTTTTTTTTTTTTTTTTTTTCTTTCTTTGACCCGCGCAACATTGTCGTGCTGTGCCACATCACCACGTAGCAGCCAGCTGCTCTTCCGCTCTTCATTTTGCTTCTGGTGAATGATGGATTTGACAGTTGGCTGTGAGGCGCAGTTTAGGCAATGGGGTACGGCAGCCTATAGGTGAGTTGTCGCTAAAACGTATTTTACATACTTATATCAGGGTTTACGCACTAGGCACATACTAAGAGCGTATATAATTATTTTTAGTATATTAATATCTATATTTATATAATATAGAATATAATTTAAGGCTATATATACTATTTACTAGTAAAATTATATTTTATAAATCTATAACTCTTTTTATTATATTAATTACTATTATAAATATAATATTACTAGTTATTATAGCTTTTATAGTTTAGCTTAATAATATTAAAAAGTTAATAGTTTAAATATTTATAAAGGCTAATATTCTTATAAATAAATAACTTAATACTATATATAAATAGTCTATACTTATATACTTATTTTAATTAAATTTAATACTAATATATAGTTATAAATAAGGTTAATTATTAAATTTATTATATATTTAGAATATTAAGGTAATAATTATCTATATTTATAGTAAAGAATATAAAATAGCTTACTTAAAGTATTAAAATTATAATTATATCTTTATTAACTATATCTAGCTTTAAAGGCTAGCTAGGAATATATATATAAACTATATATATTTCTTTTAAGTATATTAATACTTCTTAAGAGGTATTATATAATACTATTTATATATATTATTAACTAATAATAATTATAACTAAATTATACTTTTTTATTATATAAAAAGATATACTAAATATAATAAGTATATATAATATTATATAAGTATAATAATAATAAATTATTATAGTATTTATTAAATAAGTAAAGATTTAAGTAAAATATAGCTAAATATATATTTAAGTATATTTACTAATACTTTATTAAATATTATAGTTAGATATAAGTAATAATAGTTTATATATAAAAGAAAAAACTTTATATAACCTTTTTTTTTTAATTAATATTAATACTTATTATAATAAAGAAATATTACTTAAAGATAAGTATATAGTATTAAAAGTTAATATAATAATATCTAGATTAAGATATATATCTTTACTACTACTTAATATTATATTTATTTATATAAGAATTACTATTACCTATAGAAGAAACTATTTAAAAGCCTTTTCTAAGTAATTATAATATTTTAAATATAAAGTTAACTATAATTAATAATAAAAACCTTATTATATTTAACTTAATAAATAATATAGATATACCTTTAACTTAAGTTATACTTTAAAGCCTTTTTATTAATAGTTAGGTTATAATATAAAGTATTATTTTAAATAGTATATAAGTAAAATAAGCTAATTCTATTATAATTTAACTAAAAATAAATAATAAAGGTATTATATTTATATTTTAGCTATTTAATACTATAATTAAAAATAAATATATTAAAAATATTCTAATACCTTAGATAATATTTAGTCTAAACTATATTAGTAAATATATATTATAGTAATATACTTATTTATAGTTTAAATACTAGTTATATAGAGATATACTATTATTAATTATATTAAATAGTATTAATCTTATATTATTAGTATTACTAGATAAAGAGTAAGAAGTTAAGGCTATAATTATTTTAAAATCCCTTTTAAGTATTATTAATTACTATACTAGTATTTAGTAAATAATAATAATTAAAAGGCTTTTAATAGTATTTAGGTATAATTAATTAGATAAAAAGATTATAATTAATCTTTTAATAATATATCTAGATAATTAAAAGTAATTAATAATAGGTTTATATATAATAAAGAGGGTTTATACTAATTTATAAGCTTTATCCTATAAAATAAAACTATTAATAAAGAAAGTAATAACTTAAAGGCTAAATATATTAGATTTAAAGCTTAATATTAAATAAAAGATTATATAAACTCTCTTTATTACTAGTAATTTACCTAGCTTAGTAAAGCTTATAAATAAAGTAGCTAATAAGATAGAAAGTAATACTACTAATATTATTATATAAAAGGATATACTAGTAATACTAAAGAATAAAAGGGTTTTTTTAATTTATATAAAGAAGTAAATATTAAAAGGATAAATATTATATACTATTATTTATTTTATATTTTATATTTTAAATATAAAAATAAAAAAAAAAGATAAAAATAAAAAAAATAAAAAAAAGGGGTTATTTCCTTATAATAAGCTCTTAGATTATATTAATAATAATATCTTTATATAATAATAATTTATTAAGCCTTATATAAGTATTAGTAACTAGCTTTAATAAGGCTAATCTAGGAAGAGTTCCTTTAGCTTAATACTAATTAAGTTACTTATATAAGTATAAGTAAATAAGAAAAAAAGGTATTTCTAGGTTACCTACCTCTAATAGACTATTAAACTTATACTAAATAATCCTATTATAAATCTAGTATATAATTTATAGTAAATATATATTAATAGTATTATTTAATATCTTAAAGATAAAGTTTAATACTTCTATATTATTAATAGGTAATAAGAATTTATAATTTAGTTTAGTATTATAGCTAAGGTTATAATATAAAATATTTAGTTAATTAGTAATTTTACCTTTTTATATATATATATAATAGATATTCTATTTATATATAAAAGTATAAAAGTCTTTTTAAATTAATAGTATATATAAATAGAAAATAATAATCTTATTTATAAGATTATTAATAAGGAATAAGCTATAGTTATTAAGTATAAAGAAATATATCTAAATAATTATATTAATATATATATCTATAGTTATTAATAATTACTTACTTACTAGTATTTAATAAGAATACTTAGGAAATACTACTATCCTTTAATATATATATTATAAATACTTTAGTTATATAACTATACTTTTATAAATATAAACTCCTAAGATATTCCTTATAGCTTCTAAAAGTATTATAACTTATTAATATTATTATAAGTTTAATATTATACTAGTATATTATTTTAAAAAAGAAACTAGTATAGCCTAGTAATAATAGTAGTCTTACTACTATAATTAGATTATAATTAGGTAGGTATTATCTTTTATATATTTAATAAGGTAATATATTACTATATAATACTTTATAAAGTTATTATAGAAATACTAATATAGAACTAAGTAATATAATATAAATATATATTAATTCCTATATAAATCTTAAACCCCTATAGCTATAGCTTTTTATAGCTATTAATAGACTAAATCTAATTAAGACTATAGGTTTTAAAGTCTATATATAGTATTTCTACCTATTTCTAATAATCTTAAAGGTTTTTAGAGAATACCTTATAATAAACCTTATATAAAATATTATAGCTAATATTAATACTAGCCTTATATATATATACTATAAAGAATATTTAGCTATTATTAATTATATACTACTTAATAGTAAAATTATTCTAGAGATATACTTATATCTACTCTTATATAATATCTTAATATATAATATCTTATTATTAGTATATATTTTATTAGTAGTAGATTAAGCTAATTTAAAATAGTAATAATTAGAAACCTTTATTAAGTAGTTACTTATAAATATTAAAATTAATAAGGTTTTAAGTAAAATATAATATTTAGATATATTTAGTAAGTTTATCTTAGTTATTTATCTATACTTATAAGTAAATATAGTTAGTTTATAAAAAGTATTATAATATTTAAGGGTAAATATTATAGCTATAGTTATCTTATAAG
>NW_006271972.1:3090402-3112416 GCF_000225605.1 Cordyceps militaris CM01
AAGAAAAAGGAAAGGTTTATATAATATATTATATAAAATAAAACTAAAATATATTAAATAAGGTAGCTATATTTAGATATAAGAATAATCTATATTTATTATAAGGATAATATATATTTAAAAAATATAATAGCCTACTTATATACGTATTATTTTGTATCTAACTGCATACTAGGTGTGAATTAGGATTTAGCGATAACTTACCTATAGGCTGCCGTAATGGGGCGGTGTAAGGCAACTGCCAGCCTAAAGCTCACCCAAAAGCTCACCCAACCCGCCCTACAACGCCTCTGACGCAACGATTCGCAGGAACGAGCTGAAAAGATGAAACAAGTCAATTTATAGGCAATCAAAGTATCATCTCCAACAATGTCATCAAGAGCCAAAACCAGCAATACACAGCAAGTCGCCACATTCCCCCCCGTATCGTTGCCACCGGCGCCTGAGCACCCACAAAGCGGAAGCATTCTTGCGTGTGCAGACATCCCCGTCGTCTCTCTTCGTCTCTCTTTTTCTCTCTTGTTCAACAACACAAATCTATCACCAGTCCTCATGGACCATGTCTTTCCCCAATCGTTGCAGCCAGCAAAACGCCAAGGGACCCTCCAAAGCCGACTCCCAACTATCGAGTGCTTCAAAAGTGCACCTCTGCTGCGCCGTGTATCGAATCTTGGGGTGAATGCGCCACATCAATGTCCCGATCTTGACATAGTGTAGGCGGGGACACATGACCGCGAGCTTTTGCAGAAAGCATCTCTAATCCTTGGCCGCAGTAATTCTCGATGCCCTTCTAGACCCTCCTAGGAACCATAACGCCTCCAGATTTGGCATGCTGCCCAAACTATCGCAAAGTGTGACAACGGTATGAGGAACCGTACACAAAAGGAATAGGTCATATATATGTACAACTGTACCGAGTTGCCTTATGTTGCTGTTGCCACGCAAACATGACAGTCGGACGGGTGATATGCATGTAAAAACAGTCAAGCTCGGAGCCGCATCAGCTAGCAAACGCAAATGAGTGCCGTCTAGGATGCATGGACAATGAGCACTGCCGACGGAAAGTAAGGAAAACTTCCGGTAAGGGGAAAGGAGCGCCTGTTGAAAATCTTCCGTCCAACTGTACCCGGCCGCCGTAAGAGCGAGGCGGCGCAATGACGGTGTAGCCTTGGGAGACAGCACATCCGGTGTGGCGCAATCATCCATAAAATCATGGCTTCAATCATATTAGACCAAGACGTTTTAAAAAATACCAGCAAGAGCTGGCTCTCAAACCGACGCAAAAAAAAGATGGACTCACCTGTCGTCCATGTAGATATCCTCAAGGTAGGCGGGATCTGTGAGTTGCGAGAGGGTTGGAAGGTCGGGGAACATGACCGGCCAAGCAACATGAAGTGAGCGTAGTTTCATCTTCTTGCTGGACTTTTCGGCGTACTTGTGACACAACTCGAAGCAAAAGGTCACCCGAGGTGGTTGGTCATTGTCTTCTACGTCCCAGCCTCTGGGAGTATAAATCGAAAAACTGAAGTGTTCCAAACCCTCGTTTTGAAGCAGTATGTTCACGATCCATGTTATCCAGCTACCCATATGACCAGAAAGCTCGAGCAATGTAAGCCTTGTTAGGGTTGTCAGGGATAGCAATGGGAAGTGGCGGAGTCTGAGCTCCGCGAATCCCGGCATCTCACTTTGCCACACCGACTCGATCCCAGGCTCCTTCTTGACAAAGAAGCACGACGCGGTTCGCTGGTTAAATTGCAGTGTAAGGCTTTTGAGGCACGTCGCGCGAGAGAGCGCGAGCATAACATCCCTTGACACGTCAAACTCGGCTGCACTGGACGAAGCCTGTCAGCCTCATATCAACAATGTAGCAAGGGCTTGCTACCCACATAATGCTTTCCAGTCTCGGAAGCCTCTGTACCAAGTCAGAAAGCTCCGAGTCCCACTGCGGGTATTCGAGACGCCCATACTTGGATTGCAGCCGCTTCCTGTGAACTAAAATCTTGACATGCTCCAAGTTGGGCGTCTGGAAGAGAATGGCGCGCTTGTTCTCATCCTCGAAGCAATTCATATTGCTGCCGTCCAGCTCCAGACGTCTCCAAAGTCGCTTAGAGAAGACGTAGTTGAACCGCTTGCTGACGAGGCAGAGGTTATACAGCGACGTTTTGTTGTTCACCTGTAGATCCGACCGAGTAGGACGGTTATGATCGATGACCTGCGTTGGCCGGGGGGGCAGGCGCTGACTTACATGGTCGATTAGCAGATGGAGAATGTCGATCTTGTCGTCAAGACGAGGAGGTGCCATGCCAGCGACTCTCCAGGAATTAGCAGGGAAGAAAAATACAGTGATGAGGCTTTGGAAAGGAGCAGAGCGCTGCGAAATGAATGCTGAGGAGAAAATAGGTGAGAAGCCCTCGATGTGGAATCCGATGCCGCCGATTGTGAGTGAATGAGGTGGACCCTAGCAAACGGAAGCACCGACAACAGGCCTCGCTAAATTAGCTATCTACATACAAGAGTATCATCCGGCAGTTGCGTGCTGGTCAAACGCTTCCCATTGGTTACGTACCTAGGTAAACAAACAGCTGTAGAGGAACAGTCCTCAGAGAGGCCGAAAAAGCACCAAGGTGCAGGGATTAATCTCTATATTCCACTCCTCTACTTGACCTGATTGATAATATGCCAGCCAAATATTAGCAACCAGCACTCACTCGGGCCATTCCATCACTCGGTCCTTACTCTCTTCCCAGAAAAGAGGCCTCTGTAAAGCGGGCGGTCCCTCTGAGCTGGCTATCCAACAGGGAGGTCCCGTAGAGCTTGGGAATGCCAATTGTCTTTCGAACTTGAAAGACCCCACGTCGACTCATTTTCGCCATCATTCTTGCCAGTTCGATGACCTTCTGTGTTGGAGTTCATGCAGAGTGAGTTACTGCATCGACTCCGCACGCGTTTGCAGCTGTCGGCCACAACAAATCAGCAAGCAATGTGGGAAATGGCTGGGAAAGCCTTGACTAGCTCACTTGCAGGGAGAGTCGAGCTTGTTTGCCGTCCTGGTAGCCTCTGTTATGAAACGTATCTGTTTGCTAGCACTTTCGTCAGTTACTATAGTTGCTTCACATCTGACATTCAGGCGACACTTTTCTTCGAAGCCGACCTCTTGAGGGGAATATATTACTTACTACTCTTTACTCCCAAAGCATCCACCCGCGCTAATAAAATGCCATCCCCATATTGGACGCTGTCGAAAGGAAACTGGCGGTCTCTTTTAGGGAACAATCACACAGCTCGGTAGGATCCCCACTCAAGGTCGAAATACGAACGACAATATGTAGATCAACTGTTTATTATTTTGATAGCTGTGGAGAAAATCATAATCGCATCGCTGTGCAATTGTATACATACATTTACAGCTCCTCTTTCTAGTCAAGGAGAGCGAAGGGGAGGCGCTCATGTTAGCGGATTGCGCCCACAAAGTATACGGCGAATAACTTCGATGGGATTTACCTTGGCGGCCTTGTCGTCGGCCTCGGGCGCCGCGTCGTCGTCGTCGACCTTTTTGGGAGGCTCGACGCCGGCGATACCGACGAGCTCGGTCTCAAAGACTTGTGGCGTGAGCGTTAGCTGTCTGACTAGCGCAATGGACGTGGACGATGGATGCTAGGGGGGTTTTCGACATACTGAGAGTAGCACCGCCGGGGATGGGGCCGATGCCGCGGTCGCCGTATCCGTACTCGGGAGGAATGGTGAGGGTTCTACCAGACGAGGTGTTAGACCACTGCTTGCGCGTTTAGTATTTGGCATCGACGCACCTCTTTTCACCAATGCACATGTCCAGAAGACCCTGGTCCCAGCTAAGAGGGAGAAATCGACGTTAGCGATTGTCATGTTAGCAAGTTGTCGTGAATGGGCAAAACGTGCCCCTTGATGACCTGGCCAGCGCCAACCTTGAAGTCGAGCGGGCTGCCGCGGTCGTAGCCTGCGAATCGACCGAGTTGATTAGCACATTGTTGAACCAATTTAGCAGCCCCGAGGAGAAGGATAGAAGAGGGAAAAAAACGCACTGGCGTCAAACTGCGAGCCATCGGCGGCGAGGGTGCCGCGGTAGTGCATCGAGACCTTGTCGCCCTTTTTGGTCTTGCGCTCGCACTCGACCTTGTGGGTAACTTCGATTTTGAGCTCGGCGGCGGCGGCGGCGAGAACCACGAGGGCGGAGAGAACGGCGGCAGTCTTCATGATGGTCGATTTGAAGTGGTTGTGCAAAGAGTGAAGAGAAGGACAGAAATGGTAACTAGGGTAGGAGGCTAGGAACACGGGCCACATTGCCCTTCGATGAGCGACCCCGCTGAGTGGCGCGCACGCTTGTCTGTTATTAGTGTCAACATGCCCGTGGTAAACATGAGCTGGAATATAATCGGTATTTCATCTATGCATTAAACGCTCCATTACATACTCGTCTATCCAAAACACAGCTTCTTTTGCCGGGGATCACGGTTGCTGGACTTGCTGCTGGCTGCTCTCTTCCTCTCTTCTGGTCCCCCGCCTGGTGGCCGTTTGCCAGGGGCAGTTGCACCACTGGTGCTAGCTCCGCCATCTGTCTGCACTGTCTCACGAATCGTCGGCCTCGAAAGGCATAGATCAATATGCTCGTTAAATTGCCGCTCATTGGCCGCTTGCGGACGCATGCAGATTGGACAATCCCACCACTCCTCCTCCGGGCGCGGCTGCTGCTTTGGATTGGGCACGATTTCCTTGCCGTGGCTCCGCGGCCGGCCCTGATCGTTCCTGTTGTTTCCACCACTGTCATGGGCCGTGTCGGGTTCCTCGGACGGGTTTTCGAACCCGACGTCGGCTCCGGCAAGAAAGTCGGTCGCCTTGTGCTTGACTTGCGCCGAATTGAAGAGCGATTCCTCGTCGGGGCGTTTCGGCCTGAAGCCGAAAAACGCCATGGTGTCTGGCTTTTTGGTGCTCACAAGATGGGTGCACCGTAGGCCCATCAGCCGCAGCTTCATGCCGGGCATCTCTTGCTCGAGCTTTGTAAGCATTGGGAGGGAGAAATTGTATAGATCGTCTGCAAGGCAGAGGGCACGCGGCGTTACAACCTGGCGGGTGTACACTTCAAAGGTGTGTAGCTTGATTTTGAGGCACAATGTGCGCCCTTTGCACGCGGCCCGCTTCATATCTCCCTCCAGATCCTCAGCCGTTGCTCGTAGCTTCTCACGAAGTTTTTTCGGATCCGATATTTCGCGAAAGGTGCTTTCCGTGCCCACACTTTTGCGTTCGTATTCCTCTGCGGGTTGGATACTGGTGCGTCCTAAGCCGAGATAGCAGCCCATAAGAAATTCAAAGGTCTTATCGCCAAACAGTCGATGGAGGTACTGCCGATGTTCGTATATGTCGCCACAGTTCTTGATGCCCACTTCGAGAAGCTCGCGCTCCAGAACTCGACCGATGCCCGGGATCTTTCGCGTTGGCAGATCGCGTATAAATGTCATGATTTCATTTCTCTCTCGACCCAAGACGTATTGACCGTTGGGTTTGTTAAGGTTCGAGCAAATCTTTGCCAGTCTTGAATTGGCGGCGATGCCTGCCGAGACAGTAATGTTGGTCTTTTCATGTACTTCTTTGCGCAGCTGCTCCACGACCTCTGGTGCACTCATGTTGTGAGTCACGCAGTACTCGGTAATGTTCAAATAAGCCTCATCGATGCTTGCGCTTTCGAATCGCGCATCATAGTCGGCCAGCACTCCCCGCACCTCCTTGCCCTTAGCCGTGTACTTTTCGAAGTTGGGCTTGATCAGGACGAGCTGCGGGCAGAGCTTTTTGGCTACGAAGCCGGCCATGCCAGAGCGGCAGCCAAACTCGCGGGCGAGGTAATTGCACGTGGTGAGAACACCGCCTCCGACAGCGAATGGCAGGTCCTTGAGCTCAGGCCGGTCGAGCTGCTCGACAGCCGCATAAAAGGCATCGCAGTCAATGTGCACAATGTGCTGCGTCAGATCGCGCGACGCTTCGAGTTCAGTGATGAGGCGATCGGCGCTCAAACGTTCGTGAGTCAGGTCCAGGCTGTCCAGCTCCTTTTTGCGACGCAAGATGCGCTCAATCTTTTGTGTTAGGACTTTGTCGCGCTCTTCTTCTCGATTGAAAAATTTGGACCCTTTGGAGGCATTGTAAATAATTTCCGATACCTGATGAAGCTGTCAGAATTGCGTAGTTGTTTGGCGTGCGGGGCTGTCAGCTACCTTGTTCTGGTCAACGGAATCCTGTCCAGCCTTGGTCAGAGATGGGCCCAGAAGATGGTACTTTAGTGTTTTGTATTCGTCGTCATCTTTAGCGACTCCAAGAGCGTCGGCTACTTTGGTGTCATCCACTTCACCAGCGTCGTTCAAAATGCCATGGACCACGCCATCCCTTGGCAGCTCCTCTGGCGACGTCATTTTGAGGATAGTTGCGGATTTCCGGCGCGCACAACGTCTCGAAAGTCGCAATGCATTTTCCTTAGTAGTTACTGACCTCGTCGCGAGTTTTGAGCCGATGACACGTAAAGTTTAGGCTGACGCCTGCTTCCCACCTCGAGGATCCACGATAAGCACGCGGTATCACGTGGACTGTTTTTTTATTAGTGTCAGTCTGTTGCTGCCCACGAATTACAGCCGCTGTCGTTCTGCGAGGCACTAAAAGCATGTGCTAAAGACCTTTTTACTGGGCTCCGGTCCTGAGGCACCCACCATCTATGTACCTACCTAGGTAGGTACTAGAGACAGGCATTCCATGGCCGAGGAAGCAAGCCAGTGTCGTCATGTTATACGAGGACCGTCACAGTATACTTATAGTCTTAAACTATACATTCCACAATCTAACTATTCAGACGTTTGCCCATTCGTAAAAATACACTCGTGGCCTGCTTCAGTGGTGGGACCCCGAGCTGCCCCGCTAACGTGCCAGGATCTCCTTGCCTCCCTCCATCACATCTCTCTTATTGGACCAAACGACCCCTCCAAGATGCATTTAAGCGCCCAGGTCGACGCCAATGCGGGCAGGCTGTTGCGACACAGTTGTACATATAAATGGATTGCCGGCCTCGAAACGGAGGCAGGATGGTTTTCTTCCAGCGGTAACACGAATGGTACTGACGTTTTCCTAAAACTGAGTCACCTACGTGCATTCGCTAGATTTCACGACCAGACTTGTGTCGGTGCGCTTCTCTCATCAAAGTTCACTCACCCGGTCGCTTTTCCTTTTTTTTTTCAAAACAATAAAGCAGAACGAGGTACCCTAGCGCTATCGCAAAAATGGCTGCTAGAGAGGGGGAAGAAATTGTGGCCACTCTGTATGTCGCCCTTCGTCGCAAACTAGGCCCTCGGTCGCTAACTAGGTCCTCCAGCTTTGCCGACATTCACTACTTTTACGGTGGCGAGGAGGTGAAGCCGCGACATCATCGCTTCGACAAGGGCTCGTATGTGTATTTATTCGAAAATGCGCACGAGCGCCGCTGTCGCATCGAGATTGCGAACAATGCTGGCACCGAAGACCAAGATGCCTTTGACGGCTGTAAGTTGCCTAACCCAAAGTATACCAGAAACTCGCGATGCGCGCTTGCTGAACATAAAACTCCTCACATTTTCAGTCTTAGACCAGGCTCATGTCCGATACTCGTATAATCAGCATAGCGTGGTGTCGTTGACTGTGGCCCCAAACGTGCCCCAAGACGAATGGCACCTGCCCACCTACGACCCGCGCAACGAGAACAAATACCACTACCAGCTGCACGCGCTCGACATATACTTTTGGACCGACAAAGATGCGCTGCAGTTTGTCAATGGCGTGCGGCGTGTCTTGCCCCCCGCGCAGGTCGAGGTCCTCGACGAGCCCGTCGCCGTCGCCGTCCAGCCGGGCGGCGCCGTGAGCGCTGTCGTCCAGAACCTGGAGAATGTCGCCATTTCCGATCCGCAGTATTCTGAGCTCCAGGACCCGGCCGCTTCGGCACAGCAGAATGGCGCGGTGGTGCCGTCGAGCGCGAGCACGGCGCTGTCCATGGATAACCTGCCGCCGCCGCCGCCGATGCCGCCGCACATGCAGCAGCAGCAGCAGCAGCAGCAGCCGAAAGCGGCAACTAGCTATGCTCCGATGGCGTACAATCCAGCTGCTCCGGTGGCCCCGGAGGCCGTCACGTATCGCGAGAAGACGCCGCCGCCTGACGAGGATCCTCTCAACCCGCTGGCTGTCGCGGTTGCATACGATTACCAGGGACAGCCCTTTACGCCCGCATACCCGCACGCCCAGTTCCCGCCGGGAGTTGCGAGCCCTGGGTTTGCGCCCAGCGGTATGGCCAGCCCGCGCATGGCGCCACCCTCGTTTGGCGGCGGCCCGCCCCAGCAGCTCGGCATCCACCGCGCGCAGACGATGCCGGTGCACGCCGGCCTGGCCTCGCCCGGGCTGAACAGCGTGTTTGGCGCCAACCTGCCTGGCCCACCCAGCTTTGCGGCTCCTCCGACGGTGGCTTCGCCGCCCCAAGCAGCGCAACCGCCGCCGCCGCCGCAGTCGTCACCGCCCGCGGCCACTACGGCCGCCTCGCCACCGCCGCCGCTCGGCGGCTACTCCAACTACAGCTACAGCAACCCGACACCGGCGCAAAACGGGGGGCTGGACTACTCCCTCCACCAGCAGGTGTACCGGCCGACCGAGGTGGAGATGAGCGCGAAACTGCAGCCGTACCAGCCGAAGAAGGAGACGAAAAGCAAGCTGGAGCAGAAAGCAGGCAAGCTGGAGAACGGTGTGACTGGAATGCTCAAGAGATTTGAGAAGAAATTCGGGTAATTTGCTGCATGGATTGGGGGTTATATTACTATTACTATCACTATTTTCGTTTCGGTTTCTCTTAGTAAAATTGAAAGGTATGCACCGTCAACATCATCATCTGTACCAACGAGTACAGAAAGCCGGCAATGTTTCCTGGTTGAGAGGCAACAGTGCTGGAAAAGTCAAATTATCTTTTACGTTACGAATCTAGTGTCAATCAATTCCCAAATCGTCGTTTATTATAGGTATCCATTGTTGTCCAGGTTTCCCAACCACATGGGCAATGGCTAAGCCTTTATCCATACGAGGTACCGTGGACTGGGTAGCGGACTGGGGTAATCGGATTGGGGTGATCAGAGAACGGAATAGTTGTTATGGAATTCATTAACAGATACAACGCCCATTATTTTGATTATTCGGGAAAAAAAAAGAAAACCATTGTTCCTTCATCGCAACAGGAAAACAAACACGATGCCACGACAAATCCTCATCATCAACGGCCCCAACCTGAACCTTCTCGGTACTCGGGAGCCGCACATCTACGGCGCCACGACGCTCGACGACGTCGTCGCCCAGGCCACGTCCCAAGCCAAAGCCCTCGACGCCGAAATCTCGGCCTTCCAGTCGAACCACGAAGGCGCCATCGTGGACCGACTGCATGCCGCCCGCGGCGTCATGGATGTCGTCGTCATCAACCCCGGGGCATACACGCACACCAGCGTTGCCATCCGCGACGCCCTGCTCGGCGTCGAGGTGCCGTTTGTCGAGGTGCACATTTCCAACGTGCACGCGCGCGAGGATTTCAGAAAGAAGAGCTTCTTGAGCGACAAGGCTGAGGCGGTGATTTGCGGCCTCGGAGTGTTTGGGTATACGGCCGCGGTGGAGTTTGCAGCCAAGCATGTCAAGCTAAAGGGCAGCAAGGCACATTTGTAAAATATATATTCGTACAATACATTTGTATCTTCCATCATCGTCATACAGAAACCAGTTCATTATGGGGTGTACCTAGAGCACAGCACGTTCCTTTCCCTGCCCAAATTCCAGCCGCGACCGCCTCGGCTCGAGCGACAGGTCGCGGACCAGCTTCGCCCACGACCCCGATGCCCTGGCCGCAAACTCCTCCGGCACCGCGCCATCACTCTCGGTGAGGCGCCTGTGGAAGACCTCGAAGCTCACCCAGCCCCGGTACCCGAGCCCGTGCAGCACCGTCTGCAGGATGCGCTTGACCGGCAGGTACCCGCCGAGATGCTCTTCGCCGTAGAACAAGCGGCAGTTGCGCGACCAGCTCATCCGCGACGGCTGCTCGGCGCTGTAGAAGGCGTGGCGCTCGTCGAGCGGCGCCGCCAGCCGCTCCGCGTCGGCGACCTGCACGAGGAAGACCTTGGCGACGTCGACGCGCGCCATGAGCCGCTGCAGGGAGCACTCAAGGTCCGCGTCGGCGTGCGCCCGGCAGCCGCCCGCCGCCGCCGGCTCGGCGAAGATGTGACCCGCCATGTTGAACGTGTCCAGGCAGAGGCCAAAGTTGGGCCGCGCGACGGCCGACACGACGCTCCAGCTGTCCTCCCACGCGTTGACCTGCGTGCCCCAGCACAGGGCCTCGAACGCGAACCGCACCGGCGGTGTCGCGCGCAACCCGACGTCCGCCGCGTCTTGCAGGTCCCGGACGAGGACGGCGCGATCGTTTGTGAGCTGCGGCGCGGACAGGAAAGAACTCGGAAACAGAATCAGGTTGGTACCCAGCCGGTGCGCCAGCGCGGTCCACAGCGTGATCGTGGCGAGGTCCTTTTTCTGCTTATCGCGGTCCAGGAGCCCGCCAAAGTGCATAAACGGCTGCAAGCAAATAATCTCGAGGCCGCGGCTGTCGCACCACCGGCGTACCTGGCTGGCGCCGGCTAGCAGGTTCGCGGTTGCATCCTGGCCGGGCAGCGACTTGGCCATGTATTCGAGATCCTCGTAAAACAGCTCGATGCCCCGGAAGCCGTATTTCTGGGCCATATCGAGTTTGTATTCGAGGGAATGGCCCGCGAAGGCTCGTCCCAGGGACATGGTACATATGCTCGGCTTACAAGTCATTATGTTGGTATAACTAGTGAATGAAATGGTTGTCTTGCAGGCTGACAATCCAAAAGAAGGGGAATATAGAGTATATCAGGGTTTCAGTGTAAGAAACGTGAATTAATATGGATGAAGTCTTCCTGTCATACAGTATTAGTCAGATCACATTTTGATAAGACATCCCACCAAATCGCGGCTGAACGTTGTTGGTGGCGGGGATTCTCACCTGCAAGACATTGCGTCCGGCGGCTTCGATTGGCACGGCAACTGGCATTTCAAATCCGGGAAAGCACAAAACCATATATTGATTATCCCTTGATTTCCCCACGATACGGATAAACCGTTGTAAACTGCTTGACTGCCGAGCTTGCCCCGGCCGCCACCAAAAACGGAGGCGGGTAAGACGGGCTAAGCTTTTATCCATCAGGCTACCAACGGCCCCCCGCCGCCGTTGGGTATACTTTTTACTTTTTGCTCTCGAGCCAAGGATGCAGCGCGGCTTCTGTCCCAGGTTTCAACCAAGTGGGAGTTCCGAACGCCACTGACCATGCCCGTTTCGTAGACTCTTCTCCTGCAGTTCCGGTATACATGCATACAATAGCTCTGGCTGCCCAGATGAGCGGACCGTCTATACGAGGCTCAGTTTACCAACATCTTCATTATTTTTACAACTTTACATACCATTCTCATCATGCCGGCTGCACAAGAGACACACACTGCTGTGGAGGGCACGGCGTTGGACCGCCATGGCTACCTATTCGGCCAACACATCCAGCACTCTTGGTCGCCATTTCTTCACCAGATCATTTACGAAGACTTGGGTCTCAATTGGGCGCAGCTGCGACTTGATTCGGCAGACTTGAGTCAGTTCTTGAACCTTGCGCAAAATCCCAGCTTCTACGGTGTGTACCCTTTCGTGTTTCCCGCTCAGCAAGTCCAACAGCTAACACATGTACCCCCAACCCCCAGGCGCGTCCGTCACAATGCCCAACAAGGTTGCCATATTACCGCACCTGGACATGATGACGGATGAGTGCCGCGACGTCGGCGCCTGCAACACCGTCTTCCTGCGCACCGGCAAGAACAACCAGCGCCTGCTCTGCGGCACCAATACCGACGTCATCGGCATCCGCGACTCCTTCCTGCAGAGCGTCGCCGACCCCGCCGCCGTCTTCCACAACCGGCCTGCGCTCGTCATCGGCGGCGGCGGCGCCGCGCGCAGCGCCATCTACGCCTTGCGCAAGTGGATGCGCGTCACTACCATCTACCTCGTCAATCGCGACGCCGACGAGGTGCGCACCGTGCTGCGCGACTGCGCCGCCCGCGGCTACGGCGCCGGCCTCCGACACGTGGCCACGCTCGCCGAGGTGGACGCGCTGGAGACGCCGGGCGCCGTGGTCGCGTGCGTGCCCGACCTGGAGCCGCGGACGGACGCGGAGCGCGAGGCCCGGAGCATTGCGGACGCGCTGATGGCGCGGCCGGGGCCGAAGGGCGCGGTGCTGGACATGTGCTATAACCCGACGCCGTTTACGCGCTTGGTCGCCGTCGCCCAGGCGCAGGGCTGGCAGGTGATTCTGGGAACCGAGGCGATGATTTGGCAGGGCCTGGAGCAGGACAAGTACTGGACGGGGAAGAGCGTTTCTGAACTACCTGTTGCCAAGGTCCGTGAGGCTATTGCCGCGCGAGTGGCAAAGCGTCTGGCTTCAAAATTGTAAATGCATAAAACAGAAGTGTCACTTTTCTAAGAAACACAGCATCTAGCTTCGAAATTGTAAATATATAGAACATAAATGTCACTTTTCTAAAAATATCAAAAAGGCTTTTTACAGCTCGCTTGCGTTCTTGCAGAGGGTCACACGATTGAGCTTGTGCTACTTGAACCACATGAATCTCAATCAATGATACTGCTTTTTTTTTTGCGCGGTATTGCAACGGCTGTGATTCACTTCGACTGAGGTTTGAATAGAGGACAAAGCTTACAAGGGCTTGACTTGAAATCACCAAATGGGTCTTGCCACCACGATCTCTATAGTCACGAGGGAGAAATTATTCATGAGAATAGTTTAAACACATAGTAACTGACTTGCGTATAAACATTTGTAATTATCTGCTATTGAACGCGCGACCTCATGTGCCGATGCGGTACCACCCATCTCTCCTCTGCAACGCACTCAGCGGTACTGCTGTTCAACCTCCTCACTATGTGCCTTTTCAGGCGCGACACTATCGGACGTGGGCTCTTGATCTTGGGTGAGACGAAGGTCCTCCATGACCTTGCTGTTCGCGCGCCACACGGGCTTCTCGCGAAACAGCCGGTCCATGGCCTCGAGCGGGATCGACTTGGTCTCGGGGATGCAGAAGAAGACAAACACGCACGAGGTCAGCATAAGCGAGGCGAAGAAGAAGTACACGCCGTATCCCCAGGCGTTGAACATTTGCTCCGTGAAGCGCGCAATCATAAAGTTCCACAGCCAGTTGTTGGCCGAGGCGTTGGCCTGGCCCAGTGAGCGCGTGTTCTGGTCAAAGATCTCGGAGCAGAGCACCCACGGAGTGCCGTTCCACGAGGGTGTGTAAAAGGCCGTCCAGAGGTAGAAAAAGAAGATGGCGGCGATGCCGCCGGACGAGAGGCTGCCGCCCTTGGCCGCGCCGGTGGCGCTGGCGCCCGAGATCTTGATGTAGCCGCCGATGAACCACATGCAGAGGGAGCCGCCGATGCTGCCGACCATGAGGAGCGTGCGTCGACCGAGGTGGTCGATGAGGAACAGCAGCCAGACGACGGTCAGGGTCGTCTTGACGACGCCAAAGATGCCCGTCGTGAGAAAGCCGGTGTTGGTGCCGGTGATGCCCAGCGTCTTGAAGACGGTAGGGCTGTAGTAGTTGATGGCGTTGATACCAGAGGCTGTCATGTGGTTAGCGTATGCTTGTCTGGCGTGATTGTCCTGTGCCTTACCATTTTGGAACATGAATAGCAGTGTGCTAATGGCAAACCTCCACTGAATCCTTCTCTCCTTCAAAGCCTTAAACGGCCGCCAGAAGCCCTGCCCGACTTCTGTGTTGAAGCGCTCCAGCTCCTCATCTATGAAGGCGATTTCTTCCCGAATATACTTGTCCGTCGGCTCCAGCTTGCGCATCCAGCAGAGGCCAGCAATGGCCTCCTCGCGCCGTCCCTTGGAGAACAGCCAGCGCGGTGACTCCGGGATGAAGACGGTGCCAATCAGCAGAAGACCAGCCGGGATCAGCTGCACGGCGAACGGTATCAGCCACTGGGAGTGGCTTGGGGCCAGCGTCTTGTTCACGCCATAGTTGATCCAGAAGCCGACCAGGCCGCCAATCTGCCACCCGAGCTCGTAGATGCCGACCAGCCGACCGCGCACGGCCGGCGGTGCGAGCTCAGAGATGTAGATGGGGGTCATGTTGGAGCAGCCGCCGACGCCGATGCCAGCGAGCACGCGGCCGGCGAGGATGAGGCCCAGGCCGCGCTCCGCGTTGGCGCCGAGCATCATGCCGGCGCCGAGGGTGAAGATGAGCGCAAAGAGGAAGAGCGTCTTGCGGCGGCCGAGGGCGTAGGAGGAGTAGTAGGCGGCCAGGGAGCCGAAAAAGGCGCCGGCCTGGTACACGGAGACAATGTTTTGCTTGAGCAGGGCCAGTCGCGCCGGCGTGTACGTGGCAAACTTGAACTCGGCGACAAAGGAGGGCAGCGCGAGGGTGGTTCCGATA
This sequence comes from Cordyceps militaris CM01, assembly GCF_000225605.1. Lineage (NCBI taxonomy): Eukaryota > Fungi > Ascomycota > Sordariomycetes > Hypocreales > Cordycipitaceae > Cordyceps > Cordyceps militaris. Next base: position 3,104,968 of record NW_006271972.1, read on the forward strand.
AAGGCCGAGTCGTAGCCAATCATGCACGAGGCGAACGAGGCCGTCGCCGCGCAGACGTAGACGTGCCAGTTGTAGACGGCCTTGGGCGTCGGCCGGTCCTCTTTGAGCGCGAGAATGGTCATGATGAAGGGGGCAGCTGCAGAGAGCAGGATGTGAGGGAATGAGGTCTTGGTTCACAGCTGCGCGATGCGGACGGGAGAGTTGAAGAGGTCTCTGACCTGGTGGACATATATATCCCTTGTTGAAATCATGGCTTGCTCCATGACAAGTGTTGTAGTTGGACGGTGGCGTTGCTAGCTGGTTTCTACGCTCGTCCGGGACTCCGGGGTAAGATGAATTCCCCCATTCCCCCGAAAAACGGGATCCGGTACCATGAACAACCTTTGTGGCGCATCCGGCTAGCGGCGTCATGTGTCGCGGAGCAGCAGATGGCGGGTAAAGACTTAGCCTCTACCTATGGCGCCCCTTTGTTTTGTAAGTGACTGGTCAGCTGGGGCTTAGCTTCTGGCTGTTCCGGTTCCGAGTCGCATAAACATTCATGGATAATGATTGTGGGAAACTCTTCAACCTGCTTTTATCCCCCGCAGAACCGCCGACTTAGATCCTGGGGTTCTTCCCGCCCCCCCCGGGCCCCAGAGTGATGTGCGGGTCAGGCTCAGATAGAGAGAGTTGAGCGCGGGGGAGATAAGGAGTGCAGTAATATTGGGACTTGAGATATTGCTATATATGGATGAAGTGCGAGCGTTTATTGCTTGTAAATGTCTATAAAAATGTGCCAGCGCGAGACATGCCCTATTAATGTGCTAAATCGCCCACGCTGTCAGGCGTCTTGCACCCGGGCGCAAATCCAAGATTTGCCATGAACTGGGCATCAAGCTCAACATTGTCCGTATAGTCAATGGAGCCGAGCTCGTCCAGCATTGCGTCATAGTCAATAGGCGGACAAGCCCCGAGCGTCGTGTCCTGCAGCAACGGGTGCGGCGAGGCCTGCAAATGGACGTTCGGTGTATGGAGGGGAGGCGACTGGCCAGTCCCTGCTGAGTGAACAGAGTGGCCGCCGAGAGGATAAATGTGGCCGTAGCTATCCTGGCTATCGGTGGGAAAGATGTGGCCCTTGGGATGCGAGTCCCCAGTGTTGGCTCTGGAGCTAGACTCGAAGCCGCCAGCAAATGCCTGCGGAGAGAAGGAGCTCGCCGTGTGCAACCGCGCGGTGTCTGCGATGCCATGGCGGAGTGAGTGTTGGGTCTCGGCAGGTTGGCCGGCATTCTCGTTTTGCCACGGAGCGCGCAGCCGTTTCAGAAGAAGCGACCATTTTGAGCGATCGCTCGGCCGCATGTCGTCAAAGTCAATGTGCTTCTCAATCGACTCCATAAAGTACGGCAGCAGCGGCGGCGTCCCACCCTCGCCAAAGTACTCGATGCTCAGCTCGATGATCTCGAGCAGCGTGAAGAGAAGCGACGCGCGGTATCCGGACACGAGGATGGAGCTGGCCAGAAAGGCCACCTGCAGCAGCAGCGCCGAGGGGATGCGCGGCATCGACGCCCCGACATTGAGGGAGCTGCAGTACAGCAGCTGGGGATGCAGCGACTGCACCAGGCCGTCGTTGTTGTTGCCGCGACCGTCTCTACTGTCTACGTTTCGGTGTGAGATTGCTCGCTCGCCTGTGCGGAGACTGAATTCGAGCAGCTGGTATAGTGTGAGAGCGGGGTAGCTGGTGGCGGGCTGTGTCTTGGAGGCCGAGCCGAAGCCGGGCAGAGGTCGCCAGGGCCCGGCGGCCTCTGGATACAGGGAGAACAGCGCCGACTGATCTCTGGTATCGACATCAAGGGCGAGCTGGGCCGGCTTTCCCAAGCAAATAGACAGCAGCGTATCCAGAACGCAGCAAGCGGCCAGCACGGGGGACTCGGCCAGCACGCGGCGCTCAACACCGCCAGGCCCGACAACACCATGCTCGGTCAAGAGAACCAGGCGTGCGGCGCGCCCGACCGTCAGCCACGCGGCCATGCCGTTGCCCTTGCCCATGAGGATGAGCGCATGGAGGAGCATGGTGCAGGCCATGGGGCGCTCGTGATTGGCGTCGTCGTTTGGTATGAGGCTCCGCGCAAAGTCGTACACGTCCTGTGCTTCGGAGCGCCCGCCGGGATGCCCATCCTGAAACGACGCCATGGCCAGGATGGCCCAGAGCTGCGCGTGGCACGCCGTGGCATAGGGGTCGCTTCCAGAGGCGATTTGAAGGCCGTCGGGCGTGTAGATCATGGCGGCGAAGTAAATCTCTTCTTGCTGGACAATGGGCAGCCAGCAGTGAGTATAGGTAAAGTAAATGTCGACCAGGCGGCGCCAGGAGGAAGGTAGCTTGGGGTATCTGATGACGGGCGTCGTCAAGGACTGTGTTTGCGCCAGGCCGGGAGAGGATTGTGTTTCTGGTTTGGGAAAGGGCGGTATCGAGGCCATTGCACGGGCGACGGTGCCAAAGTCATGCTCGGCTCCTCCTGGGGAGGATTCCGAGTTTGACTCATCCGTAGACGTATCGACTCTCGCCGGTCGGTCCTCGGAAAGGATCTTATCGATATCGACGTATATCAGACTGTTGATCCATTTCTTGTACAGGCGATCACTCGTCTTTCCCTTGGAGACGAATATTTGGTCGGCCGCCACGCCGTCGTTTTCGATAAACAGCCGGTGCAGAGCCTCTTCCGCCTCGGGCGCCCGGGAAAAGACCCAAGCCAGAGAGAGCTCGACCGCTCTCAGGTAGCCCGTCTTAATCCCGCGCTTTCGCAACGCCGGCGTGTAGGAACATGTGCGCTTCACGCTGGTGCAGGTGCCGCACTGTGGTCGTTGGCCGTCGCATCTCTCACGCGCCGTTCGGCAGGCATCGCATGCAAGAGAGACACGTTGTCGCTTCGGCTGGTGCGACGAGGATTTAGCGACCTTCATGTCCTCGTCGGCGGCCAGATCGCGCGCGCGCCGAGGCATACTCCGGCAGTCGAGGTCGGTGCTGGCATGAGGACCAGCCGGGCAGGGTAGGGTAATTGGCTCTCCACTGAACGAAAGCGACTCCCAGCAGAAGTAGAAATTTAGCAAGGTGCCGTCGCCAATGGGTAATTGTTGAGTGAAGGGATTTGTGACGAGCGAGGGGATTTCTCGCAGTTTCAGCAGGGTTGAAGATTCGTAATTTTGCATGGACTCTTGAGTTCGAGTTCCGCCGTGGGGAAATCGTGGGGTAATCATGCGGGGAAGGGGAAGCGGACCGGGTAAAAGCTTATCCACTAGTTGCACCGCCTTCTCCGCTCATCGGCTCGCTCAGACCCCACGGAATGTTTCCATCAACCATCGCATTCTAACAAAGGCCGTGTGCTTTGCGTTGACTATTTTCAAAACTACAGTCTATAGTCATGAGCCGGGGTCGACCATCATGACCATGGCAGGTGTGAAACGGCCATTCGCCTCCTTGACAGAGAATGACGCCGTGGGACGAACCCAACCTAACTTCGCCTCGGCACGCGACCAACACAGGACCTCCATCACACCGCCGGACCGAATCGCTTCGCCAAACGTCGAGCCCTTCTCCAAGACGGTGCCTGAATTCCATAAAGATGCCACGATTGTGCTCGTCGGCGTGCGCGGGAGCGGCAAGTCGACCCTCGCCGTCATTGCGTCGACGGCGCTAGGCAGGACCGTCATTGATCTCGAGGCTGCCTTTCAACGTGCCCACGCGGTGACCTCGACAACCTACAGAAAGCTGCACGGCTCTGAAAATTGCCAGTTGAAGCAGGCGGAGATACTGCAAGACTCGCTCCAGAAGAATCCCACTGGTCGCATCCTTGTTTGCTCGTGGATGAGCCGCCATGCGCAGGTATTGCTGCACGAGTTTGCCAGCACCAACCCAATTGTCCATATTGTCCGTGATGCGGAAGCAATCAAATCTCATTTGAAGCTGGACAACGACGCCAAGGTCGAAAGCCTGATCGCAGTGGCCACGATCTTCTTTCGCACATGCACCAACCTCGAGTTCTTCAACCTCACAGAACAGTCTCCACAAACAGCAGAGGCCTCGCCGCCTGACGATGAATTCATCCCATCACTAGCGTTGAAACATGCGGAAAAACACTTTACTAAATTCCTGTCGTTACTCTACCCTGCTGGAACCATTCCTTTCGTCAACTCGGCATTCCCACTGGCGTCTATTCCGCTTGAAGAGCGCCAGTTCACATATATCATACCACTTCCCATCAGCCACATCCTGACTCGGAAATTCGACATTGACGATGCTGTTTGCGGCGCAGATGCTGTGGAAATCACAATTGACATCACCGAGAGCGATGATTTGAGCACATCCCACTCGACCCTGGCGGCTGATGTGACCAAAGCCGTGGGTATCGTGCGAAGGACCACTGTGCTACCAATAATCTGCCATCTCAGAGTCAAGGAAGCCGCCAACGCAGCTATCTGGGATGTCTACACGCAACTGATTGCTCATACGTTCAAACTTGCGCCAGAAATGGTCACGGTAGACTTACGCTTGGAAAATGACGCTATACGAACTCTCCTCAAAGGGCGGCGGCGTTCCAAGGTGATTGGCTGCCGAGAAATGCACGTGTCCTCAGAGGCATGGAACGGCCATCACTGGAAGGCCTTGTATGGCAAAGCTGTTGATGTTTGCTGCGACATGGTTCGATTCACTCGGCCGGCGTCTTCGTTGCAAGACAATGTCGAAGTAGCGCAGTTTCGGACAATACCGGCCATGGTACCGGGCCGGGGGATACCAGTTGCCGCGTACAATTCAGGATCGCTCGGTCGAATGTCAGCATGCTTTAATTCTCTCCTCACAGTGACTTCGGCAGCAAATATGCCTGAGACGCCATGCGAGCCTGGCGTAGACTCGGCTATCACACCGATACAAGCTACAAAGGCTCTTTTTGCAGCCTTTGTCTATGAGCCAATGAAGCTGTATGTATTTGGAGCCAATGTTGACTACAGCATGTCGCCCATCATGCATAGCTCGGCCCTCATGGGCTACGGGATGCCTCATGTGTACCGGCCATACTCGAGCAGTTCTTTGAGTGGCATCCAGCATCTCATCCGAGATCCCTGTTTTGGTGGTGCATCGATTGGATTACCATTCAAGGTCGAGGTCATCTCCATCACGGACTCTCTGAGCCGTCACGCTCGTGCAATTGGAGCTGTCAATACGCTGATCCCCATCCGACATCTCAACGACGACGGCTCAATTCCAGCAGGCGGGACATTTTTCAACAATATGAATCGCACTGGGGAAGTGCGTGCCTTTTATGGTGAAAATACTGACTGGATCGGAATCAAAGCGTGTATCCAGAGCGGCCTATCCCCTGCCAACGCCGTGCGCCCAAGCACCTGCGGCGTGGTTATTGGCGCTGGTGGCATGGCACGCGCCGCCGTGTACGCGATGCTGCAGATTGGCGTGCGCAACATCGTCATTTACAACCGCACACCGGCCAACGCCGAAAAAGTAGTTGCGCACTTTGAAAACTTGTTCCAGCGCGACACGGACATGCTGCTCATCAAGGGCCCTGCGGCGGTGCGATTCCACATCCTGGCGACGCGCGACGCGCCGTGGCCGGCCGACTACCGGGCGCCGACGATTCTCATCTCGTGCATCCCGACACACCAGATCGGGGAGGCGCCGGCGCCGAATTTTACGGCGCCGGCGGCGTGGCTGACGAGCCCGACGGGCGGCGTCATCTTTGAGCTCGGCTACAAGACGCTCGACACGCCGCTCCTGGAGCAGGCGCGGGCGGCGGCGGCGCGCGGCTGGGTCGCCATGGACGGCATCGACCTGCTCCCGGAGCAAGGATTCGCGCAGTTTGAGCTGTTTACGGGCCGCCGCGCGCCGCGAGGCCTCATGCGGCGCGCGCTGTTTCGGCATTACAAGGATGAGAGCGGAAGCGCCGTGATCCCAGGTTTGCGGAGAAGAATGCAGATGATGGCGCGCTAGGGGGTATATAAATAGTAAATATTACAATCTTCTCTGGACCAACAAGAAGCAAGCAGCGTAGATGACTTAGCCGCCTGGCAGAGACATGCAACAGTGTAACCAATGTTGGTCCTCGACTGTCAATGCAGCTCCATCATGGCAATTACGCGCCTCCATTGCCAAGGCCGATGGCTGCCTACCTACCTACCTACATATTCCAAAACAATTCAGCCCAAGATGGGGCCGCCAGCGGCCACGCCAGCGGCCACGCCAGCGACTTGCAGGCGCCATCGCCACTAACACCTGCGACCGTTGCGACCAGTACTACAACACCGTTGGCCGGCGGCATCCCAGGTTACATTAGGGGCTCATTTTGTCCATTGACAGGCTTGCACCGTCTTTAATAATAATCTAAGCGCTTACAAGATAATCAACTTTCCTTCCGGCTTACAGAAACCTCTACAGCCCCTTGCCGGACCAGGTCCCTTCCGTAGCCAAAAGAGGCGCACTTCCCAGCTCAGCCCCAGTGGGCCAACGACCTTGGCCCAGGCCTCCAGCCTCATTGGGAGTTGAGTAACGCCTTGGCAGCGCGTGCGGTGTGCGAGATGTGGCTGGTGAGAATCATTTGCCATTTCATCATCCGTCCGTTGCCCATTGCCCTCCCCGCATCACCGTCTGCCCATTCCAACAACTATTGACAAGTGAATTGGGACTGCAATAATTCCCACCGAGGCAAAGCTTTGAACAGCGGGGAACAGCAAACGCTCCGAGCCAAAGTTATCACCATGCACCTCCCGGCTCGGCCCCCGCGTGGAGCAACAGCTTACGCGGAGGGCCTCGTTCAGGCCCGTGGCCTTGTCCGACGAGATGTGTCCAGCGCAGCGGTATGTTGCTTATTTTTATTCACAAACCAATCTCATTTCGCAAGGTGAAATAGTCGCCGACCGTTTGCCGTTGTCTGTCGTTTGCAGGCCGGGTAGACAAACCACAACTTTTTGCTAACGAGAAGAAATGTGTAGATCGCCGTGGGTGGCTTTTTCGGCCTCTTTGTTGTCGTTGTAATCCTCATCGTCGCAATGACGTGCTACTCCAAACGCCAAGCGCGGCAAAAGTCACGCATCCAAGGCTACGAATCGACCTCGACCGCCGACACGACGGAGCTCGCTGCCTCCTCGGCCGCGAGCCATGTCGCCGCCCCCGCGCCCGTGCAGACGGCCACCGGCGGCCACGTCGACCGCCACACCTCTGTGCGCTCCGTCATGACGCTGCCCGCGTACCGGGCCGAAGCATCGACCAACGAGCAGGTGCTCGGGCGGGCGGGCGACCGCGACGGCGTCGACGTCATCGTGGACCTGCCGACCGAGGAGCGCGAGGAGGCGCTGCGCGACGAGGAGATGGAGGCGCTCTACCAGATCCGCCACCTGCGGCGGCAGCAAATCGTCGAGCGCGAGGCGCGCCGCGCCGCCCGCGAGGAGGCCCGCGCGCGCAACGACCAGCCC
>NW_006271972.1:3112516-3182990 GCF_000225605.1 Cordyceps militaris CM01
TTCGACAGCGCGCGCGCGCGGCCCGCGCGCACGAGGCCGCCGGCAACGAGACCATCACAGAGCTCCGCCAGGACGCGAGTCGCGCGCAGGACCAGCGTCTGCGGTCCGTTTCGACAGTCTCGTACGGGGACCTTGGCGTCGCCCGGCACGATGGCAGCCGCGTCCGCGCGAGCAGCAACGACAGCGAGCGCATGGGGCTGCTGGCTGATGCGGCGAGCATTGGGGAGTCAGCCGCCGCGGGGCCGGACGCGTCGGTGCATGGCCGCAACCGGAGCGTGACGTCGTTTGTGAGCGTGGGCGGCGAGCCCCTCTCGCCGGCTTACTCGCGTGAGCAGCAGCACGTGGCGGCGCCGAGCGGCGGTGACTCGCCGCTGGCGGGATCCAGTCCGGAGCTGGTCGAGGTGCCGCTGGATTTTGGCGGGACCGAGGAGCGGCCGCCGCCGCGGTATGAGGAGGCCGGGGCGCCGCCGAGAGAGGCGCTGCACCCACCGGGGTATACCGAGGGGAGATTTAGTCCGGGCGCGTGGTCGGATGTGCCGGTGGACGGCGGTCAAGAGCAGCAGCGGCGGTCGAGTAGCTTCGCCGGACCGGTACCGCAGATTGTGATTGAGCGGCACCCGCATTGATGCGGTGGGAGTGCAATACGACGTAATGATATATGGGATCTCGATTTGTTTAAACGCGTTTATTTTGGTCTTGGGTAGTTTAGCGATTCTTGTTTTGCCGTTTTGAACAGGCGCAGCGTTTTATTTTATAGCATGATGAATCATCTAGACCGGCAAAAAAATATACAGACAGTGTAAGCCATCGGGGGATTTTGTCTAGTTATAATGGGAAAATATTTATTGTCTACGCATGCTTTTCTTTGTGACGGTGGCATATTGCGCCCTCATGATTTCAACGAGCATCCTTGTGCATTGTGATGCTTACGCTGATCTGGGCTCGCTACTCGCATTCATTGTGAGGAAGTTCTCTACGCTGACATGCAGAAATAATTGGGTTCTCTTATGAAGTTTCATCTTTGCGCAGTTGCAAACAATCTCAACAAGGAGAACCTCCAACAACCCTTGTGTGTAATGGCTGGCTTATGCAAGCGTTGGCTAATCCAGCCTCGCTGCTCACAAATGCACTTCAGCGACTCCACTCTCAGCCTGGCTGGCTCGGTACTTATAAACCCCGCCAAACTCCACCCAGCCTCATGTACCAGCTCGCAGGGGGGGATCGGTTGGTCAGATTCATGTAATCGGAAAAGACAGAGCCAAACAAAGCACCGCCTGCCGATTTTGCGCGCGCGGTATTGTGCACTGATTCAGGGACTCTCAGTGAATCTCGAATCGGCCTGCATGGGTCACCACGACACTGCCCAATTACGAATTACGCCATACATCTGGTACCGTAACTCTTTGCCCCCGCCCGACTCCAAGGGACAGGGTGTGTAAGTAACAAGAGGGGACGCGCCATCCAAGCCTATGACCCTTAGCAATCATCACCAATGCAACAACCGGGTGGAGATGGCAGCTCGATCGTCCCAAAACACTGCGTCTTGTTTGGGCGGCTGAAGTTGGCTGCATCCGGCCACCACGTTGGTAGCTTGCGAGTATAAGAGCGCCACCCGTCCCTCCTACAGCTAGTTCCTCTCCCTCTTCTCTCCTCATCCCAGCACAGTCTGTGTAAATCTACTTGTCCATACCCCTTCACACAACAGTTTCAAAACACCACCGCCAACATGGTCAGAATTGCAATTGTCTACGTACGTTGCCCTCTTTCGCCGCGCACTCACAAGCTACCCCTCGCTGCCCCTCCTCGTCGATGCACTCACTAGCTCGAGCTATTCACCCCCCCACGCAAAATCAGACCATGACAATGATTCGACATTTCGCTAATATGCTCTAGTACTCAATGTACGGCCACATCAGGGCACTGGCCGATGCCGAGAAAAAGGGCATCGAAAAGGCCGGCGGCACGGCCGACCTTTTCCAGATCCCTGAGACGCTGTCCCAGGACGTTCTCGACAAGATGCACGCGCCCCCCAAGCCCACCGACGTGACTGTCCTCGAGAACCCCAACCAGCTCCTCGAGTACGACGGCCTCCTTCTCGGCATCCCAACCCGTTACGGCAACTTTCCCGCCCAGTGGAAGGTAAACCCCCCCCCCTCCCCCGCCACCCATTGCGCCTCTTCCCTACATCTATACATGAAGAACTAACCACTGAAAAAAATATATATATAGACCTTTTGGGACAAGACTGGCCAGATTTGGTCGTCCGGCGGCTACTGGGGCAAAAAGGCCGGCCTCTTCATCTCCACCGGCACCCTCGGCGGCGGCCAGGAGTCGACGGCGCTCGCGGCCCTCTCGACGCTCGCGCACCACGGCATCCAGTTTGTGCCTCTTGGCTACGCAAAGTCGTTTGCGCAGCTGGCCGACCTGAGCGAGGTCCACGGCGGCTCCCCCTGGGGCGCCGGCACATTTTCCGGCGCCGACGGCTCCCGCCAGCCCTCGGCCAAGGAGATTGAGATTGCCACCATCCAGGGCGAGGCCTTTTACAACGCCGTCAAGGGCAACTGAATACATGGTAGCGAATCCAAATCGAACGGAGTCGGGGCGGCGGCGGCGGCGGCGGGCACCGTGAGGAAGCCGGGGCAGGCGGCTAGCTCGGCAGAACAGCAAGAAAAAAAGTCCAGGGAGGGACCGTGTGGTTTGCCGGCCAAGTGTGTCGTTCTATGATTTATTCTTGGCGAGAGGATCGGTGAGGATGGCATACATTGCATAAGACAGAAAAAATAATACCAAGTCCCAACTAAACCTCATACTAGTCTGGCTTAGTTGTGTATTGAGTACCTTGACAACATGCCAGCATTCTTGCTCGTACGTGAGGTCTTCAAAACGCCGGCCTACAGACTCGCTTTGAGACATCTCGGTGCTGCTTTTTGCAATACAGCGATGAGCGAAATGGCGTTACGACCGGTATGCGGCAGATTCGATCGGCAACCCTGTTCGCCCTGCATAGCTCGTCGGAGAATTTTCTGTCTATCGGCAGGTCTCACACACTTACATGCCAGCCTATCGGTCTCGCGGCCGAAGAACGTAGGGGACTCTGATATGTTTCGCATATCCTGAGGCTATTGATGAAGACCAAGTCACAAGGCACGTCGAGGTGTTCCACAAGGTGACACGAGGTCGGCCAAGTGAAACGCTCAGCTTTCAAAGAACGAGCCTCTTGCACATGAATGAATACTCTGGCTTCATGTTGGAGTTGAAGACATAGAAGCCGTCGCGCCTCACAGAGCGGAGTGATCTGTTATACAACCGATTAGGTACTACATGCGCAGCGGTCGATAAAGCCAGAGCCCCGCGTGTCCTTGTAATAGAAATGATGCATTTTTAACGCTAATTCTGTAACGAACCGAGAAAAAAGAAAACAGCCATATTTGTAGCCAGCTCCATGACGCCTTTGGAAAATGCAGAAGAGCCCTACCATTACTACCCTGCAACCCGTATCCATCGTAAACACCCCCTCCCCAACTTCACGAAAAAAATCACAGCTTCATTTCCTAAACAAGTTCGTTTCGGAGCCAAAGAACGGATTGGGTTGGAACTTGCTGCGCGGCCCGGCCTGCAGCTCGCCGTCGTACAGCGGACTCCTGCCATCAGCAGCCGGTGGCGCGACCTGGACGTCGCCCCTGTAAATTTCAATGGCCGAGATGAGCGGGAGCACGAGCAGCAGGACGGACAGCAGCTGGCCGAAGCTCCACTGCTTCTCGCCGTCGTCGGCGAGCGGCACCGAGGGCGTGCCAAACGCCGACGACAGCAGGACGACGCGCACGGCGGCGCCGACGGCAACGGCCGTCATGACGAGCAGCCCGGCGACCTGCACCGTCTTGTACCAGGCCTTTTGCTGCGCGCGGCTGTGCAGGTACCACGTGGCGAGCACGAAGACGACCACGTTGCCCGTAATCACGGCAATGGTGCCGACATACGACAGCGCGTCCTTTGCGCCGCCGGGGGGCTTGCCAAACGTCGTCGTCGTCGTCTGCCCGCCGCCGTCCCAGGCGCACGCCACGGGCAGCGTGGAAAAGGCCATGCCGCGGGAGACGACCTGCAGCGTAAAGACGCCCGAGACGCACGAGAGGGCGAGGTTGGCGAGCATGAGGGCCTGCCGCAGCCAGCGCAGGACCCAGTCGCGGCGGTAGTCGCGGACGAGGGCCAGCAGCGTCGCGTTGTGCGTCGCCATGGACAGCAGCGAGAGCATCCAGATGAGGAAGAAGTGGTACGGCACGAGCGAGCCCATCTTGGCGAGGCCGACCGACTGCAGGCCGATGCCCTGCACGATTTGCGAGTCGCTGAAGCCGCTGAGGAGCTTGCGCCGGATGCCTGCCGGACGGCCGCGCATCTCGGCGGCGACGACGCTGGCGGACAGGCCGAGGGCGAGTACGGCGGTGATCATGAAGGAGAGGAGAATCTGGGAGAGTAGAAGAAGAGCGGTTAGTAAAAGAAAGAAAAAAAACGACAAAAAGAAAGTGACTGTGAAGAAACATACGCCTGCGCCGGCGACGCCAGCCTCGCTGGGAGCCGTGGATGGCACGACGGTGCAGTTGACCATGGTTGATTGGGAACGCGTCAAATCGAATCGGACGTTTAATGGCTGGCAGTTTGTGGCGGCTGCATAGACGGCAGTGTCCCGGAAAAGAAGAAGAAATGTGCAATGCAGGAATAAAGAAGCGATTCTGGGCAAACGCCCGTCGAATACGAAAATATCGTGTGCAACGCTGAAGGGACCGCCGTCAGGCAATGACGTTGGTTGTGTCAGGGGTTCCGACAAAAGGGTCTTCTCCTGTCGCGGCCCCCCTTGCCATCGTCCTTTTGACTGGCTGTGAGTCGTTCTTTGCCTTGTTTCGCCCAAACATTTGCAGGGTTTCTGTGTCAGTTTGTACTTGTCAGCCTAACTTGTCATTTGCTGGCCGAAATCGCCTGGAGTTTTGGCACCGGATCGGGGCAGACGGACAACCACTAATGTCGCCATCTGTGTAGAGTTCGACACTTGGGTAGAATCCAAAAAAAAAAAAAAACACATTTCTCTTCTCGATTCTATCTTGCTCTCTCTACTATTTGTTGCTATTATCTTATTGCCGCCAACTGTCTAGGTTGCTATGGATACTTGGCAAATCAAGGAACTCGACAAATGCAAGCCCGGATGCGACTGCAATAAATTATGCCCGCTAGAAGGACTCATATAAGTCCAAAAAGTTGCTAAATTATGATGCATTGGCTACTGTGTCTAATGCACGCTTGTTTCGAAGCCCAGCCCAGAAATGCAACATGTCCGTCATTAATTGGACACCTGCCCGTCTGAGTGGCTTTCTCATAGCTTCGATTGGTTGCATATGAGGCCATACGTGGCTAATTTGTTCTGATTGCTCTCACATCGAGTTCATCTTTATTAAATTCGGCCGTCACATTTCTTCTCTGGGGGCGTTTTCCTTTCCTCTCGCATACAACTGGGGCTGCAAGCTGTCTACCTGGTTATTCAACAGGGTATGGCCTGGGTCTCTTCAAACGGCAGGTTGCGTGGTCCTTGCATCAATGGCTGGCTTATAGCTGAAGAAACGGCAGTTCTTTTGCCCATGCACCGTGACGACGATCCTGCAACCGGCGCATGGCGACTCTTCACCTCTTCAACTCCAGGAAGCTCTGTGATGGAGCTGACGTCTTCACCAACCACAACACAGCATCCGCGACATGCAGCCAGGCAAACCGTGGCCGGGATCTACTAAGACAACTGCCGCGATACCCGGGCGCAGAATCCGGGGCACTGGCGGCGAGTCGATTGCTCACGGACCCAGCCCACGATGCGCTTCTGCCCCCGCCGAGGCCAGCATCCGCATTCAACGTACGGCTGGACGCACGGCTTTCACTGCTACGACGGCGGATGCTGCGTCTCGTACGCAACGTCAGCCCCGGCATGGAAAATGCCGTGAGACGTTGCAGCATGCGAGCTGAAGAGGACGCCGGCTTGAAGGAGCTAGCGTGTGCAAATATCTGCGAGCTAGCATCGGGATGCACCCAGCAGTCAGTCAGCTGGCCTCTGAAGGGAACAGCGAGTAGCTTGACTCAAAGGTTGCTGGATTGATGGCGGTTTTGGTGTAGACTTGAGCGACAGTGAGTAATTAACCAATCACGGTGGTCATCGGAAGCGGCGGAATGGAGCAATGGGTACCCGTCCGTAGAGTCACCGCGAATCCTCTTGGTCAATTCATCGGCATCGGCAGCATATAAATCGCTCTAGCGGAGCCTGGGCATGGCGAGGTGGTTATGTGCCTAGGTTTGTTTGTGATTTAACCAACTGCACCACTGAATTTGCATGTCATGATGGGGTGCCACGTGAGCTCTGACGTATCGGGACCTGGGGATTTACTTGTGAATGAATCACAGAAACTCCGGCAATCGGACTGGCCACATTACCTGGCTGCTGCGTCCCCGCTATATCAAGGCCCCTCCCCTCCAATACAAAGTTAAAAAATCTTGTTACAAAATTTATAAGAAGCCTTTTTTCTCTCTCTATTGCTCCTAGCCTTTTTTTGTATCAATACCGGACGACATAATTGCGCGCATTCCTCCCCTCTTCACCACTCTACCCGATACACAAACACAAATACCACATCTCGCAACCATGTGCGGAGGCTGCAACGGAGGCGCCGACGCCAATGGCAGTGCCGCCAATGGCACAAATGGCAGCAGCCAGCACCGCTCAGCCAGCTCTCCCTACCAGTCCGTCCAGGACTACCTCTCCAATGTCGCCAACTTTAAGATTATCGAGTCCACCCTGCGTGAGGGTGAGCAGTTTGCCAACGCCTTCTTCGACACCGAGACCAAGGTCAAGATGTACGCAACCACCACCCAAAATATTACCCCTCCGAGTCGGCCCTCCACACGAGGAGAGGGCCGCCCCGATGACCCGGGGAGGATTCATTGCGCAGACCGCTGACTTGTCAATAATACAGTGCCAAGGCTCTCGACTCTTTCGGCGTCGACTTTATCGAGCTGACTTCGCCTGTCGCCTCGGAGCAGGCCTTCAATGACTGCAAGCTCATCTGCAGCCTCGGCCTCAATGTACGTGCTGCCGGGCCCGCTCTTGCACACATGTGTCCGATCTCGCTAACACGACGTCTCGACAACAGGCCAAGATTCTTACCCGTACGTGATATTGACATGTCATTTATTCGACAGAATCGATTTAATATTTTCTTTCGTTTTTAACAGATGTTCGCTGCAACATGGAGGACGCCAAGGCTGCGGTAGCGTGAGTCGCCACTTGCTCAAATGCGCGATACAAGCAAGGCTAACACGGGGTTGTAGCACTGGTGTCGACGGTGTCGATCTCGTCATTGGTACCTCTAGCTTCCTCCGCGAGTTTTCCCACGGCAAGAGCATGGCCTACATTCAGAAGACTGCCCTCGAAGTTATCGCGTACCTCAAGGGGTATGTTGTGGTTGCGCTGCTACCCCTCGCACTCCCGACGCTAACTCGCGCCTCTTTTTCAGTGAGGGTGTCCAGGTCCGATTCTCATCCGAGGACTCTTTCCGCTCCGACCTCGTCGATCTACTGTCCCTGTACAAGGCCGTTGATGCCGCTGGCGTAAATCGCGTTGGTATCGCCGACACGGTTGGCGGAGCCACCCCCAGAATGGTGTACGATCTCGTGCGTACCCTGCGCGGTAAGTCTACAACGTGGAGCCACTGTACAGCCTGGATACTAATCAACCATGTAGGTGTCGTGCACTGCGATATCGAGAC
This sequence comes from Cordyceps militaris CM01, assembly GCF_000225605.1. Classification (NCBI taxonomy): domain Eukaryota; kingdom Fungi; phylum Ascomycota; class Sordariomycetes; order Hypocreales; family Cordycipitaceae; genus Cordyceps; species Cordyceps militaris. Next base: position 3,120,307 of record NW_006271972.1, read on the forward strand.
TCACTTCCACGACGATACCGGTAGGATGGCACGACAAAATGACGGATGAGGACTCTGCTAACTCTTTCAGGATGTGCCGTTGCCAACGCCCACGCCGCCCTCGAGGCCGGTGCCACCCACATTGATACCTCAGTTCTCGGAATTGGTTAGTCACGCAGAGGGCAGACGAAGAAAACAACATTAACATGAAATAGGTGAGCGCAACGGCATCACCCCCCTTGGTGCTCTCATGGCCCGCATGGTTGTCAGCGCCCCAGAATACGTCAAGTCCAAGTATAAGCTCAAGGAGCTCAAGTCTCTTGAGACACTGGTTGCCGACGCTGTGCAAATTGTAAGTTACTCTTTTCCACCCCTAGGATGAACCCATGCTAACCTTTCGCCAGAACATTCCCTTCAACAACCCTATTACTGGTTTCTGCGCCTTTACTCACAAGGCTGGCATCCACGCCAAGGCCATTCTCAACAACCCGTCGACATATGAAATCATCAACCCCGAAGACTTTGGTCTTACCCGCTACGTCTCGATCAACAGCCCGATTACCGGCTGGAATGCCGTCAAGTCCCGTGTTGAGCAGCTCGGCCTCAAGATGTCGGACGACCAAGTCAAGGAAGTGTACGTGTTTGTGTGTCGCTTGCCGCGTAGAGGAGAGACTGACAGATTTCACAGCACCGCCAAGATTAAGCAGCTTGCGAGCGTGAGACGGATTGCCATTGATGACACGGATTCCATCCTGCATTCATTCCACGCCGAGTTCGTCGAGGGCCGCGGAACCTACTAGCATATAAAAAGTTGCAACGGTCTGTTGAACGACGCGGGGGTCCGCTCGGAAAAAGGAATTGATGATGTGAGCTATTTTTGGCTGATAAATGGCGTTTTTGCGATTTCCTGGGCGGAGAGGTGAGGAGCACGTATGGGAGCTAAAAAAAAAGTATGAGCCAAATACGTGGTTGTTTATCTGAATACACTTGAATCAAGCAAGATTTTGCATGAGGGGCTACTCGTGACGACAAGGTGTACGAATGCAAGCCCGCGGATTCGTGTGAAATATGCCCTACATGACTAGTATGCCTGTCAAAAAGCCTCACCACAGAATGTGTTGTTGGTAGTAGGTACAATATATGTAATATAATACATGGCGGGTGGGTGCGAGGCTACTAAGTTGGACGGCTTGAACGGCAGTTGGTTCCTTCCCACGCACGGCTGGTATGATTGATCCCTGGCCAGCTGGCTTCTCCTTGTACAACGCGAAGGAAGAAGAAAACACGGCGAAGATTTATTAATAAAGTGCAATCGGCAGATGTCGACCAAGACCGGGGGGGTCTGAGCGACTTTTTTTTCTTTCGTGTTTCCATCGCCCTGGCTTTGTTTACGTTTGTAACGTGACGTGCCACACAGGACAGAGTCGAGTCAGGTCTGGAACAGGGCAGCGGATGTCGCACGACGGGACGCAACAGGTCGAGCGAAAAAAAAAAAAAAAGATGTCAGACTTTTCTTTTGGTGCTTTGATCATGGAAGGTAAGGAAATTCCGACTCGAATGGTATCACAAAGGATTTGGGGCGCGCATTGTTCGTGAGGAACAAAGGCTGGTTCATTACAGGGGGCGGGGGACGGGAGCGAGGCAGGCCGGGACGGAGGGTCTGGAGCACAGACAGGACAGAGGGTTAGATGGTTTGATGATCCATGGACGGGTGAGGTTTGCAGCATGCTGTCCGAGTTGAGCCTTGTGAAAGAAGCAGGGAGAAACTCTATTATTTAGAAATGGTAAGATGTGTCTAGTGATTGATTCAGAAGCGAAAAAGAAAACAAAATCAAGAAAACAAAATCAAGAAAACAAAATCAAGAAAACAAAATCAAGAAAACAAAATCAAGAAAACAAAATCAAGAAAACAAAATCAAGAAAACAAAATCAAGAAAACAAAATCAAGAAAACAAAATCAAGAAAACAAAATCAAGAAAAATAGATGGCATCATTTGCATAAGATTGCATGAAAGCCTTGTTGCTTGTCTTCTTTACGGTTGTCCAGCAACGGTATTGGTTGTACCATGCGGCTCCCATCGATGGTGGGACGTGCGTGTGCAACGCTGTTGGTTGGCAGAGAAGGGGCAAGAAACGTTTCTTACCATCAGGAAGAATCTTGCAAAAAGTATCAAGGCGTTGCGCACGCAACAGGCACGGACAGACACGCCCCTAGCTCCTAGGAAAAAGAGGAGGGGCTCGCAGCGACCGACATCAGACGAGTATCAAGTGTGTTTGCAGGAGGGGCTCGGGGAGGGGGCGGGAGAGGAAACAGGAGCATTTGGCATTTGGCCTAGTCTTTTTTTTTTCTTTTTTTTTTTTTTCTTCATAGATAGGTAGGTATGTTTTGATGAATCTTTGTGTATCCTCCCCTCCCCCTAGCTATTTTTGGCTTTTCATGGGGCTTCTCATGCTTGAGGCATTGGTGTGATTCTTTTATGCAGGTATGCGATATATGGGGGCATATTATTTGTAACGATTGAAACGACTCGAGGGACTCGAGGGCGCATGGATGTAGTTATTTGTGGGCCGGTGGGAACCTCGTTCAGGGAGGTTGGGGCCTGTAATTGTGTCTGGCAGAGTGCTGGAGGTGCTGGAGGTGCTGGAGTTCATGCAGCTAAAAGGCCAAGGTACCTCCCTATCAACGCCAGACTCCCTCACCACCACCCGCCGGTGCCAAGCTGTCAGCAGGCTGTTTCCAGGAAACCTCTTGCCACATTGGGACGCCCGCCGTTTTTCGCTCTGGTTCTCCCAGGTCGGCCCATTTCGTCGGCATTTCATCTACATGAACAAACAGCAAACAGACCATGCTGCAGTATTCCATCACTCATCACCAACAATAATTCATCACCATTGTCGTCCTCCATCTCGCAATTCTTTACACCATCAAAAGCCGCTAGCAAGCTTTTCTGTGCACGCTTCTTCTTCGGTCTGCCGCTCCACCCTTGCGGCAAACCACCCCATCGATCCCTCGACAACCACTCCTCCATTTGCTCCCCCGGAGTTGCTCGACTGCCTTGTTGGGCAATTTGTTGCCTCTTTCATCGTTCTAGTTAGCAGCCCGGTCATTGCCTTTGCCTTTGATCATCGGCTTGACCGCAACATCGCACCCGGACCAAGTCTGCACCGCCCGTCTTCTTTATCATCGTGCGCCGCGTACCCTCTTCTCAAGTCCCGGGATCCACAGCCTCTGTCGATGCAAATAAAGCCATGGGTCTATTTTAATAGAGACCAAAAAAAAAGCATGTCCCTCTCGTCAAGGGCAGCATGCCAGACCTGTCCCAGCACGCCTAGCTGGAGGACGTGTCTCACCCTCCGATGAAACATGCCAGAAACATGTGCAGTCTGTGGCACGCAAAAAATAAAACAAGGATCGGGAAAAGGGAATTCGATACGGTGATACCCAGAATAATGGTCAATATGCTGTTTGTTATTTTCCTCTTGCTTGATTTGCTCACGGCCGGCTCCAGACTTTTGACACGGTTGAGGGGTCCCCTCTCTCTACAAACACGCCCGCCCTCGTCTCTCTCGCTCTCGTCTCTGGTCGTCAGAAACGGCCATTGGACCATGCAGCAACCACCGTCTCGACTGGCTCAATGTCTTATTCCGTCACGCCCCTGCTCATCCATGCGCCCCATGCGCCCATGCGCCCCATGCCACACACGCTCTCTCACATTGCGCGTTGCCGCGCCTCGGTATCAAGCACCCTGCTATGCCGCCGCCCGACTCCTACACACCCTCCCTGTCTTTGAACCCGTGTCCACCCCAGATTTTGGCCCATCCAGTCGTCGTCTTATTAGTCGCGACTCTTAGCCCGACCAGTATTAACTAGCATATCAGTCTCTTTGCTCCTCGACTCCTGGCTGCAGGCCGCCCATGTGCTGCTGCTAATACTAGTTAAAAAAGTCCAGATTCGCCTCCGATCCAGTTACGTTTCTGGTGGACACGGAAAACACGCCCTGTATCAGACACAATCCACCACTCACTACTTGTATACTTCATTTTTACCTATTTCCTTACTTATTCTCTCATATCCTGCCCTTCTCTCTCCTATTGCTCTCCGTCTTCTCTCTCTCTCTCTCCCGCTTTCGCTTCTCTTGCTCTGCGCCAACTCACTCCTCGGCGCCACCATACACCCATCAGCCACCCCATTGCCCACCATCTCGATTTAGAAACATTACATCGAGTTTCGAGACCTTGCCTGCAGGTTCGCATGCACGACACCCATAAACGCGGATCATCTTCCACCACCTCTACACCACCTCCATCTTACATAAATCATCGAGATTAACCCGCCCATCACTACCTCTCCCGCTCCCCCCAATGTCATCCTCGACCATGACTGCCTTGCCTACGCCTCCTCGCGCTCACAAATACCGAGGATCCAACGCTTCAGTTACCGATTATCCCAGTCCCGAGTCTGTTCATGACTCCTACCAAAGGCAACACTCTCATCACTACAGCCCGGCATCTCACTATCAGCAACAACAACATCCTCATCAACTGTATCAACAACAACCGAGCCCGCACCACTATCACCAGCAGCCCCAGCAGCAATACCAGCCTCAGCAACATCACCATCACGCAAGTTATTCACGTCAGCACTCGCGCCAACACTCGCAACACGTCGTCTCACCTCCTCAACTCCGACAATCGCAGCCGTACCACATGCCTTCGCCCCAGTCACCGTCAGGCTCGGCCCTGCCCTCGGGCATTGAGCGTCTGCCCAACGATGTTCAAAATAAAGTCTATAATGACTTGGACTACCAGTCCCTTATTCATCTGTCCACCGTGAACCGATATTTCAATCAGACCATTGACCCCCGAAGCATGTCCGACACAGATGACAAGTCTCAGTTTGTCATGAGAGCTGCCAAGGACTTTCCTCAGCACCGACCCAGCGAAAAGGGTCACGACTATAAGCCAGGAAACTTTGAGTGCTACGTATGCTTCCGAGTCCGCTCTCCGGAGCACTTTGACATGTTGCAGCCGCAGCATGCCTATGTCGACCACCACGGCCGCCTGGTGACTGATCGCGACCCTCAGCCTGGCCGAGACCGACAAATCGCTCTCCGGCGCTTCTGCATCGAGTGTGGTGTTCGCGAGGGCCTCCATGCTCCCTTTGACTGTCTCACTACTCGCACCGGCCGCGATCTTTGGGTGTGCAAGTGCCGACGGATCTGGGCCAAGCCGGGCTGCCTGCGATGCCCCGACTGCCGCGCAGACTGCCCTCTGCGACCTAAGAAGAAGTTTGGCTTTTGACGAGCGCACTATCCTGACACATTATTTTGGGGTCTTATGGACTTGTATAAGGAGCGTTGTTGCATTTTCGAATTAACATTGTTTCATCTTTTTAAATTGTCAACATTATCAGCCGGGCGGTCATAGAAAATACTGGGAAAGGGTTACTTTGAACAAAAAAATGATATCAACGAGAGTGGCAAGCTTCTGGAAAGCTGCTTATCTGGGTCTCAATATGGTTGGTTTTCTGCATGGGTTGGGTAGTATACACTGGCGAGAACTGTACAGATATGGCGTTTACGGGGGAGTTGGAGTTGCTTGTTTTCAGGACCATCTTGTCAAAATAGTCTGAGGTGCATTGGGTAGATGGAAAACATGTACGATAAAAATGAAAAACTTGTTTCCACGAGTTGATGTGCCGGCTGGTGATTCCTAAAGTAGACGGGCAGAATTGGCTCCTTGACCAACACATATCATCTCAATTCCTTTTACGTTTCAAGTCTACCTAGTTTATACATCTGCCTCTTGACGTCTTTATTCCTTTACCCCATTCCTTTGCTCTTTCCCCCAACTTGTTGTACCTTTGCGCTGCTCATCATCTGTCGTCGTCGCTCACTTACTTGCCGCTTCAGCGTCCAGCATTTACACATTTACACAACCCCCCTCCCCCAAGATAACACCACCCTGTTCCTCATCCCCCCCTCTCTTCTCACACACACACACACAAACAACATGGACACGACTGCCGCCGCCCTCCCCCCCATCAAGACACCACCACCACCACCCCCCACAGCAGCAGGCAAGCCCTTTGTCGTGCAGCCGTCGGCGACGGGCGGTCTGGGGGCCTTTGCCACGCGCGCGCTCGCGCCGGGCGAGCTGCTCCTCGAAGAGACGCCGCTGCTGGTCGTCGCCGCCCGGCCGCGCCTCTTTGCCGCCTTTGCCAGGCTGCGCCGCAAGAGGCAGCAAAAGGCCCTCCGGCTGCACGCGAGCGACCACTTTAAGCTGGGCACCGACTGGCTGGAAGCGATTTGGGACACCAACAGGTACGACGAGTTTTTTTTTTAGAATTTTCTTTTCTTTTTTTCTTCGGCTTTCCCCTCCCTCGTTGTTTTTTTTTGTTTTCCGCGAGAGAGAGAGAGCCCCTTGGATGTGGCTGATGGGATATTTGTAGCTTCTCAACGGGTAGACACCACGAGGCAGGTCTGTTTCCCATTGCTGCCCGCTTTAATCACGCTTGCACGGGGGCCGACAATGTGCACTACGCGTATGATGCGAGCCGCCGGCGCTTGTGCCTGTGGGTGGCTGCAGAGGTGGCCGAGGGGGAAGAGCTCAAGCTCTGTTATGGGAGGGGCAAGACACCGGCGTTGTTGTACCACTGGTACGGGTTTCGGTGCACGTGCGGCGCGTGCGAGGGTCTGAGTGAGCAGGAATTAGACAGTTTCGCAGTCAAGTGGTGATGTTCTTGGATATTGTTTTGGCTAGAAAATAGGACAGTTTGGATTTGGGGTTGCTAATACTGAGGTACTTTTGGCTAGATATAATAATAATTAATACTACTTGCTACTTCTTTCATTTACCGACTTCTAGGTGTTAATCCCACACAAAACGGGTCGAGTCCATGTAATGTTGAGTCTCGCACAGGTAAGGTAGGTCAGTCAGTCTCGCCATCGAAATACCCTCTGCATGCGGCCACGCGGATCTTCCGGCCCAACGGTAGGCTCAAACACCCAAGCGCCCGACTCTGCCTTCTCCAGCGCGATACCATGGCGCCCCAGCTCATCCAGTCCCTTGTGTGTATCCATTTTGCTAGCTCCGAGTTGCAGAATATCGGGGTGAATGCAGCTAAAGAGCATCGGCATTGAATCGCCCTTCCAAACCGCAACGTTGTCGCGGACGCTGGCCAAAATCGTGGCAAAGAGGTAGTATATGCTAATGGTCAAGCACAGGGGTGGGTATATCATCCAGAGCCACTTCACCTTGACGAAGTTGGCCAGCTTGGTGGCGCTGCCCTCGTATCTTGTGCTGTGGTCGTCTCCCATCCTCCCATGCCGCCGAAACTCATTGCTCAAGCTGAGAGTTAGCTGTTCCATCCAGTCGGACATGGCTGGTACTCCATCATGTATCGCTTCGGCCCAATCGGAAGAGAAATTGACTCTGCCCGCGTTGTCCTCGTACCATCCGTCTGTTAAGTTATCCATGAACCTGCGAATTGTCTGAACTGCTCTGGTCGAGATGGCATGCCTTGAGCGCTGAAGTGTGTTCATTTCCTTTGGAACATTGACAAAAACATGTTCCTCCAGGTGAGCGTTTGTTTCCACCTCTATCTGGGTTTCATTCCACAGAGCGATGACATTTTGGGTGAGATGGCCATCGTTCATGGATGTATCGTATGCTTTCATACAGGCCCATAGAGCACACTCGAATGCTGTCGAGTTCGTTTTAGACTGGAAGTCGGAGGCTGCCACTACCTCAAATACCGACAGATATGCCGTGTTGCCCTGGTCTTTTAGCGATTGGTGCTCCTTGATTGGTCGCGCCCTGAAAGCCTCGTTCCCATCGCCATGCAAGACTATGACTGAGGTACTGGGAGAAACCGAGTATGTACAGCCTTGTCCATTACACTCAGTCATGACACTTTTCGGTGTGCACTCGCCACATACAGCCAACGAAGGAAATATAGGCCAACTGCAGTTCCCAGTAGAACAAGCAGGCATCAAAACTGGGATCTCGTCTGCAATGATTCCTGTGTAAATGGCTGCTTTTGTTGAGAGTTGAAGAGTAAAACCTGCGCAAAGTTAGCAAGCAACGAGTAGAGGTAGGGTCGAGCCAAAATACTTGTGCTCTCATCGCGCTGCTCAACATTGTCCCAGTATTCGCTGCGGTAATTCGCCGGCGCCGATCGCTCCGTTTCATTCCTGAACACGATGGGCCTGGCAACGTAGTGCACCATTTGCTGCGAAAAGGTCTCAAAGCCGTGTGTGAAAATGATGATGGCAGCACCGATGCAAGACAGATGCCTACCAAGGTCAGGAGAAGGTCAGCAGAGGCCAGAATGAGGAACAAAAAGCAGAGCGCGACAACGTACAGCCCCTTCATACGCCACATGAGGGCTACGCTTCCGAGAAACCCGCGCGAGGCCTCATCAAAGAGTTTAAAGTCCTCGAGGCGGGCTACCGTCTTGGTGCGGCGCTGGTGCGACTTGGCGATCCAGATCCATGCGCACTGAGAAAGGCAGGCCTCGACGACATTGCCCATGGCGACGCGAGCCACGGTGACGAGCGCAATCACTACCATCTCCAAATCGAGGCCGGGCGACAAGCGGGGCACGAGCTTGCCGTCGTAGTACCACAGCACGACGGAGAGGATGGCGATGCTGAGCCCGCAGATGACGGCCGACTTGTACTCGTCGGCCCACCACTGGAGAATTTCCAGGGAGGCAGGCCGGCCGCTCTTCGTTCTACGGCCGAGGAGGTGGCTGAGGAGGTGGCTACCTTGGTCTGGAGCGTTGTTCTCCTCATCGGCAGCGCCATCGTGGGTATGGGTGCGAGAGAGACGGCGGTTACCTCGATTTACTGCGCTGTCAGTAGTGCAATAGTAGATAAGAGACAGGAAGCGGCTACATTTACCTGATCTGCTACTTTGAGTACTTTGAGTACTTTGAGCGTAGGCAGCGCGCAGCAAGTTTTGCCTTGTGTGACGTTCGCGTAGCCGTCGCGGTGGGGGCGTATACATATAGTACATGTTTGCAGACGTGGATGCTGAAGTGATGAGAGCAGAGAATACAGGATAGAAGGATGAAACTTGTAGAAGGTATCACGCCTATTGGACTTGGGCACTGACGTGGTTTCGCTTGTTGTGCAAGAAAGTTGAAGGAAGGTGCTCCGCTGGGTCTCCCCTACATTGTACCTGCCTGCGCTGGGGAGAGACCGCGTCTGCCGGAACATACTGGGACAAGCACGGCAATACATGGTGGAACGTGTGATGCTGGACAACTTTACAACTACACCTTGACAGGCGTAGCCACCATGAGCTCCAGGAGAGCAAAGGCGGCCTCGGCAGCTGCCAGCGCCGTCGTGGCTGCGTTGTTATCATACGGCGGCGCCACCTCGACGACATCGCCCCCGATAATCTCCAGCCCTTCCAAGCCAGCCAAAATGGTGAGGAGCTCACGCGAGGACCATCCTCCGGTCTCGGGCGTTCCGGTCGCTTTTGCTCCCTTGTCAGCAAACCATTGGGTCGTTGCGGTCCTGGTGCGCCCGCACGTACCTGGGGCAAAGGCGGGATCGAGCACATCAATGTCGATGCTAATGTAGACGCGCGTGTTGTTGACGCGTGCGCGGAGACGGTCAATGACGCCCTGGACGCCAATCAGGTCAAGATCGCGCGCCGTGATGATGTGGAAGCCGCAGTCCTTGTCGTGGCGCATGTCGCCCTGGTTGACGACCTGGGCGCGGATGCCAGCGTGGATGGACGAGTCGAGGATCAATTTCTGGGGGGGGGGTCAGCAAACGATGCAGGACAAAAATCCGTTGGTGTGGGCATAGCCACCTCTTCATGGGCGAAATGCAGAAATGTGCCGTGGTTCAAGGCGCTGCTGCTGGGTTAGCCTTCCCGTTTGTTGCTAGACACAGTGGGGGGTAGGGTAGACTTGCGCATAATCAGAGATGCCGCCACCTGATTTTTGAAATGAATCATGAGTTGGAGAACAAGTGTGTTATACCCAGTATCGCTTACCCAGCTGTGAGGGATCCCAGGTATCAATGTGGCTGTCGAAATGAATCACCGACACCGGGCCCCAATGCTTCTCCGTCACCCGCAGTGCGGCCAGTGTCGTCGTGTGATCGCCGCCCAGGGTAATGATGCGCGGCACGCTCGACGTGTTGCTGCTCCGGGCCGGCCGCCCCGAAATCTTCCTGTGCGCCTGCTCCAGCGTCTTGAGCGCATACCGGTTGTCCAGCCACGTCATCTTGGCATCTCCGCAGTCGACAATCGTAGCCCAGTCCCTCAAGGCATCGCGTCCTACATAACACCCTTGATTAGACACACACCGGCTGCGATGCGGTAGTTAACTCGACATACGGGTGTAGACGCTTAGTCCGTACGTCTTTTGGTTGCTGCCGAGCCGGATGGCAGGAGGGCCGAACCGGGCACCCGGACGGCCCGTGGTTGTCTAGAAATGACTTGTCAGTACCATACTTGATGAGTAGTCAACGGCGCGGCACTACACGGACCGTATCGTGCGGCGCGCCGAGAATGGCAATGTCGTAGCGCGACTCCTCCGAGTCATCATCCCGAAAGCAGTCTGTGACAGGTAGCGTGGCAAAGCCGGTGCCCGTGAGGAATGGCATCTGCGTCACGGCCCCGTCGTCTACATCGTCGCGGTTGAGCCAGAAGCGCACCTGCGCCGCGCCCGGCGTGTTGTAGTCGTACGCCGAGAACCCCATGACCGTCTGGGCGAGGAGCGCCCAGGCTGCCGAATGATGCCTCATGACGCAAACAGGGAGTTTTGAGTAGGCGGATCGAAAAAAAAAAGCAATAATTGATGACAAGAGAGAGTTGAAAGAGACAAGCGTTGGCGTGATGTGTTTGGTTTGGCTTGTTGCTCTCTAGTCTGTGCTTGGCATGGTCGACCACTGAGGTGGGTACGGCGCGCCTGATGTCTTACGACTCTGGGCGGCGATTGCATTCAAGTTTGGAAGAGGGACATGGAGATACGGACCGAGGAAAAGTAAATGTATTGACCTTGAAGACACTGAGTGGCAACTTGTGTGAGTTTCTGGACGTGGCGTTCGTCAATGTCGCAGGGGCGGTGTGCAGTTTGTTTTGACCGAATGAGTCAATACTGAGAGCACTGCGGACAAACAGATGCAAACAAACATGGACGGCTATCAGACAGTGTGGTATTGGCGCTGTGTCCAATTTGTATAAATATATATTAGCACGGCTGAAGCAGCCACATCCGTCTATCACGTACAAAGTTCATCTTTCCCTCCCAAGACCAAAAAGAAAACAGATGAAACGCCACAAACACCAGGCAAATGCTAAAATCGTCCATTCTCCCTTCCTCCACCTTTAATCCCAATACTTGATCTCGCCGTCCAGGCCCGCCGTGACGACCTTGCTCGTCTCCTGCGGGTGCCACTTGACGCACGTCACAGCCTGGTGGCCCGCCTTGATCTTGTGGTACATCTTGCACGTCTTCCAGTCCCAGAAGCAGACGTAGCCCGCCGAGTCGCCCGACGCCAGGAATTGGCCGTCCGGGCTGCAGTCGAGGTCGATGCCCAGCCCCGCATTGTGGTGCCCGCGGTAGCTCTTCTTCCTGTTCTGCCGGAACTTGTCCGTCGCGCCAAACACGAGGATCTGGTTGTCCGAGCTCTGGTACGCCACGTACTTGCCGCCCGGGTGCGCCGCCGCGCGCGTCATCGGGTACATGTCAGGCTCGGCAATGTACTTGATCGGCACCGGGATGTTGTAGTCCCACGCGCGCAGCGACTTGTCGTCCGACGTCGTCATGAAGCGCCGGTTCTGGTCCACAAACACAATCGTATTGATAGCAGCGAGGTGGTGGTCGTACTCTTGCACAATCTCCGTCGGCGGGGCGCGCACGTCGTACTGGACAATCTTCTTGTCCGACATGCCCGCGAGAAATTCGTGGCTGTGCGTCGGGTCCGGGTTGAACTCGACCACGTGCGGTGTCTTGCCCGTCGTAAATTTGCCCAGGCACGCACCCGTTTCCGTGTCCCAGAGCTTCATCATGCGGTCGTACGACGCCGACAGGAATTGCGTGCCGTCGCGGTTGAAGCTGAGACTGGAAATCGCCTTGCTATGCCCCGCGTACGTGCGCAGCAGCTCCCGGTCGTGGTACATGTCGCGAATGCGCACCGTCGTGTCCGCGCCGCCCGACAGCAGCAGGTGGCCCGACGCCGGGATGAAGCGCAGCGCCGTAACAGCGCCGCCGTGGTCCCGCCAGACGTGCACCTGCTTCTTCGGGATAAAGTTGGTGGTGCTGCCGGCCTCCTTGCGCAAGTCAATGTCCAGATCTTGCGGCACGTGCATGTACGTCCGGCCCTGGTAGTCGTGCTCCTGCGTGCCGTTGAACGTTGTTGTTTCGTCGCCCAATTCCTCGGCGACCTTGCGCCGCGCAATGGAAACCTCGGGAGCCTTTAGGACTGTGCCGCTCTCCACCACGTCCTCTTGTTCCTCCTCCTCGACAATCTCGTACTCTTCGTCGCTCGCCAGCGGCTCATTCTCGTCGACGACTTCGTATTCGGTCTGTTTGTACCGCGCCCAGGGACCGACATAGCTTCCTGGGCCTTCGGCTATTGTTGCGCTGCCTTTGCTCTCGCGCGAGGCGCGTACTTGGGCATCTGCCTGCTTGCGCTGGGCTACTGTCTGGTACTCGCGCTCCGGGCCGCCTCGTCGCTCAATCGCCCTATGTTTGCTGCGGAAGGTGTGCTCGGAGATAAACGTCTCCTCCGCTGTGCCGGTCAGGACTTTCTTGCGCTTCGCAACAGCCGTCGTTACCTCCTTGAAGGGATTTACTGGGCCAGCTTTAGGCCTGGAGATGTCCTCGGCGGAATATTTCACCACGGCGTGGTCAGGTCCGGCTTGCTCTCGCACGACCAGTGCATCCTGGGGCGCCATATTAGGCGGGTATTCACCAAAGTCCGCCATGGTTGATTTGGCGAGGGGAAAAACGGCGACTTTCCACGCTGCCAAGAAGAGTGTGCAGGACGATGGTTTGAAAGAAGAGCGATAGGTATTTACAAAGTTGAGCTTGCGATCGATCACGTGACCCACTTTTTTTGGGCTGTCATGCGGCTTCTTGCCCATTATATGCACTCTAAAGCCGTCCTACAAGAAAAAAAAAGAGATATGTGGTGAATGGTATCTTATTAAGTGGTGTTGCGAAATCAGGTAACCCGTGCGACGGTTGTCGAAGAAAAGCCGCCAAGGGCTCTTCCCAAGAGCTTCCCCTCAGAGCCAACGCTTACTCTACAGAATCGGCTATAAACGCCGATTGATAGCCTGTGCCAAAGCCAAGTAATATATCCCAAGCCCATAAACCTTGCAAACTCATTCTATTCCGTCTCAGCATCATTTCATTATGCCTTGACCCCACAAGAGCAAACCACGAGGAAGTCAAAAATTAATCGCGCGCCTGTTCATAAAGAAAAAACCAGGGCTGACCGCGCATGGAGAGGCTGGTGTCGCCTTCCCGGATATCATCACAAGGTGTCCCGATCGGTTGTGGAGGGCTCGTAGAGCGTTTATGCGGCCTCGTCGCGGATCAGAGCAACAATCATGCTGTAGAGGTAGAAGAAGAACATGAGCAGGTGGAAGGCGAGCTTGATGAAGGATTCCTATTGTCGAGTTAGCTTGCGTGCCAACGGCGAATTCAGAGGGATATTAAGCACCTTTTTGTGTACGTTGAGCTTGCGGAAGATCTCGGTGGCGTCGAGCAGATGGGTGTTGTCGACGATCCTAGTAGAGCGCGTCAGCCGTGGTCGTGGAATTGCGCCAAATTGCAGCACAGGCAAAGCTTACTTCTTGATGTTCCAAGCGAGGAGAGGCAGGTTGAGAATCAAAGGCAGCCAGTAACCGTTGATAAGGAACAGGAAGGTGAGGAAGCCGTGGACAGCGGCTTCGGGGATAATGTAGGTGTTAAGTCGGTTGCAGAGGTCGATAGGGTTGATGTAGTCGCTAGATTAGAGATGCGTTAGCTGGAAACCTAGGAGCTGACCGGCGGCAACAGCTTATCGCGCTAGAGGCCGAGGCCAATGAAGCTGTCAGAAGGTAACATACCACTCCAAATCACTGTACATGATAGTGAAGAAGACCTGCAGGAACAGGTTGACGGCGTTGATCAACACTGACAACAGGAACAGCCATGCTTCGCCGGACATCATTCTGACAAGGTTTTTGCAGGGAGTTGTGGGGTGCGTATAGAAGTTGCTAGAAGAGCTTTTGTTCGGGATTGCTATAGCGAGAAAGGGGAGGCCGATGGTCGTCGTCAGAGGATTGCCTAGCTGTCGGGGAGGGCGGACGCGTTAGTCGGAGCTATGGCGGGAACGGAGATGTGCGACCGCTGATGACGAGATGAAGCTAGCGAGAGAGATTTGGGGGGTCTTTACTTGAAGATCCGTCTATGCTGGAGCTTGACAGGTTACACAGGGGTGCGCGCCGCTGGTGGTGAGAAATTGGACGGAGTCGCTGAAGGTGAGAGGAGGAGGAGGAAGTCGAGGTTGGGGGCTGGTTGTCAAGACGGACGGGTTGGGTGGGGAGGGCAGGAGGTTGAAGGAAGAGTGGATGCGATGGCGATTTTTTGCCTGCGGCGATGGCGAGGGCCAACGACACCAACGGACAGGACAGGCAGGCCCTAACAAATAGGAAACTAAACGGTAAAACGGCACTAAAAGGGGTATCTATGTACCTACCTACCCAAGCTACCTACTCATTCAGGTATTACTTAATCACGCTTGAAACCGTCAGTTACTAAAACGTTGCAAACGGAAAGATGGATATCATAATGAAGAGAATTTGCAAGAGATATATAAAATATTTTAAACATTGAATAAAAACTAATTTATTGTTAGAAATTAGTTAGAGAATTTTTATATAGTTTACGCTCTAACAATTATACTAATACCAGTTTTAGAGCACTCTTAGTAGCTTAAACGGAAATATTTGAAGCTCTAGGTAGCCCCAGGGTAGGGTACTACAGTTAACGACAGCTGTGGTCTTCAGCGACTGTTGGGCTATTGCAGGAAAAGGATTCGTAGCAACAACCCGTTGCCGCTGTCGCCTGGTTGCACCATCCAAACACGCTTCAGTTCGCCAAAGCCCAGGAATGCGTGGCTTGGGCATGTTTCCACTCCTCTATCCATGACCATGTGATGACACCGGCCAGCAGATCTCCCCGACAGTCCCCCCCAAAAAGTTTCTCCCAGTCTAGCCTTGTGCCAGTAGCGTTCGACTGCCCGAGTCAGGGAGATGGACTGTCCAGCGCCACTGGTTTCCCTCTGCACTTGAGCCTTGCTTTCTCGTGAGGGACGTGAAACAGTCTGCGAATTACACGAAACACCATCTAGATTGGATAAACGCAATCTAGATTAGCCGACTTCGCAGGCCGGCCTAGAGGATAGCCACGCAGTTTGGCGGACTACTCACTCCGCCAGGCATATTCAAAGGAGCGCTCGCCACGAAGAATTCCCATCGCCTTTCCTCGGCGCAGATTCTACTCAGCCCCTCCAGATCAAACAGCTCTCCAATAGGCATCCCCCAACCTGCAAGCAAGTACTCATGCAGAAAGTAGCCCTCAACGTCCTCACCAGTCCCTCTCGGGTAAGACTTCTTCGCCGGGTACACCTCAAACGAGAGTGCGTCGCTCGCCACCGCGGCAATGCCCTCGTTCCATATCCAGCGCAGCATTTCTTCCGTGCCCTCGACACCTGCGTGCTGCGGGCTCCTGGTCGTCGCGTATGCTTGCTTGTCCGCGGCCGTCATCTTCTCGTCCCACTCCCTCGTGACGCCGATTCGGATGAAGACAATGTCGCCCCGTTTTAGCGTCACGTTTTCGTCATGAGCAATCTCCAGGAGGACGGACAGAGGAACTGCGTGGTCGGAAAAGGCCGAATACTCGATGCCGTGCCGCTCTGCGAAAGCGGCATAATCGAGCAGCACGCCCCTGCCGCAGATGCCTTCACGAGCCCAGTATTGCATGCCGATGCGCGTGTTGCTGCGGGTCGTAATCTCACTGGCAGTCACACCACCGTAGTATAATCGGCGCGTAGGATCCTCGCTTGTGGGAAACGGCGCGCTAAAGTGCCGTAATCCGTCCCACTGGGAGGACTGCTGCGGGTTGAAGATGTAGACGTCATCAAAGGCTGATCCATCCAGTAGAGAGACGATGTGGTGCTGTGTGGGCTGACGATTAAAGTTGGCGACTTCGAGCTTGTTCAAGTCCCAATTAAGGGCTATTCTCCTGCCAGTCTTGATACACGACGCAGCCGATGCCACCACATCAGGTGTGAGAAGCACAAGACGACCGAGGCCTTCCTCTTTCGAATGAACAGGTCGGTTCCATACCCGTCGGCGATCGGGTAGCTCGTCAAAGGGAACATCATGAACTCCCTTTTCCATAACCATATTTCTTTAGATGTTCAGCGATCCGACGTCACCGACGCGGTAGAACTTGCACCTCTCCGACCGAGTGGATGATAGTTTTAAAAATGCTGCGACACTGATCAGCGGCTTTTTGTCGGGGTCTCGCCCGAGGTCACTCACTGGTGGAGGCTGAAGGGCGGCAGCGTTTCAAAAAACTGATTGAGAGGTAGTGACTTGAAAATCCGACGTGCGAAATTGGAGAAAGGATGCTTTGGCTTCTGATCGTGCCACCACATACAGATATGTGCGGGGTAATATAGACTGCAGATACAGGAATATGGTGCAGAATTTTGGGGGAAAACGTGCACTCTGTATTCTAGTGATGTAATTATATTCCCTTTTTGTGTGTCAAAAAGAAGGATCCGAAAAGCGCGAGCAATTTGAGCGCTTTGTGAAGACAGTGACAGGGCGAGACAGCCCGGTGGCATTGGCAAGTTCTTGCGATTGACACACATTGGTAGTCCTGAAAGAACATGGTTGCGTAGACGAGAAAGCCGTTGAATGAGGAAAAGAGCATGCACATGACAGCCATGGAGATGGAAAACTCGCGACTTTGAAAGAGCGACACGCGCAGGAGGGGTGGGCAGTGATTCCCGGCTTCCAGGCGGCGTTCCCAGAAAATGAAGACGGTAACCAGCGCAACTCCCACGACGATGAGAGGAGGCACCCATGGTGTCGCCCATCCCACCTCGTTGCCGGTACTTAGGACAACGAGCAGGATGCCGAGCCCAAACGTGGAAAGAAAGGCGCCCGGGAGGTCGAGTTGGTCGCGCAATCGGATAGTGGTAGGGGTCTCTGGAGCCCGGTGAGGTGGGATAGTCAAAGAGCCTGCCACGCTGATGCAGGCGGCCAGAATCGCGAGGACACCAAATACCCATTTCCAGCTGGTAGACGATGCGACGAAGCCCGAGAGAATGTTACCAATCACACTTCCCAGTGGAGTGGCCGCAGCTAAACAGGTATGTTAGGTACTGCGAATAAACCGAAAAGAAGGGTAACCGACAGTAGAACGCAAAGGCGTATAGTCTCGCCTTTCCTCTGGGAAAACATTGTGCCGAGGACTCCAATTGCAGTCGGGACGTTGGTCGCTGCTCCCTAGGGATCCAGAGATTAGAACTGGCCAGGGTGCTGCATCAGGATCCCAAGAGACAAAGTACAATTCCCTGCAGGGCTCTGAAGGCGTGAAAAGCACCCTCGTTGGCGGCAAACGGCGTGACCGTCGTGCTCAGCGTCACCCAAACGCTGCCCGCGACGAAAATAGCCCTCTTGCTGAACAGGTCGGCCAGCCGCCCCCAAACGAGGAGGAAGCAGCCAAACGCGAGTCCGTAGACGGAGACGACCAGCTGCTGGCGACCAGACGGGATCTCCAAGTCTGTTGAGATTGTCGGCAGTGTAATGACGGCCGCTTGGCTAGAAAAGGTCTTTTTGGCCAGCCAAAATAACGTCAACAAGTGCAGAAGAGCAAGCTCCAGGCGCGGGGGTCTCACATTCAAGAAGCCTGCTCCGCTGACGGCGGCGACGAGGGCAATGCCTTGAGCGCGTGAGCGTCCTTTGGCATTGCTCTCGGAAGTTGGCGGGTGTAAGTTGTTCCTCTTGAGTCGGTTGAGCAGCTCGTCCATGACCACCCGTCGCCTCACTCTTACTTTCCACAGGCTGCTCTATTGCATTGTTCGGCTTGCCAAACGGACATGTTGATGCAGATTCGAGGGCGGCCATTGGCGTGCCCCGCGGAAGGATCCCAACTCAGACGACACGTGATGCTCGTCGACTTGTTTGTCGGTTGGTACATTTATGGTTACACAAGACTAAACTACTTTAATTTGAAGCTGTAACTAGTTTCAGTAAGAGAGCTTAATTGAACTTGCAACGAGGCAATTTTCAGGTCTTGGAGTACCGGCTGACTGTCTCGGCTTGCCCCGGCAGCTCGTAACAAGAGCCAGTCTCACATAACCGGCATGTCGCCATCTCTGCTGCTGGCACATGGTACAGTCCCACCACATGCAGCAACTGAACAAATTGGAAAAATACCTGTGCAGCATCTATGCAACATGAGTGACGGGTTTACCATGACCGTGGCACATGCAGTTATATCTGGAGCAACAGACTTGGTGGTGTCGTCTAAAAAGCCAGCAGCCACTATCCCCAATTGTTCAATTTCCGTTGTACATTCATGAATTGCAGTGACGCTAAATCGCCTGCTGATAGTCGACCGGCCCTGGATTAGCAAGATTGCACAACCTGCGTATGTACTGTATCACAAGGCTGTCGTGATCTACTTGTAGTATTCTGCATATAGTATTTTGAAAGGCTAACTCATGGATGGGAAGAAAACCCCGCCCAGAAATCAAACTTGGCGGAGCTTTTCGTCCATTTTCTGCGGCCTCCTAGGTTCCTGTGGGTTGAAAGGAGTTCGTTCCATGTCATCTGCGGGGTGGACAAATATGCTTTCTTTCACTATATGCTTCCGCATCGCATGCGTCTATATTGCATGCATCTGCATAATACGGGACTAGACTGCCTGCCCCTACAATATCTGTGAAACAATTCGCTCCGCCACTGAGAAAGGGGGCGATTAGGCGCCATGTCTCTTTCAGTTGGGTTTTGCTGCAGCCAGGCGCCGGGCCAAAGGTCGTTGTCGTACGACCTCAGCTCCATCATGTCATGGGGACATTTTCTAGGGCATCTTCTTCCACTGTCATATCGTAATACAAATTCACGCTCGTTGACTGCCTATTTTGCAGGCATCAAGATCCGTCGCACCGGCGGTACACTTTCCCGCCAGGCCAAACAAGCATTGCAGACATTTGGACTGGGAGATCTGGCGCTCGGGTGTGACTCTGTCTGCTGCATGTCCGGAGGTGTGATGGTTACGCAAGCAGACGACTGGAGTTGAGATGGCTCAAGAATAAGAAAGGATGGAATAAGTGATCATGGAGTCCACCACATTGGGGCACAATAGGAGTCGTGCCTCAGCTTGGGCCGTGCATGTGCCACCATTGTAAGTTATTAATGTCATATTATTCATCTTGTCATCGTATATTTGGCCGATAAGCGCCATCGGCTGGCGACGTAGGAAGAAAGGTGTGATGCGCCATCTCCAATGATTGGCCGCCTCCGTCAGAGCGACAGTCTTGCAAGACTGCATGTCTCAAGTGCAAACATACCTATGCACCGTTGCGCTGCCTATACTACTATTTCCGTATTTCGTCTCCTATTGTCTCGGGAACCAGGCAGGCCGCAGCAGTGTAGCCAGCGCCGGTATACAACCGCTCATACGGGAGGATGTGGCGTCTTTGATCACGGTCAGATGATGCGGATCTATTGGCTGTGGCGATTCGCTCGCCATAGTCTACGCTCGCCGGCCGGTAGCGGCCATCTCCAGGTTGGTACGACTCCAGGTTGCCCGATGAGGCTGCAATGGTGGGCTTTCATGCAGGGGCGTCGGTGTAGACTGATGGCCGCCGACTCCAAGGCAATCCGTTGGGCAAGATGAGGCGTCTGATGCTACAAATTACCTCGTACATTATTGGAACCTGCAGCCTCAACTGCTGAATCGGGAACCGCCAATGGACCCGGCCAAAGTGAGGTGAGCGGAGGTGCTTAATATGACCCCGACACCTGTCATCGTGAACTGGTGTTGAGTTCTGTGTTTCTTCATTGCAAATTTCTTTAGTCTAACTACAGAAAGTGGTACGATGAAGCCTTCTCGCGACCCCTCTGCATCGGTCACACGCGCCGAGCTCGCCGGCCAGGCCGGCTTGGGCAGCCTCGCAGACGACCTCCTCCGTCAGTCCCTCACGGCCAAACCAAACACCTCTGCGGAAGGACCCGGCTCTGTCCGCAAGCCGCCCTCAGCGCCGCCATCCTCCGCCAGCCTCCTCCGCTCCCGAAACCCACCAACCGGCGGTCCATCCGCAGCGGACTCGCTTCTCCGCGCCTCCGTCCTCAGGACGCCCACGGCGTCGCCCTCCTCCGCAAGCCTCCTCCGCTCCCGAAACCCACCAACCGGCGGTCCATCCGCAGCGGACTCGCTCCTCCGCGCCTCCGTCCTCAGAACGCCCACGGCGCCGCCCTCCTCGGCAAGCCTCCGCCGCTCTCAAAATCCTCCAACCGGCGATCCGTCCGCAGCGGACTCGCTCCTCCGCGCCTCCCTCACCCGTGCCGCCGCCGTCCCAAGCGCAGAGAAGCCGCCGCCGTACCACAGCGGCAGATCTGCCTCTGTGACCAGGCCGCCATCCACCACCACCACCGGGCCGGCGCTCGGCCGCGCCCCCCTCTCGGCCGCCGAGACGAAGAGCCGCCTCACAAAGATCCTGACCGAGGTGGAGCGCGCCAAGGCGGCGGCTCCGCCGCGCGATACCGAAGGCCTGTTCCGGGCCTCGTGCTCGACGGACCTGCTCTTCCTGATTGACACGACCGGCTCGATGGAGCCGTACATTGACGCGGCCAAGGACCAGGTGCGCCAGATTGTCAAGGACATCAAAGAGGCGTTTCTCGGCGAGTCGGATGTCCGCATCGCCGTGGTCGGGTACAAGGATCACTACGAGTACCCGCACATTGAGTTTCTCGACTTTACGACCTCGGTGACCGAGGTCCGCAACTTCTTGTCCGGGCTGACGGCGGGGGGCGGCAGCGACATGCCGGAGGATGTGCTGAGCGGGCTGCGGCAGGCCGTCAACGCCTCGTGGAAGCAGCAGACGCGCTGCCTCGTGCACATTGCCGACGCGCCGGCGCACGGCCAGACGCTGCACGACTTACCGGAAGAGGCCGACAGCTACTGGAATCCCGGAAGCGAGCCGCATGGCCTGACCCACGACGGCCTGCTCGGGCAGCTGGTCAAGCTGCACGTCAACTACTGCTTTCTCCGCATCAACTCGTCCACCGACAGAATGGCGCTCCAGTTTAGTCGAGTCTACGGGGGGGCCGACGTCAAGCTGTCCAGAAAGAACACCTACCACACCGCCGCCGCGGACTCGCTCCTACGGGCCAGGTCCCGCGCCAAGAAGACGGCGACCGGCACCGGGCCGCTGTTTGAGGAGATGCAGCTCGGCATCACGTACCAGGCGCTCCGCCACCTTGTCGTCAGCACAATCACCTCGTCCGTCTCCCGCACCGCCACCCGTCTCACACTCGCCCTGAGCGGCAGCGGTGGCGGCGGCAGCGGCGGCGGCAGCGGCCCGCCCCCGCGTCCCCGTGGCTTCAGAGGCTCCGGTCTCTCCGCCGTTGCCGAAGAGAGAACTGCCACCGGCTCCCGCGCCAGCGAGACTGCAGTGCTTGAAAAGATCCCTCCACGGTGGAACACGCCCGGTTGGTTGGATCAGTCCCTCTACGTCGACGGTATTTGCATGAACCTGGCAAATCATGGGGCAGATACTCTACAGGCCATGATGGAGGGTGACAACAACATCAAACTCGGGGTGGTGCAGCTGGAGATTCACGCACGTTCCAAACCATTCGATCAGGGAGCGCTTCGTGTGGCAACGTATGCCCAACCTGCCGCTATGACGACCGGGTTTGTCCTCAAATCGTTCAAAAAACCGGAAGCGTCGCCTGCTAAATTGATCGAGGACATGCGCATGCAAGCACTTTGCAAAGCCTTCGCGATCGAGTTCAACGGTCTCGTCAAGTCCTCTAAGCCAATCGACTTTGTCACGACTGTTTGCTTGGAGGACAAATCGCCTACTTCAAAGGGATTTTTGTCGCTGGAGCGATTCATCGAGGGCGACTACGTCAAGTACAACAGCAATGGGGGGTTCGTGCTGATAGATGACGATAACCCGTTCAACGAGATTGCCCAGGCGTTTTCGCACTTTACCTTTGAGCGTTCCTGGGGCCACCTCCTCGTCACGGACCTGCAAGGCAGCGGCAACTACTTCACTGACCCGGCCATTCAGACCAGCGACGTGGAGCGCTTCAAGCTGAGCGACACCAACCTCCACACAAACGGCTTCAAGTTTTTCTTTTCCACGCATACCTGTAAACGGACCTGCAGAAAGTTGGGCCTCCTCAGCAAAGGGGACATGCTCATTTCGGGCAAATATACCTTCAGGCAACTATGGCCGGTCATGGATCCGACCGTCTGCTGCGCCAGCAAGCTCTGCCGCAGAATCATTCGTGTTGCGACGGCGAGTAAGTCGCCCGCCTACCCTGGCTGTCATTGGTGCGACGAGTGTTTCCCGCAGCTCATGGCGACTCGAGTACAGGTCGCCTGTGCGGCGTCCGGGCCGAAGCACACGTTTGATGTTTCGAGCTTCTACTACGTGAGTCAGGGAGAACATATCCCTAGTGTGTGCAAGGAGCATCGGGAGGAGGATAAAACGGTAGCTCGGGTGGTTGGAACTGAACTGTGGGAGGCGACCAAGTCTCCTGATGCCAAGAATCGTTCGGGACGAGGTTGGTGAGATTCAACGCCACACTATCGTCACGCGTAGTTTGTAATCATCAGTAGTTCGAGCTTCGCAGCTTGCAGAATGTCAATTGCACCAAGCGCAACATTTGGGCGTCCGGCAGAGCACGATACTGTAGCGAGATTCGGTGACATTGTAGTCCTCTCGGCCGGTCTGTGATTGAGTTTCAACGAGATAGTCTGCATCGGTCGAAGGAGACTTTCGCCAAGTCTAGATGTACCACAAGCAACCCATTCGACAGCTGCCTGGCGCTACAGTCAGAAGGATGCTGCAGGTGCAAGCCCTTGCATAGTTTGGGGCAGGAAACATGTAGAGAGCAAGCGCTTGTGGGTGGAGAGCTTGGGGCGAGATGACATGGAGAAAATGGGCTCACCAGAAACTATGTGGCCGTGTCCGAATATAGCATCTGCGACCGGAGGACTGGTCCCCCGATTTCGGGACTTTTGCTGTTGCCACCATTCCGCCCAGCCACCAAGATCTAACCAAGCCAAACGCGAGGGCCAAGGAGAAGGAGAGATAAGGAGCTGATGAACGTTGAGAGTTTAAATAGACCTCTTGCATTTATCTCCAAGTCTACTCCAAACCTCGCGATGGTACTGTGCTTTGAGTGGACTGCCGTACATATCGATCAAGGAGCGGGCTGCAGGTAGGACTGGCCGAGATGTTGGGCCATCATGTATGCACGCCCCAGTGCCCAAGTGTTTCGAAGTCAGGAGAGGCGAGGTCGTGGGGAGGGAGTACAATACAGACTACCCCATTACGCGCCGTGTCTCGACGCCTCATTTTCCTTTCGGTGTTTCTGAGCGCTTTCTGGGGGCGGGACTAATTTCTTTCTGCACTTTCGGAACGGAAGCTGTGTGACCGTCATCCATGGTGAATTTGTCACCTCCCCAGGAGCCGCTCTTCTCGGCACCTCTGCGTTGGTTGTGATCCCCTTATACTTGGTGGTAGGAGTGAATCATCGACAGGCAACTCCTACCAAAACCGTACGTTGCGATCAACAATGGGCGACGCCAGCAGACGAGGGAAGGCAGCCGATGTCTTCGCCGGCACGAGTGAGGACCGTATTGAGGTACTGGCCCGCGAAGTCCGTTCCGAGAGCCCCAGTCTACAGCTTATCAGAAACATGCTCCGATACAAGATCCCCATTGAAGCCGTCAGCAGCGACGGGCAAACCATCTTCGAGATTGCGTTGCAGCGAGGCAACGCCGACGTCATCAGACTCCTCTGTGAAGCCTCGGAAGGGGTAGATAATATTATCCGCGCTCTGTTTAGGTACTTGCCGCGCGAGAAACAAGTCCTCAAGTGCCTGCCCATATGCATGGCTACACTCGCGCCGACTGCGGCACACATAATCGATCCAGCAGTCCTGTACAAGGCACTGTCCACGTTCCCCGAGGGAGACAGGCTAGTGAACAAGTTGCTCGACTATGGCGTACCGGCCGGGACACGGGTGGAATGGAGACTGTGTAGGGAGTGGGTATATGAATCAGTCACGCCTCTTCTGTGGGCGTTGTTCCAAAAGAAGAGGGTATCGAACAGCACACTGCTGGCTCTGATCGCCCGAGGAGAACAAGGCAAGCCTTTTCTCGTGCTCTCCAGACACTTTCAACACTAACATTTCTTAGCGGACCCTTTATACCACACACATAAGTCAAGAGTATCGGCAGCCTTTGTTTGTACGCTTGATCCGGGCCGAACGCCGGTCCTCGTAGCCCTCATGAAGCAGCATGGGCGCGCCATCACAGTTTCCACCATCCCAGGCCGATCATTTTCGTGGCTCGCCCAAGACTGTAGAGAGCCAAGACGAGCCGACATTGTGCAGCAGGACCTCTCCCTCGTCAATGCCGCGCTATACCTCGGCAACCTCGACGCCTTTCGCGCCCTCCGCGGCGGGGATGTCGCCAACGATGGCTCGCTGCACACGGCCGCCATGCTCGCGCTGCCCAACTTTGTCCAGTGGCTGATGAAGCGGCACAGCGCGAACCACGCGCTCGACGAGTTCGACGGCCTGATTCCACTCGCCGTCGCATGCCGTGCCCAGACCCGCCCGTGGTGCAAGGTTGCCAACGCCGAGGACAGCTTTGAAAACAGGTGGTACCGCTCTATGGAGCTGCTCGCGCGGCAAACGGACCTGTCCTGGCGCCACCGGCGGAAGACGGTGCTCCATTTCGCCATTGACAATGGATCCCAGGCGTTGGTGGTCATGCTTGACGCGCTCGACGTGGCAGGAGATGCCGAACGAGACGAGCGCTACACGTACACGGACCGGGAGGGCATCGTGTATTCGCCGAGCAGGTACATTCGGTACGTCTTGGACCCGGAGAATGAAAACAGTGATTCAGACAGGATGATTCAGATGCTGCGGCGCGTTGGGAAGTTGAACGATCGTATGTACAGGCCACAAGAGCCCGGACCGGGTGTTGAGCAGCCAGTCTCGTGCTGTGGGTTGCCGCGGGAGCTCGAGGTGAAGTGGGCGCCAATTCTGTATAGACATGTGGAGGCTTTTGCACGGGGTGCTTTGCCTGCTCCTGGCTTTGACAGGGTTTCGGAGTGTCCAGAGGTTTCGAGGTGTCCAGAAACTTCGAAGCGACCAGAGATTCCGAAGCGTCCAGAGGTTCCGAGGTTTTCAGAGTCTCCAGAGTCTCCAGAGTCTCCATGGTTTCCAGAGTCTCCAGAGTTTCCAGAGTCTCCAGAGTTTCCAGAGTCTCCAGAGTTTCTCGAGTTTCCCGAGTTTCTCGAGTTTCCGAGGTTTCCAGAGTTTCGAGTATTTTCAGAATTTCCAGGTCCGTATCGTTATTAAGTCCGGGTCAGGAGGCCTGACAACTGCAGCAAGTCGTGGACTGCAGCAAGTCGTGGACTGCAGCAAGTCGTGTCGACAGAGCTCCTCGGCCCTCCCCAGCCCACGCAGGTAGGCAGCAAACAATGAAATATTACATGCAGTCCTTTTAGACTCAATAGAGTAGACATGGTTGTGCTGTCTTCGTCTTGGTTCATTCGCCGTTTCTCGCTCGTCTTGGAGCCTCGCTATTTATGCTCATCTACAACGCCACCAACACCTCGCTTCCCAATGCAACAGCTTTTATCTTCAAATCATAATTGACCGTGCTCAGTTACGCCACCGTCGGCATCGGCGCCGGGCCGCCAGGGGAATTTTCGTTTCTCGCCGTCAGCACCTCGACGCCGTCTTCTGTTACCAGGAGGGTTTGCTCTGCAAGTTCAACGTTAGCAACACCACCACATTTTCCCCTAGCAAACCATGGTCTTCTTACCAAACTGCGCTGTGCGCTTGCCGTCAATCGTAGTGCTCGTCCAGTTGTCCGGCCACGTGATGTCCCGGTACTTGCCCAGCGCGATCATGGGCTCAATGGTAAACGTCATGCCGGCCTTGCACTCGCCGGGGGTCTTGTTCTTGGCGTAGTGGGGCACGTTGGGCGGGCAGTGGAAGAGCTTCCCGATGCCGTGGCCGCAGTAGGTGCGGATGACGCTGCAGTCCCTCGTCTTGGCGTGCTGCTCGATGATGTTGCCGAATTCGCGGATCTGAACGCCGGGCTTGACGGCCTTGATGGCCTCGTCGAGGCACTCGCGGGCAGCCTCGACGACGCGGACATTGTCCGGGTCCGCCTTGGCGCGGTCGCCAATGTAGTACGTCTCGTTGAGGTCGGCGTGGTAGCCCTCGTGGTAGAGGGTGACGTCAATGTTGAGGATGTCGCCGTCGATAAGGACGCGCTTGTCGGGGATGCCGTGGCAGATGACCTCGTTGACCGACGTGCAGCATGATTTGGGGAAGTGGTTGTAGTTGAGCGGTGAGGGATACGACTAATAAAGGCCTTGTCAGTGTCTTTGCGCGCAAGCAGAGCGCCCGAGTTGCCAGCTAGCCTTGGCGCCATCATCATTACTTGTGCGAAAACTCACCTTGCGCTCGACGCAGGCGTTGTGTACAATCTCGTCAATGTAGTCGGTGGTGACGCCGGGCACGGCGGCGGCGGCGGCCAGGTCAATGACCTCGCGGGCGAGCTTCGACACCTTGCGCATGGCTTCTATGCCCTTTGCGTCGAGAATCTCAAACTTGGTGCGGCTGGCGAGGGAGCGACTGTACTTGGGGTTGCCGTCCTCGGACCAGACAGGGTGGGGGATGGCGCGCGGCACGGTGCGGTGCTCGGAGAGGGGGTAGACGGGTCGGAGGGGGCCGGCAAAGGGGAAGCTCGGAAAGGGGTTGTAGTAACCCGTTGCTGGATCTGGTGAGATAGCTTTCGGGGCGAGCAGGTGGTGGAGGATATTACTTTGAGACTTGTGCATGGCCTTGTGTGTGCTCTGGGGACGGGTTGTTAGCAGGCGACGCGGGGGAATTGAAGTATCTGCGGCGCACGTACCCAACTCTTCTTGAAGCAGTCCTGGGTGCAGAAGAAGCTGTCCTTGTTGCCGAGCTTGAGGCACGTCGGGCACTGGAGGGTGCCAGCGTCATTGTCGCACTCGACGCCCAGGCACTTTTTCTTTGCGGGGGGTTCAGTGGCCATGACGGGCAGAGGCTGCGGGTATAGCGATTTGGTGTATAGTTAGGCGAGCAGGCAAAAGGAAGAATTGAAGCAGAATCGTCGAGGTTATCCAGAGAATAAAGTATGTACAGAAATCGGGTTGTCGTAGTGGGGGTAATGGATGTTGTCGTATGAAAGTCCAAGGTGGTGAGAGCCAATGCGGTTTTCTGCCAATCTTTTTTTTTTTTTTTTGCCGTCTGGTATGGCAGCCTATAGGTTTACATTCTTATATCAGGGTACATACTAGACATATACTATGAGGATATATAATTATTTTTAGGATATTAATATCTATATTTAAATAATATAGAATATAATTTAAAGTTATATATACTATTTATTAATATTATTATATTATTATTCTTTAATAAAATTATATCTTATAAATTTATAACTTTTTTATATTATATTAATTATTATTATAAATATAATCTTATTAATTATTATAGCTTTTATAGTTTAGCTTAATAATATTAAAAAGTTAATAGTTTAAATACTTATAAAGGTTAATATTGTGTTCCACTGTGGAGGGATCTTTTCAAGCACTGTAGTCTCGCTGGCGCGGGAGCCGCTGGCAGTTCTCTCTTCGGCCGCCACCATCGGGAACGCCGACGTGGGTCCATTCCTAGCATAACAATCATCTATCCTTACATATACATTCCTGGCCATAAGTGACCTTTTCTAGGTCTAACAATGCTTCTGTAACAATTTGCTATTCATGAGCTGATGCGAATGGATACATAACCAGCAGTAGCTACACTGGGCCACTATCCATCCCATCAGAGCCGCAAACGTTTCGGCAGGTGGAACAATGCATTGGAGTTCATCGGGAAAAGGTAGCTTTGAGCTCGGGAAAAGGTAGCTTTGAGCTGTGCATCGCTGCCATCGCCTCCGAGGCATGAGTTCTGGCACTATGACCCAGTGAAGAAGAATGGATTCTGCGTAATGTAGTTTACCCTGCTGCGAATGGTTTCTCGGTCGAGCTTGATGCTCCTTGAACGAATATCTAACATGCCTAAGATGGGCGAGATGAGTAGATGAGGAATGGCGGCCTCACGTTGAGCGAAGCGAGCAAAAAAAAAGAAAAAAAAAGGAAGACGTACAGAAGAAAGGCTTTTCTTCCTCCCCACCCCCCCCCTCGCTTCGCTCGACGGTTGCCTCGTGCACCAGACATGGGCGTCTCACTGCCGCGCGTCGAGCGAAGCGAGGAAAAGAAAAAGGCCGAGCGCAGCGGTAATTTTAAAAGTAAGTGTTCATATCCTATTTATCTTCTTAATTCTCGTCATCTTCCTCATCCTCTTCATCCTCCTGGACCTTTTTATCCTCCTCACTGACCTTTTTCCAGCTCAGATCCCTCTTCAGCCCCTGCCACAGGTCCTCCTCTTCCTCGGGCTTGTCCCCGAAAATCATCTGTATATCCTCTACCGTCTCCTCCACGCCTCGCACGTCCCTCAGCTTCGGCAGCGCAGCCCCGCCCTTGCGGCGCATCAGGTCGTCGACCTGCGCGTCAAGCGACGCATCGTCGCCGCGGACGTAGCCGTACAGCGTGAGGGACTCGAGGCTAGCGGGGAGCATGGCGGCGAGGGTCGACGACGCGTTGGCGGGCTCGGGGCTGGCGGGCGCGTCGGACGCGTCGTCGTCGCTGGCTAGCGGGATGCGCTTGTTGCCGAGGAGCGTGCGGATAGAGATGGCGAGGTGCGCGAGGACGGGGAACTCGCGAAACGAGCCGATGGTGTGGCCGTACGCGCTGTGTGGTGGCGGCGCGTCGTCGTTGCTGGGGAAAGAAGCGGCGGCGGCGAGGTCGCGGTCCATGCCGAGGTAGTCGGCGCCGTACAGCCTCAGCTCCCAGTCCGAGGGCGCGCGGTCCAGATCCTCCTCCTCCTCGACGCGGTCCGGGTCGTGCGTGAAGATGGACAGGTCCACGTCGACGTGCGTGAGCGTCTTGCGGTGCTTCCACAGACTGCGGCCCACGACGGCCTTGCTCATCATGGGCATGCCGCCGTCGGTGTTGGCGACGCCGCCGACGCTCAGGGTGAATTTCCGCAGCGCGCGCGGCACGCGCAGCACGCGCGCCACCCAGTCGTGGTCAATGTCGAAATGCGTGATGCTCAGCTCCGTCATGCTGCTGGCGCGGGCGGCGGCGAGGTTCCAGCTGGGCTGGTAGACCTGCGCGTTGTCGACGGCGAGGCGGGCCAGGGACGGGAGGCGGTGGACGAGCTGCAGGTGCGCGCCGAGCTCCACGGTCGGCGTCCAGCCGTTGGGGTCGTGCGTGAGCACCTCGACGCGGCGCAGCTTCTGCAGCGGCCGCGGCTGCGGGAGGAGACCGTAGTTGGCGCGCAGCATGTACTCGCGCAGCAGCAGGTGGCCGTGCTCGAGCGGCCCGAGGTAGAGCGTGTCGACGTTTTCGCAAAACGAGAGCAGCAGCACGCCGGCCGTGAGCTGCCACTGCGCCGCGAAGCGCGAGTCGTCGTCTGCCCGCATCGCCAGGGACCCCGGGCGGCGCGTCCGACGGCCGGCGTCCGGCGCCGCCGTCGCACGCCACCGCAGCGCGCGCGCCATCCTCTCGGTGCGCGCCTCGTCCATGCCGAGATCCAGGATGCGGCGGCGCAGCGCGGCGTACACCTCGTCGTCCGCGGGGACGTCGGGCAGCACGACGTGGGACAGGTCGGGCGACTCCTCCGGGCGGTGACCGTAGGGGGTGCCCTTGCCGGCGAGGTCAATGACGAGCTCGGTGACGCGCGGCGCGAGGCTGGCGTCGCGCACAAACGAGGACAGCAGGGCGTAGAGCCGCGTGCTGCCGGGGCCGCCGCCGTCGGGGACGCCGACGCGGGTGTACGCGGTGGCAGCGGGTGAGGACGCAGACGCCATGGTCACGCAGCGACGAGGGGGTGGTGAGGTATGAACCTCCTCTTTCAGCCTCTCCTTTTCCTTTGCCTCCGCTTCCTCTTCTCGCCGACGCTCATCCTCCAGATCCCGTTCCTGCGCAATCTTTTCTTCCATCTCCCTTCTGTCTTGTCGCGCAGCATCCTCTCGCGTCCACGGACGAGTAGTCGGTCCGAAAGACCATTTGATTGGAAAGCCAACGTCGCTTCCGCCGTCATCATCATCGTCAACATCGCTATCCAGCTCACCAACGGCCGCTCCTCTGTGCTTCTTGGCGCGTCTCTCGCCCCTCGCCGCCTCTCTGTCCAGCCTCTTCCTCGCCTTCTCCTCTCTCTCTTTTTTTTCCTGGCGGGCCTTGTCTGCCTCTTCCTGCGCCGTCTCTTGCGCGATTTCGGCCGCCATCCGCGCCTGCAGGACCCTCACGGCAGCCAGGTCCATTTCATCCGCGTTCCTGAGCTCCTCGTTGACCCGCGCCCAGAGCGACTTGCGCAGCGCCTCCTCGCGGGCATCGCACTCCTTGTGCCACTCGTCGCCGGCCACCCACCAGCCCTCGTGGTTCTTGCTCGCCTCCTGCCTTGTGAAGACGTCGTCCTCTTGGGTCAGGCTAGGGCATTCGACCTCGTTCTTCATCCAGCGATCGCGCATTGCCTCCTCCATCGCCCACTCCTCCGGGCGCAGCTTCCTCGCGAGGCGGCCGGCCGCGTCAACAAGGCCCGGGCTCACGTCCTTGGGCGTGTCCCGGCTGTAGATGGCGGCGGTGTGCAGCGTCCACCAGACGAGCCAGACACACTCGTGGGCATAAAAGTTGAGGTCTGCCGTGCGGTCTGGATTCCAGAAGTCGCGGACCACGTCCGCGACGCTGGTGTACTTGTCGCCGACGGTCATCTGGATGTTCTCCAGCAACACGAAGGGCGGGGGACGGCCAAGGGCGTAGTTGATCTGCTCGTCGGAGCGCGCGGCGTCGGCGAGGAACTGCCCGTCCTCGGTACCCTGACAGAGGAACAACCATCGCTCGGCACGTGTGAGGTCCTCGTTGTGCTCCCACGCCTTCTTGCACAGCGCCTTGGAAATGGCTGGCGGCGTCGTGCCAAAGTACCGATCCGTGAGAGGTGTGTCCGACATGCTGGACGAATCTACGGATATCATTCAAGGGTGGCTAAGTAGATGCAAACGTGAGCGAGTCACGAAAATCAGGCACGGGAAGGCGATGCGCAGAGGAAGCGCGGCCTGCGCAGGCAGTTGGCTGGGGAGCTTAACAAAGAAGGTACCCTGCAGCCTGATTCTGCTGGGAGGAAGACCGGGACAGGACCAACGTCTAAATCTCTACGCGCAGCCTTATACAGCCCAGCAGGATCAACTAGGAGAGCCTGTTACTAGTATTCTTATAAGTAACTATTAATATTAGTATATCGTTATTATATAATATTCTATTTATTTATATATAAAGATATATATAAATATATATAAGTAAGAAAAGAAGGGAATTAATAGAATTCATAGCTAAGAGGAAGAAAAGAAGGTTTATATAAGATATTATATAAAGTAATAATTTAAATATACTAAGTAAGGTAACTAGGCTATATTTAGATATAAAGATAATATATATTTATTATAAGGATACTATATATTTAAAAAATATAATAGCCTACTTATATATATATTATTTCGTATCTAACTATATATAGGGTGTGAGAGTTTTAGCGATAACTTACCTTGCCATCGTCTGGTCATCGGAACAAAACAGCAGAGCATGAAGAAAGCTTAGCAACCAGCGTGTGGCGAGCTGAGTGTGGCGCAAGGAAAAAAAAAAAAAAAAAAGTCGCGTGCTGAGCTGCCCCTGTGGGCTGAGGTTCGGGAAGCTTGGTTGCATTTCAGCCCACTTGCTCTGAGTGGTAGAGAACGCTGAGCAATTTCACCGAGTCGCCACTGTAAACCACCGAAATGCCGCCACAAGTCCGCCAACACCCGCTGTAAGTTCTGCTCCGTTCGCGGCAATCAATCATCCTTCTTTTTCATCTCATGGTCCGTTTCCTCGGCTTCTCTCGCCCTCTTCCCTCGTTCAAACCAACACACTTGCTCCCCCCTCCAGTGTCATTGACCTGCCGGGCGTTTTACAGAGCTTCAATCTCTCTTGCAGCCGGGGTCTGCCCTGTCTTCTTTGGTGTGCTCCGTCCTGTCAGCATTTAGCAGCCATGGCACGACCACAGAAAATGGTCATAGTCGGCGCCGGGCCGGTGGGCTCACTGGCCGCCCTCTACGCCGCCCAGCGAGGCTACCAAGTTGAGGTCTACGAGTTGCGTCCAGGTTCGTTTAATACTAATAGAATTGGTCCAAAAAAAAAAGATTCATTCTTCAACTTGCTCATTTTTTTTTTGTTCTCAGACCTCCGGGATCCCCGCATTGTCCCTCTCAACTTTACAAAGTCCATCAACCTCGCCCTCTCGGAGCGAGGGATTAACGCCATCCGTCATGCCGGACTACCGGATCTGCTGCAGGACATTCTCGGCGCCTGCGTGCCCATGCGCGGCCGCATGATTCACGGCAAGAAACCGTCCGGCGCTTTATACCAAGTGCCCCAAGACTTTGACGTCCACGGCCGAGTAAGTCTGCCCGTCTCTCTTCTCATGTGACAAACCCCGTGCAGCCTCCGGCTAACAAGGAGAACAAAGTGCAACCTGGCC
This sequence comes from Cordyceps militaris CM01, assembly GCF_000225605.1. Classification (NCBI taxonomy): domain Eukaryota; kingdom Fungi; phylum Ascomycota; class Sordariomycetes; order Hypocreales; family Cordycipitaceae; genus Cordyceps; species Cordyceps militaris. The sequence continues at coordinate 3,153,238 of NW_006271972.1, forward strand.
ATGGACCGCGGCGCCCTCAACGCCCGTCTGCTGGACGCGCTCGAGGACCTGCCCAATGTTGAGCTCTTCTTCAACCACAAGCTGACGGGCGCCGACTTTCGCGCCCGCAAGGCCTGGATCGAGGACCGCGACCGCCTCTCGCCGAGCGGCCGTCCGCGCGAAATCGAAATCGCCTTTGACCTCATGCTCGGCGCCGACGGCGCCCACTCGGCCGTCCGCTACCACCTGATGAAGTTCTCCCGCATGGACTACCAGCAAGAGTACATTGACACCCTCTGGTGCGAGTTCCGCATCGACGCCGGCAAGGCCCAGACGGGCAGCGGCGCCGAGACGTGGAAGATTTCACCCAACCACTTGCACATCTGGCCGGGCAAGGATTTCATGTTTATTGCGATTCCCAGTGAGGTGAGTTGACTGCGCTGCCCGCTGGTACCAAGGACCTCTTGCTTAACTTGTCTAGGACGGTTCATTCACCTGCACCCTCTTCCTACCCGCCAGCCACTTTGCGACACTAGAGGCCGACCCGTCGCAGGTGCCCAACTTCTTCGACGTCAACTTCCCCGGCGTCAGGGACCACATCTCCGACGCCTCCCTCATAGAGGCCTTCAACACGAACCCGCACCTGCCCCTCATCAGCCTCAAGTGCAAGCCCTACCACTTTGGCTCCTCGGGCGTCATCCTCGGCGACGCCGCCCACGCCATGGTCCCCTTTTACGGCCAGGGCATGAACACGGGCATGGAGGACGTCCGCCTACTCTTTGCCATTCTCGACAAGCACCGGACCCAGCTGGCCGAGACCAACAACCCCCTCTCCGACGACTCCGACGACTATGATGCAATGGAGGCCTCGACCGCTGCCGACGCCGCCGCCGACCAGGCGCACGCTCAGGCCCTCGCCGAGTACTCGGCCACGCGCTGGGTCGACGCCCACACCATCAATGACCTGGCGTTTCAAAACTACGTCGAGATGCGCACCTCGCAGTCGACCACGTACAAGCTGCGCAAGGCCCTTGAGGAATTCATGTCGCTGCGCTTCCCCTGCTTTGGCTGGCAGACGAAATACTCGCTCGTCGTCTTTAGCAACCGCCCGTATTCGGAGTGTGTCCGCCGCACGGATCGGCAGGGCCGCGTTCTGATGCGTGTCTTTGCCGGCCTGGTCACGAGCCCGTTGCTCGCCGCGGGTGTCTGGCTTGCCTACAGCTACCGCAGGCCGATGAAGGAGCTCTGGCACAATGCGGTCGCGATATGGCAAATGATGTAAGAGTAGGAACACGTACAAAAGGCTGCATTCTTTTTTTTTTTTTACTTGCATTTGGATTTGATGGCAAAAAAGCACCACTCCAACAAACTTGTATAACATATACACACCATCCTATTATGTATTACAGCACCGCCCGTTGGCGTGCACCCTTTTGTATTCATTCGTTCAACCATAGCAAACTCAACGTCTCTTATTTAAATACCTGCCACAATTCTTTATAGAATAATAGTTTCCTAAGGCTTTGGAAATTCAGCCACGCGTCAGCCTTTCGTGGTTGTTGGTCGACACGCGCTTAGTCATCCGCTCAGGGTGCCTAGGAAATTTTGGCGGACCCTCGAAATTGAGGACATGCGACAGCATCCTTTCCCAGCCCGGACTTTGCAATTGAAGCTGCCCACGTGAGAAAAGCGGCGCGCCACACGATTGCAAACAAAGGCGCAACCCGGATACAATACTCCAGCAACATCGCGCGAATTTTCGCACAACGCAGGCATCAAGCCAACGCGCAGGCGTCCGACAACCTCCCGCCGAGAACAGGAGACGAACGACCTCAAAACGTCTACAGATACATACGACGCCTACCACTCCTTTCGAACAGCATACTTAAAAAAAAAACGACGTATTTTTTTCCGTTCACACCACAACACACAACCCGCCCAGCATGTCGCTCAAGACGCTCGTCGACATGTGCTCGCACCTGCAAAACGCCTCCAAGGCCAAACTCGGCCTCACCTCGTTCCGGAGCACAAAGCACAGCATGCTGCTTGCCACCGCGCTGCACCGCGCCGGCTTCCTCTCCACCGTGTACCGCGCCGGTCCCACGCCGCCGTCCGAGGAGGACATGCTCAGTCGGCCCATGGAGCCGGTCACGACGGCCAACGTCTCCAGCCGCCGGCTGTGGCTGGGGCTGAAATACTGGGACGGCAAGCCCGTGCTGGGCACGTGCCGGGCCATGAGCACACCGTCGCGGCGCGTCACGGTCCGCCCAGAGGAGCTGGCGAGGGTCGTGCGCGGCTTCCCGACCAAGCTGGATGCGGGCGTCGTGCAGGGCCTGACGCTGGGGGAGTGCCTGTTTCTGGATACGACAGAGGGTGTGTTGGAGGCGCGTGAGGCGCTGGCCAAGAAGGTCGGCGGCACCCTCATGTGCCGGGTGTCATAGAGGCGGGGGTGGTTGAGTTGAAGGAAAGCAGAGGATGAGGAACAAGCCAGGTCAGCATTGACGGGGCTACGCGATTTCATCATGTATCATAGTTGTGGAAATTTTACAAGATTGGCAGGTCACTGTAGGAATAGACATCGACATCAAATACACCAAAGCATCATTCTATCCCTACACAACAAGGTGCACAGCAGACCTAACGAGGCACGCACAAAAGGCAGTTTACTGGCTAGTCCAACCATCACTTGAATCACTTGATATTAGATAAATGTGTAAGTCGCTGTGTCTGACAAAAAGATTTGCACAGTAGAATAAACAAACTCCAGCCCCCAAAATAAAGCCTTTTTTAGCGCATCGCCAGACACCACAGACAAGCCGACTGCCCAAGACAGCCCAGCCCAAGAAGAAGACATGCGTAAAACCAAACGCAGCGATGCCATCTTTCCTTGCTCTACGCGGTCGCGTCACCATCCTTAATAACAGTCTCATCGGCGGCGGCCTTATCGGCGTGTTGAGGACTGGTTTCGGTAGCTTGAGGCAGGGCAGAGGCAGACTCTGTCTCATGGTTGTTGGCAAATCCATTACTAACGGCGCCTTCCTTAATGGTGGAGTGCCCGATGACAGGCTCTGCAGTCTTGGTGACGTCGTCAAAGCTGGCAAGATGCTTGGGTTCCGCCTCTTCAGCAATCTCAATTGCCTCTTCAGCAGTCTCAACTTGAGCGGCTTCGAGAGCAGCATCTTCGAGAGTCACAGCCTCCTCGTCGGCGTGGAGTTCGCCCTGGGCATGCGCCTCGATACTGTCTTCATCTTCCTCCTGAGAAGCAGGCTCGGGCTCCTTAATGTGTTCAATGGAGATGATTTCGTTCTCGTTTTCAACCTCGGGATGGGCATCCTCGACAGTCTCGGCTTCTTCTACGTGCTCCTGGGGCTCCTCGAGTGTCTCTTTCTCGGCTGCGTGTTCGACCTCAGCCTCAGCCTCTTCGGCAACCGTGGCTTCCACAACGTCTTCGACTTCAGGCTCGGCTTCGAGTTCAGTTTCATTCTCCGGGTGCTGATCAACCTCGGAGTCCAGCTCAGCAACGGGTGCGGGTTCGATCTCGGGCTCATTCGTCGTTTCCTGCTCAAGATCTTCCTCTGGCTCCCCAGTTCCGAGGTTTGGGAGCCTGTCGGCCAGCTTGGACGCTGTCGAGTCGGGAAGCACCTTCGTGGCAACAACAGCAGCAGCCGCAGGTACAGCGGCAGCCTTGGCCACAGTCTTGGCGGTTGCAGGTTTGAGAGACTTTTCAGCCCGAGAAGTGGCTTCTCTGGGGCGGGCAGCAGAGGCAGCACGGTTAGGAACTGGGCTCTTGGACATTCGCCGCCCAGTTTCGGCACCAACATTAGAAATTCGCGGCGCTGTCTTCTTTGGGGGAGTGGGTGGAGCACCCTTTTCTATCGTCTTGCTCGATGAGGCTGCAGTAGGACGCATCATACGCGCAAGGAAGCCCTCGTCAACATGGCTCTGTCTCTTGCTAGACGTCGATTCTTGCGAGACTTTGCTGACCGGGGGGGCTCCAAGGCTTGGTCGTGGACGGCTTGCAACAAGATTTTCACGCTTCACAGGTTTCGACGCCGTAGCGCTGGCGGAGTGGGTAAGATTCGGCTGTCGACTTGCGCCGCCCTTGTGGGCAGAAGCGGCTGTCGGAGCCGTCAACGACGATGGGAGGTTGACAGGTTTCGTGGGCGACTTTGGCTTGGGTTTGACGAAGCCCGTCTCATTGGCCGCCGTCTTGACAGGAGCTGGTCTCTTAGTGGCGGCGGTGCCACCGGTAGCCCTAGTTGACGCGACAGGCTTGGTGACCGTTCGACTGCTTGGTTCCTTCTTGGGTGCCACAGGCTTCGCAGCTACTCTGGAAGCTGTCGGAGTCGGACGTGGAGTTGCAGACTTAGACAGAGCCGCTTCTTTGGGCTTGGTTGAATCAGTGTCCGCTGGTCCAGCGGGGTTGCTGGGCTGCTCAATCTCAGCAGCATCCGGAGCCTCGGGGATAGACTCGGAGGCCGGGTTTCTGATAGAATCGTCTTGGGTGGACATTTTGCTCCTGGTGCGGTAGAGGCTGGGCTCTGTGTCGTTACTGAGACGTCGTCGGGAGACGCTGGAATCGCCGCTCTGGTCTCGTTTCAGTCCAACACGGCCGTCTTTTTCTACGGCAACGAAGCTGGTTCTGATTTTGGAAAGTGGCCTGGGAGCTTCGGATGTGGTTGAAGCAGCTATTGGAGAAGTTGCGTGTTAGCGAAATCCGGGCCAGGAATCAAGGTTTGGCATCGCAGCAAGCGAGCAGCTGTCCCTACGCCGAGACCGAACCAGCAACACGCGTTACGCCGGCACCGATAATACCGTGGGGTACTTGTACTCGTCGCGGGTGGTGGATGGGTGCTGGACAGAGAGCAGATGCTGCTTGCGTGCGGCCCAGAAGGGCAGTGGTGATGCTGGGGTTGAGCCACCTGTTGGAGAGCGTCCTCTGCTATCTGGCGGGCTGGTGTCGCCTTTGCTTTCAAACATGGCACGCAGGTTCTTGACCTGGCTCATGACGACGGTGCTGGACGTGGCGTCCTCGGAGGGACCCGCGAATTCGGTGCCAGAGCAGGCGCGATGGTATCTATCCGGTATGCGGCAGGTATGTGTTGTCTGTTGGGGAGTGGGCACAGGCAGGGAGGTGAGGGGGAAGAGAGTGGTTACGGCGACGCCAGCAAACGGTCGGATTCAGGTGAATAGAGTTTAAGCCTACCGAGAGAATAATGAACAGATGACAGGAGAGGGCGTTTCAAGTTTGCGGACGAGCCAGCAAGGGAGGCAAGGTGCGCAAGTGCGGGAGTGTGAGTGGGAGCGTTTGGGAGTTGGTCAGGACTCAGCTCAGGGCTCAGGTACGGAGAATGAAGAATGGTGCGGCGAGATGCAGGCTGGTGGGTGCAGCAGGCTGGAGATTGGTAGGCGATATATCCGTAATAATGGCACGGATACACGGTGGCGCGCCTGGACGCGGGTCAACGGGCACACAGAAAATCAGGGGTTGTTCAGTTGAGGCACTGAGCCCAACTGAATAGGTAGGTAGGTAGGTACTAAGGGAGTTAGGTATTTATTAGCCTGACGGTAGGGGTCCTGTTTCGGGCAGCGTGGGCAGAAATTAACGTCTAGCAAAACAGCGACGGTGGTCAATACCTACCTAGGTAGTAATAATAAGGTCACTGCTGCTAATAATAATAAAAGTAAACAAAGCCAAATTCTGTGCTTAACAAACGCCCGAGCTTTGGGCGGGGAACAATGGGCATTGGGCTCAGGTACCTCAGCAGCCGAGATGCCGCTATTGGTACAAGCGACGCGTCCCAAACTAATCTGTCCTTCCCCTCCATTCCATTTTCCATCCGTTTGATTCTACTCTTATATATCCTTACTCTTCTCCATCTTCAGCATCAGCATCATCACTGCCTCCAAATTCACCCTCCAGTGCTGCTGCAAGTCAGTTCTTTACTCCACCAGACCCTCCGATTCCACGGCGCCCGCATGCCTCCGCCGCCATGCGACTTTGTCTTGTTTCCAGAGCCACCGTCATTGTCTCGCAATTTTAACTGGCCCTCCACTTTGCAGAACCAACTTCTTTCAAAGTTGCTTCTTTCAAAGTTGAACTCACATTGAAGCCCAATGACAAAAGCCAACCCGTGTGCCGGCCTCTTCCCGCTGCCCTACGCCCTGTCTGTACGGACACAGAATCACCACTTGGTCATGGATCCAGGATGACTCGAAACTCCATCCAAACTCTTTCCCCAGCGATTCTACCCCGAGCTACGGAGTAGATCCCGCCACATCGTGATCCGGGCTCTGTGTCCCCCCTAGAGCACGGGCACGCGCTGCCCTATGCACGATCTTCATCGGCTGCATGTCATGCAGTTTGACGTTTGCTGACGGAACCCCTTGCTCATTCATGCTTACCGGTTCAAACACGAGCCCCGGATGCCCGATGGCTAGTGCATACCGAAACCAAGGAAGATCCCGAGCCGACTGCTCAAGTTGTCAACAAGAAGTCACGTAGATGGCAGCGCAGCACCAGCGTAACGCATTCGATTCTCAAATGTTTGACGGATGTGCACAAGTCATTGTCCAACGCCGACTATCTAATTTACAACATAGATGCTCATAAGAAATTACATATGGTGTAACACTGTAATCCCGATGTAGCCGACAATGGGACTTACCAATGACGACGGACCTGGTGAGCAACAAAGTCTCAACTCTAATGTCGTACTATGTACGACCGGCCAACACAAACAAAGTAATAGATCTTGGCCGCGAGACTGGGGCCTGTACACGCCCACAGCCTTGCACGTAAGAGAATGTCATCTCAAAATGCGACCTCCAAAGTTTGACGGCAGAGATATGAGGCTTGTAATTTCTGCCTTGCTTGAATACAGAAACGGTGGCCGTTATGGCCGAGCAATTCATATCAAGAACATATTGACCCGATGGGTGCAAGTTGTATCGTTTTAATTGACTTTTTTCAACTCTAATACAAGGCGACTACAGCAAGCAACCCCCAACTACAGTCTGCGGAGGATATCCTCGACAACCTGCTCGGTAGTAGCAGTACCGCCCAGGTCGGGGCTGAGCAGCTTACCCTCCTCTAGGTTCGCGTCCACGGCGGCGTAAATGGCAGCCGCGGCCGCAGGCTCCTCGAGGAACTCCAGCATGAGAGCGGCGCTGCGGATGGTGGCAATGGGGTTGGCGACGCCGCGGCCCATGATATCCGGGGCGCTGCCGTGGCAGGGCTCGCCAATGGCGAAGCCCTCGCCGACGTTGGCGCTCGGCACGAGGCCGAGCGAGCCGACGAGCGCGGCGGCGCCGTCGGACAGGATGTCGCCGTACAGGTTGGGCGCGACGATGACGTCGTAGTCCTCGGGCTGCCGGAACAGCTTGTACACCATGGAGTCGACAATCTGCTCCTCGACGGCAACCGAGGCGAATCTCGGGTCCGCGAGCGCCGTCTTGGACACCTCCCGAAACAGGCCGTCCGTCTGCGACAGCACGTTGGACTTGTGCGTGATCGTGACGACGGGGCTCTTGTGGATGCTAGCCGCACCGGCCTCGCGCAGCTTCTGCCGGCGCACGGCAATGTCGCCGGCCATTGTGGCAATGCGAAACGTGGCGCGCTCCGAGATGCGCTTGATGGCCTCGGCGACGCGGCCCTCGGGCGTCTGGCGCGTCGTCTCCTCCTTGACATATAGGTCCTCGGTGTTTTCGCGCACAATGACCATGTCAATGGGCTTGGGCGCCGTCAGCACCGTCTTGACGGGGCGCACATTGGCGTACAGGTCGAGGCGCTTGCGGAGGGCGACGATGGGCGACGAGTAGCCCGCGACGGCGTGCGTCGGCGACGACACGGCGCCAAAGAGCGCGCCCTGGCACTCGCTCCGCAGCGTGTCGACGGTCGCGTCGGGCAGCGCGGTGCCGGTCTTTTCAAACGTCTCGAAGCCGGCGTGGAGGTTGACAAAGTCGAATTTGAGCTTGAGCGCGGCGGGCAGCGCCTCGAGCACACGTCGGCCGGCGGGGATGACCTCCTTGCCGATGCCGTCGCCGGGGATGAGGCCTGTGACGCAGCAGCGTGGGAGGTTAGTGGATACATGGTGTGTTGGATAGCTCGAGAGTGGAGGGAGGAGGGTTTTGTACCGATGCGAAGAGTACGGAGAGACATGGCTGCTGTTCAATTGACCTGATGTGCAAGTGACTGAGCGGCAAACTGAGTTGTGGTTCCTGAAAGAAAAATAATTAGTTGAAACTTTCCCTCGGCTGCCGACCTCGGATCCGGCTGTGGAGTAGGACCCTGTCGCCGATGTTAGGTAAGCTTCAGCTCATGAGAGATGCATCCGAAGAAAAAAAAGAAAAACAGGAAACACAGATTATTGCGGACTGAACTCCTAGCTATTACGCAGCACAATCACATCACCATCCGCGAACCTCTCAACCCGTGCATCTTGGTAAGGGTGGCTTATTATTGTATATAAATGATATTTTGTCTATTGCAGTTCTTAATGCCACAATATCCAACTCTAAACTCGTTTTCTGTTGCTCCGAAATACCGTTTGATAAAGTACACAATCAACTTTTGAACTACCTAGAGAAGAGTTATTTCTGTAAATCGTGCAACTTCCTTCATTTTATACAAGCCCAGGCGCCATAATGATACAGTGGAAATCTGACCGCAGCCAAAAATCTCCAATACACAATCTCTATCCGTTTTATTCTTCGTTTTATTTCGAGCGCTTGGCCTCGAGCTCCGCCTCGTGCTTGGCAATGAGCTCCTTTTGCAGGTGCGGCGCGGCGGCGGCGTAGTGACTAAACTCCATGCTGAACTCGCCCTTACCCTGGGTGGCCGCGCGCAGCTGGGAGCTGAAGCCAAACATGGCGTTGAGGCTGCAGTCGCAGGTGAGGGTAAAGTCCTCGGTGCCAATGTCCGTGTCGTGCACAACGGCACCGCGCTTGTTCATGAGCATGAGGATGGCGCCCTGGAACTCGTTGGGCGCGGTAATGGTCGTCTTCATCAGGGGCTCGAGCACCTGGCCGCCGGCCTCTGGGAACGTCTTGCGAAAGGCCATTTGCGTGGCCAGGCTAAAGGCGTGGTCCGACGAGTCGGTGACGTGCGTCGCGCCGTCGTTGATAATCATCTTGGCGCCAATGACACGGTGCCCGAGAAGCGGGCCTTTTTCGGTGACAATCTCGAAGCCCTTGGCGCACGCCGTCAGGAACTTGTCGGGGATGGTGCCACCAATGACCTGGCTCTCGTAAAAGTTGGTGCTCGGGTCGTCGTTGGGCTCAATGTAGCCGACAACGCGCGCGTAGTCACCGGGGCCGCCCGACTGGCGCTTGAAGAGAAAGTCAAAGTCGGCGTGGCGCGCGACGGTCTCGCGGTAGGCGACGCGCGGCTGGCCGGTGACGCACTCGGTCTTGTACTCGCGCCGGAGGCGCTCGACGTAGACCTCGAGGTGCAGCTCGCCCATGCCCGAGATGATGGTCTCCTCGCTCTCGGCGTCGACGTGCACGCGAAACGTCGGGTCTTCGCGCTGGAAGCGGTTCATGGCCTTGGAGAAGTTGTCGGCGTCGGTCGTGCGCTTGGGCTTGATGGACAGCGACATGACGGCGTCAGGCACAAACATGGACGTCATGGTGTACGGAAGGCCGCCGTCAGTAAAGGTGTCTCCCGAGGCGCAGTCGACGCCAAAGACGGCGCAAATCTCGCCAGCGCCCACCTCGCCAACGTCCTCCATCTCGTTGGAGTGCATGCGGACGATGCGCGGGATGCGCACCTTTTTGTCGGTACGGCTGTTGAAGAGGTAGGAGCCCTTGTTGAGGGTGCCCTGGTAGACGCGGATGTAGGTCAGCTGGCCGTAGTTGTTCTCCTCGAGCTTGAAGGCAAGGCCGACAAAGGGGAGCGAGTTGTAGGGCACGAGCTTGACCGTCTTTTCGTTCTGCTGCTTGTCAAGTGCCGTGTTCTCAATCTCGCCCGGGTTGGGTAGGTAGTCGCAAACTGCGTCGAGCATGGGCTGCACGGCCTTGTCGGCGAGGGCGGAGCCCATAAGCACTGGTGAGAACTTGCGGGCAATGGTGGCGCGGCGAATGGCGGCTTTGATCTGGAGGATGGTGGGCTCCTGCTCGTCAAGGAATATTTCGGCCATTTCGTCGTCGACGTCGGCGAGCTTTTCGATCAGAATCTGGCGCTTCTCCTCGACAAGGTCCTGCAGATGAGCGGGAACATTGTCCTCAATGCGGATCTTGGTACCACGCGGCGCCTCAAAGTACATGGCCCTACGCTCAATGATGTCTACGACGCCCTCGAACTCATCTTCGACGCCGATGGGAACCTGGATGGCGGCGGCAGGCATCTTGAGCTTGCTGTTGATCTGCTCAACGGCTTTCCAGGGGTTGGAGCCCATGCGGTCCATCTTGTTGACAAAGGAGATGCGAGGGACGTCGTAGCGTTTCATCTGGCGATCGACGGTAATTGTCTGCGACTGAACGCCGCTGACGGCGCAGAGAATCATGACAGCACCATCGAGGACGCGCAGAGCACGCTCAACCTCGATGGTAAAGTCGATGTGGCCGGGGGTGTCAATCAGGTTGAAATGGTAGGTCTCCTCTTTTCCGTCTTCCGTCTTTTTCCAGTCGCAGAAGGTCGCCGCAGACTGAATAGTAATGCCCTTTTCTCGCTCGAGATCCATAGAGTCCATCTTGGCGCCGACAGAGTCCTTGCCGCGGACTTCGTGGATCGCCTTGATTCGGCCGGTGTAGAAGAGAACGCGTTCGGTAACTGTCGTTTTTCCAGAGTCAATGTGCGCCTAGACACAAGGTTAGCATCTGAAGAACCGGGCCTTGAGATTTCAAGCCAGCGAGCACGTACTGCGATACCGATATTCCGTACGCGGGAGAGGCGAGCGGCCTCCTCGGTGGACATGTTGGCGGCAACGTATTCGGGAGTTAGACTGGCGGCATCGTCTTGCGCCTTTTTCAAACTATTCAATTGGACCTTATTAGCACCAAAGTATCGGAAACTTGTATGGAATTCAAGGCATGAGACAATACTCACGCATCTTGCGCCGCGCCATTCTGGGTGCTGGACTGGCTGAATGCGCGCCGGGTGGCAAAGGGCGTTGCAGCGACTTTGAAGTCACGGAACCCGGCAGTGTATCTCGACGAGTCCGAAATCAGACGGCAGTTAAGCCACCTGACAGAGCTGAGGACCCTCATCTTGCGAATGTGTCCGCAACAAAACGATTGTCGTGGTTGAGAGTACCTAACTAGCGCAAAGTCCCCGGAAACTTTTTTTCTGCCAGGGGCAACATCTCAAGTCATGCACGTGCTAGCGCGGTAACAGTATGGAGGCCAGAAGCAGTGAAGGAGCCAGCGCAAGCAAGCCAGCGATTTCAGCGATTTCAGCGATTTCATCCTAATTTCCTTGAAATGAGACGGTTTGGATATTGATTAATATTCGTCTATCTTTTAATAACGTAAGCCTATATTCAAAGGCATGAACCAACATTTCTACGTAAAAGCGGCAAACATGCACCACTAGGATATACACAACGACATTGCGGGAAGAGCAGAGACGTCAAAATTCAACCTAACACTTAGAACGCATGGGCGACGATGGCCAAAAAGGTCGACACGGAGACCGCGACGAGTCCCAGAGAGACACCGACGGTGGCAGCGCCGCCCTGGAAACCGTTACTAGCGTTGTAGTTAGGTTCGCTACTGCTACTGCCGCCTGTCGTCGTGTTGGAGTCTGCCACAAGGGTAGATGAAGGGATAGTGGCACCCTTGGAAGGGAAGGGAACGACGTTGGAGGCAGTTGCGTTGAACTTGGTCGGGGCAATGGCGACTTGGTTGTTCTCCAGGTCATACACGACGTAGGCAGAGCGCAAAAAGCTGTCGCCAAGCAAATAGCTGCTTACAGAGCCATCATTGCTGGAATCCTGAGCCTGGATACCAAAGGTGCAAGCAGGGGTACTCTTGTGTTTGCCATTGGACATGTTAACACCGGCCGAGTCCAGTACAAGCTCGTCCATAGTGACGTTGATCATAGGGCCTTGGCTGCCACCAAATCCAAACGAGAAGTAGGCTCCGCTGCCAGAAATGCTGCAGGGCACAACGGCGACACCGAGACTTGAGTCGTTGGCGGCGCCGACCTCTTGCCAGATCTGCTTGGCGATGTCGGCGGGGAGGTACGAGAGGGTGGTACCCGAGTCGAGGAGGGCGGTGATGGGGAAGCTAGACGAGGTGAAGGAATCGGAGCCCGAGGAGCTGTGGCCGCTGACCGAGGTCAGTGCGACGTTGAACTCGACCACCTGTCCGGAGCTGCCGCTCGTGATAAGGTCGAGGCGCGCCAAGTCGCCCTGGTACTTTTCGGTATCGATGGCGCCAAAAAGGAGGTTTCCCTTGCTCGCGTCCAGATCGTTGAGCCAGAGGCTGTAGGCCACCGTCTTGATGCTGCCAGAGGTCTGCATGGCAATGGGCAAGTTTGGGTATGTTGCGTCCACCGTCTGGATCGAGGCCTCGTTGCCCCTGTACCCAATGCCGATCAGGCCAAAAGGGATATCGGTCTCTTCGGCGAGACCCATGGTTAGGTTATTGATGGTAGCACCGCCAATTTGGAAGGTGTCGAGAAAGTAGGTGCCCTGGGCGCTGCTTTTATCGACGTATTGGATCTGAAATATGCCATCTTGAACAGCTGTGAAGGTGGTGGACTTGCTGGAGGTGACTGGCATGCCTGTTAGAAAATTCCAAGCCGGAGCCGTATTGACAAACGAGTTTTTTTTTCTTTTTTTTTTCTTTTAGTTTGGTACTTACAGGAACCTTTAGAGCAGCCGTCGCTCTGACCGGGTCGTGTGAATTTGTCACTCTTGGCCTGGCAGGCCGCTGATCCGCTCGAAGGCACCCAGACATCACTGCTGCCAGTGTCGAGCTGGAGAGAGAATCTTTGTCCGGGCGTTCCAACAGTGACGTCAACAAAGTACCCGCCGTCTTGTCTCAGATTGGAGATGTCGGACTCGACGCTCGAGCCACGGCGCTGCAGGTTGCTATACGGCCTCTTTTCAAAATCCATGAGCACATACTGCGCGGTGGCAGACGCGGACAGCAGGGCCGTCAGGGTCGCAGCGGCGGTCTTCATTGCGAATTGATGCGTTTTTGGGGTGCGGTTCGGGGTACCGGTTGGCGATTTACTGTTGGAGGGTCGATGACGTGATTCGCGGGACGGCGGCACTAGGCTAACGAAGCCGATAGTCTAAGTAGCAAGACAAGAAATTGTCCAAGAGGTGGCACCGTGAAAAGAGCAGAGGATTGAGGGGTATTATATCGGGATCGCGGAATCCTTCTGTGGCTTTGGCCTTGTGTGGACTGCGGGAGCGAGCCTTGGAAGAAGAAGTGGACGAGAGCAAGGCATCGTAATGCTCGGCTTCGCCCTGTCTGTGTGCGACTATACGCTTCTATAATAATAACAAGAGCAAAGAGGAGCGGAGACGTGGAATGGGACTAGTAGTTACTTAGTAAGTTATTAGTTCCAGGAAATGGACTGGTAATGCACAGCTGCAATGACTATCGTACTAGTACACGTTTTCGGCGGCGCCGCTGGTGCGAGCGAAACCCGGACGGAGGCGCCCAGGGGCCAATCAATGTGAATGGGTGAGTGCCAAAAGTGCTTCAGCAGGTCAAGGGCAAAGAAAAGCAACGAGGCGGCCCATTCTTTGCGGCTGCTCGGCCGCTCCAGGCCGCACTAACGGGCATGCGTCACCTTGTTCGCCCCTGTACACGAATAACGCTGGCATGCTAAGAATAAGCTTTGTCAGCCCAGCTGTATGGGCATTTGATTCCATCAAAAGTCGTCAACTTGTCGAGACAGTTTACTCATGGCTTCCCCATCGTCCTCGGCACACCCATGCCGCTGCCAAGAGATGAGGACCGCCACGTATCCGGGGGAGAGCGGAGATGGCTGACGCAATTCGATGCCAGCCAATAAACATCTACCTATATCTGCACGGAGTACTTGGCCTATATTCCATCACTATCCTTCTCCTCACGACTTGGACCGATTACTGAATGGAAAAATTGGCGTAACAAATCCCCTCCCAACGCTGTAAATAGCTAGCCGCGATCTATACTTGATACTGCGGGCCTGTCTCATGTTTGAAGGCGCTGCTGCGCCACCATTAAGCTCAACACCACACAACCACAGCCAGGGGACCCTCGTCGAAAATCCTCAGAGAGACCCAAAGCCCGGAACTGCTGCAGGGGGTAATGAACAGGGCTTCTCCGACACGCCTTGACTGCCCCAGGCGCCTCATCGCTGCAACAAAATACAGCCCGAACAAGATCTAAGGTAATAATACACAGTAGCGACGAGAGACTCCGTTGGCGGTCTTAATAATTAATGCTAATTCTACTGCGCCGCGGCCGGATCATTGCCCGTGTTTCGTACACCTCTTGACATCGCATCGTAAACGTTATTCACAGCTCTAGCAAACAGCTGTCAGCTATGAGTAGCTGTGAGTACATACAATTTAATCCCAGGAATACTATTGACAGGTTCAATTAGAAAGCTAGCAAGTATATACATATCATCTGCGCACCTCCGCCTGATAAGCCGCTCGCTGCCCGAAATGGTGCTAGTAAATGCACGTCGGCTGTGGCTATGTGGCTATCACAACTCGGTTCAGCAGCCGAAGACTCACTTGTTCTTCAAGCTAGATAGCCATAACATGTCCGCATGACCAACGGCATGTCATCCACTATTTTCTTTCCTGCCTCTCTTTCTTATGCGCGCGCATCTCCCTCGGGCGACGCTAGCCTAAAGCGACACCCAAAATGTGGCTGTGGCTGTCAACTCGTTGCCGACATTGCCGTGTACACGCAATGCTCGCCACCCCGGTACCCAGCAACATCGTCAACGACTCGTTTCAATCCCGCCTGAAACCCCGGACGACTGCATCGCGGTCTCCAGCTACGCAAAATGCATGCTCTGTTTTATATCCTTCTCTACCTACTCTTCATCGCCCCCGCCATCCCACGGATGCTCCTCCAGATACTTGCTCAGCCGCGCAAGCGCCTCCTGCACCACCGCCGTGTCGCACACGTACGCCAGCCGCACGTAGCCCGCAAAGTCCTCGCCGCAGCCGAAGCTGTGCGACCCCGGGACCAGCAGCACTTTGCACCTGTCAATGAGGTCGGCGCAAAAGGCCTCGTCGTCGACCGGCCGGCCGCTTGTCGCGCCGCGGAACTGCATAAAGGCCATGGTGCCGCCCCCGGGCCGCACCCACCGGCAGCGGTCGGCGTGGCGCGCCACAAACGCCTCGACCAGCCGGCGGTTGCGCCGCGCCAGGTCAATGTTGCGTCGCAGCAGCGCCGGCTGCACTGCGGGCGACAGCGCGTAGGTTGCAATCTGGTCGTCGACTTGCGACACGCTTATGGTCGTAAAATCGCGCCGCCGCGAGCACGCCGCAATGAGCGCCCGGTTCGGCGACGCCACCCACCCGATGCGGATGCCCGGCAGTGACAGTGACTTGGACATGGACCCGGTGGCCAGCGTCCGCTCGTAGCCAAATGCCGTTATAGGCGGGGGTGCACTGTCCGGCTCGTGGAATAGCGGCCGGTACACCTCGTCGCTGAAGACTATGATGCCCCGTGCTTTCGCAATGGCGATGATGTCTCGCAGCACCGGCTCGGGGATCACAGCCCCGGTCGGATTATTTGGGTTATTGAGGATGATCATCTGCGGGGGCAATCAGCATAGTCGTCTAGGCAAATGGTCCAACAACTTGTAAGTGGCGTTTTCCCATTTACTCCCGCTACTATACCTTTGTATTGCGTTGGAAGAGGTTATGCAAGTCCCGGACATCGGGAATGTAGCCATTCTCCTCCTTGAGCCGCCAAAACGAGACCTGGGCGCCAAACGTCTCCGGTACAGAGTAGAGCTGCGTGTAGACCGGGTAGACGCAGATTGCATGGTCTGTTGGACCGAGGAGCGCGTAAAGCACCAGAAAGTTTGCCGAGATGGCGCCTTGTGTGATGACCACGTCGTCCTCTGTGAGTTGCGCATCTTGTCCACTGCAGAGCTTGGCCACGCTCCGCCTCAGTTCAGACGACCCATTGGTGCTTCCGTAGTTGAGCTTCGAGGTGGTCGTCAGCGGCCCCTCGCCGTTTTCCGACGATAGACTGGTCAGGTCATCGATGGAAATGGGGCACGCATACGTATCGGCGAGGTTGAGTAGACCTGACGTGCCGCGCCATCGCGAGAGCCATTGCTCAGCCGGGAAAGTAGACGGGTGAGCCATGACTTGTGGATTCTCAAGAGAACCTGTTTAATCGTGAGGTAAAAGGCGGAAAATGGCAAACATAGCCGAGGAAAGGACGGCTTGTAATGACCTTGTCCACTTCATCTCGTGGTCGTTGGGCGATGACTCTTCCTTAGAGAGCAGTGTAGGGTACGCCGCAATAGTTGGGGAGTGGGACGCCCGAGGTCGGCGTGCACGTCTGAGTGTGGTCAAGGAGCGGTCGATTGGATGGATAGAGACGGCTCAGACGATATTGCTTTTGGGGTACCTATGAGTCGAAATGAGCCTTGAGAGTATACTATTGTTTTGGGGTACGCGGGGAAGCTTCAACGTTACATGTGGTTGTGCAGCGCTGGTAGGCAGCCCCCGGTCATTCATTTTTGTATGCTTAAAATCCACGGCTGCATAGATGCGTGCTATTCGACAAGCTAAGAATCAACCATTCGTTTCAAACAAGCTTTTCGTACAATTTTTGTAGGTAATAATATTTAGTAAGACCTGAGACATAGGTTGACACTAATCAAAGGATATCTATTTTTCGCGGAGAAAGCATCTGGTTTGGTTTCAGCCTGGTGGACGTGTGTGGGTGGTTGTGTATCGAGACGGCAATCAACTCTCAGCTCGGGGTAATAAGGAAGCAGTTTATGGCCTGAGGCGGGGGGAATATGCGTCCTGGATGCGCTGTATGAATGGAGCTTTCTAAAAGTTTGCCCGCTCTTCGAGATGAATATTATCTGCATGTAATGAATTTGTACATGACGGATACAGGTACCAAGGTACTAATACGAGTACCTGTCCCTCGGGCGTACCTGCCAGCGGGTTGCCAACACTGTTGTGGGGCCGCTCGCCGTACCTTGCCCAGGTATTTCAAAATGTACCTCTGGGGCGTGCAAGTACTACTAAAGTGTCACTCGTCATAGCCATCCGTCACTGGTCTGCGGTTAGCCTAGCCGTCAAGAGGCAGCCTGGTACCTTCGTCTCCAATCCACATCTAGCCACAACCATCTCCGCACCACATCATCGACGCCTAGTCATCTCAACAATTCATCACCGCGGCCGTGTTCCTGCACAGCGCCATGAAATCCCTCAGGAGGATGCTGTTCGGGGTCGTCGCCGCCTTGCCTGCGCTCGTCGTAGCGGCGCACAACGCCTCCTACCCGACCGCCGACATGTTGAGGGCCCAGCTGGCTCTCATGGGCGACAGTAATCGTCCGGACGGCTGCCCGCCATGGTAAGCCAACACACGCGCAATGCGAGCGCTTCAAACATGGACCGCGTTTGCTAATGTACCCCCTTTGCACAGCTTCAACTGTCTCCTCCCTGCCCATAGCTGCGCTCAGTACGCTGGCTGCAACGAATTCAACGGCATCTGCGATTGCCCCGCTGGATTTGGTGGCGATGACTGCCTCAAGCCTCGTGAGTCGATGGAGAACCCGGCCAACTGGCTACTGAGATACTGACTTGCGCGCGATTAGTTTGTGGCTCTCTGGCCCGCGGCCGCGACCGACCTATGCGATCTGGCGACAGTTGCGACTGTGACGAGGGCTGGGGCGGTGTCAACTGCAATGTCTGCACTCAAGATTCCGCCTGCAATGCGTTTATGCCCGACGAGACTGGCGGCGTTTGCTATCGCAGCGGTGAACTGGTCCGCACTAACCATCAAATATGCAATGTCGTCAACAAGATGATTGTCAATTTGCTCGGCGATCAGATCCCAGAGGTCACCTTTACCTGCGACAAGGATTCAGAAAACTGTGACTTTCAATGTAAGCCAACGCAAAAATCAAAGTGTACTATACCGCTGTGCTGACACTCTTTAGTCTGGGTTGACCAGGTCGAGTCTTTCTACTGCCACCTCACCGAGTGCGAGTCGAGCGCATCATTTGGCGATAGAACTAACGGCACTGCGTATAATTGCAACAAGATTGAATGCGCCTGCATCCCCGACCGCATGATGTGTGGCAAGGACGGCTCCATGGATCTGACCGACTTTCTGGACCAAGCCATCAAGGGCCCCGCATCATTTGAATGCGACAACAAAAACGACACCTTCCACAGCTGCGCCTTTAAAGAGCCCCAGATGGACCAGCTAATGACCGATCTTCTGGGTGACTCTAGCATCCTGCTTACCTGCGGCGCGGGTGAGTGTATGCACGAGACTGAAGTGCCTGGCTACCGACGCCCTGTCAAACAAATCAACACCCCCCTCATCGCCAGCATCATCGCAGCCTGCGCCCTCTTTGTTGTTGCTGTCATTGTCGTGACATGGTATCTGGCTCGTCGCAGACTGCAGTATGGCGCCATCCATCTTGACGACTCCGATGACGAGAGCACCAAGCTCATGGCCAACCACAAGCCCGCGTCACTTCAATTCCAGAATGTGTCTTATTCTCTCAACGGCAAGCAAATTCTCACTGGAATCCAGGGCATCTGTCATCCTGGCGAAGCTACTGCCATCATGGGGGCTTCTGGCGCCGGAAAGACTACTTTTCTCGACATTCTGGCCCGCAAGAACAAACGCGGCCAAGTCTCTGGCGATTTCTACGTCAACGGCGAAAGAGTCCTAGATAACGACTACAAAAATGTCATTGGCTTCGTTGATCAAGAAGACACAATGCTCCCAACTTTGACTGTTCATGAGACCATTCTGAACAGTGCTTTATTGAGATTGCCTCGTGACATGACCCGGGCCAGCAAGGAGCAGCGCGTTTTTGAAGTGGAAAAGGAACTTGGCATCTACCACATTCGAGACTCACTCATCGGATCCGAGGAAGGCAAGGGCCGTGGCATCTCTGGCGGCGAAAAACGCCGTGTTGGCATCGCCTGCGAGCTGGTCACCAGCCCGTCTATTCTCTTTCTAGATGAACCTACAAGTGGCTTGGACGCTTACAACGCTTACAACGTCGTCGAGTGCCTCGTCACATTGGCCAAAAATTACCAGCGAACCATCATCTTTACGATTCACCAGCCACGCTCCAACATTGTCGCCTTATTTGACCGATTAGTCCTTCTTGCCAAGGGCAAGACTGTCTATTCTGGCAAATTTGCGGATTGTCAATCGTACTTTGATAGCATTGGCTATGAGTGCCCGCCTGGTTTCAACATTGCAGATTACCTTGTCGATCTTACCATGCACGCCAGCCGCGCTGAGCCTTTCGATGACGGCACTGTTGGTGCCGACTCTGCGAGCGTCGGGCCAAGCAGCACGAGAGCTGTCAAGTCAATCGCTAGTGTATCCGGCGCCAGCCTCGGAGACGAGCCATCCGAAAGCTCATCCTCTCGCCCGAGAGCCAAGCGTTCTGACTCCATCCGTACTCGACAGGAGCGTGAGCTGTTTACTCGCAGACGCACTGCGGAAACAGCTGCGTCGTCTGATGCTGGTGGTGAGGAGATCGGGGCTTACAAGCTTCAGAAACACACAGAACCAGCGCTCGGACACCTTCCCGAGGACCACCACGACCTGCCCCCTGAAGCATCATCTGAAACCGATGTTGATCTCCTGTACAGAGCATTTGCACAGAGCCAGATTGCGGCTGACATTCGTGACGAGATTCAACATTCTATCGAAACCGCACAAGATGCCAACGGATCAAATGCCAATGGCTATTCTGTCGATGGCCCGAACATCAATGTCAGCGCAGTCGGCAAGGGTTACCATCGCATCAGTTACCCTCGCCAGTTCATCATTCTCTCGCAACGAACCTTCAAGAACCTGTACAGAAACCCAATGCTGATGTTGACCCACTACGCCATTGCCATTGTCCTTGCCGTGTTTGCTGGATTCCTCTTTTATGGCCTCACCGACGATATTCCCGGCTTCCAGAACAGACTCGGACTCTTCTTCTTCCTCCTAGCACTGTATGGATTCAGCACGCTCACGAGTCTGACTGTGTTTGCGAATGAGCGACTGCTTTTCGTACGTGAACGAGCCAATGGCTACTACTCACCAGCCACTTACTTTGCAGCCAAGGTGCTTTTCGATATTGTGCCGCTTCGAATCATCCCGCCTATTCTGATGGGCTCCATCCTGTATCCCATGACTGGTCTCGTTCCCGACTTCCCCCACTTCATCAAATTCATCATCGTACTGGTGCTCTTCAACCTCGCGGCCGCCGCCATTTGCTTGTTCATCGGTATCATCTTCAAGGACGGCGGCGTGGCCAACCTCATTGGCAGCTTGGTTATGCTGTTCAGTCTCTTGTTTGCCGGGTTCTTGCTCAATCGCGAGAAGATCCCGGCTAGTGCCGCTTGGCTGCAGAATATCTCAATATTCCACTACGGGTTCGAAGCGCTCATCGTCAATGAAGTTCTCGAGCTTACTCTTGTTGACGAAAAGGTTGGCATCCCCATCAAGGTGCCCGGCGCTACCATTCTCAGCACGTTTGGTTTCCAGAACGGTGCGCTGTGGTATGATATCCGCAACCTGGGTTTGTTTGCCGCCACATTCATTGTCCTGGCTTACGTCGCCATGCATATTCTTCTTGTTGAGCGCAGATAGAACACTTGCTGCCCGGCCTCCAGACGGGAAACAGATGCACTCTTTGAAGAGCGATAGACATGTTTCGTCTTGTTATTTTATTTGTTTGCATCGTTGTTGAACTTGAGCATTTTTGTATGACGCTAGCAGTACAATACCTATACAAGCTCACGATTCGACTGTAAATAACAAGAAATATTGTTAAATAGTAAATGTACATGCTATAATATATTATTTTACACGCAATGCGCTGAATGTGTGCATTGTCCTGTACATGCTCCGTCGCTCTCAAGATTCCCCATGCTACGCCCCTCTATGCCATCTTGCCGCCGGTCAATTCCTCCGAAATCTTCTTGGTGCGCTTGACGGAGTGGTCAAACTCGGACTCGCTTGCGTTTGCGAGGTTGGTCGAGGTCCGGGTGACCGACTCGAACATGGTGGATAGGCCGGGCGGCTTGCCATGCACGCCCCAGACGTTCTCGGTGGCGCCGGGGCGGTACCCCTTGACGCTCTGCTTGCGGAAGTAGTCCTCGTGGAAGAGTCGATCAATCTCGTCCTTGAGCTCGGCCTCGGTGACGATGAAGTTAGAGGCGTTGATATAAAGCTCCATCAGGGCGTCGCGGCGGGCGTCACGGCGGGCGCTGTCCTGCGCAAGCACCCACGCGCGGCTGCGCTCCGCTTTCTCAAAGCGCTCCGGGTCCGGCAGCACGGCGGTGTCGTTGATGGACGCCAAAACAGTGCCGCGCGTCATGACGGCAGCCCGGGGCTCGGGGGCCTCGCGAGCGCCTCGCACAGCCTGCTCCCGGCGGCGCGCGCGCCCGGCCCGGTCCCGCTCGCGCGTCTCGTGGCGCCGCCACAGGCCCTGCAGACCCTCGGCGAGGTTCTCCCGGCGGCTGTCGGCCATGGTCTTCTTCCACCGCTGGGCGTCGCTTCTGAGCGGGCGGGCGTCGCTGGCGCGCTGCGGCGCTGTCTGGGTGATGTAGTCGGGATGCACCTTGCGGGCGCCGTCGCGGCGGTCAAAGATGGCCCGGGGCACGGGTAGCGTACCGCGTACACGCTCGGGCTTGACCTCGGTCGACTGCGGTACCTGAGGCAGGCGGATGTAGGAGGGCGACTCGGGGGGGATGCTGGTGTTACTGCGTGAGGGAGTGCTGCTGAATGCCGCTGCTACCGGCACGCGCCGGGCGGCCGCTGGTCGCAGGCAGCTCCACGTCGATGAGAGCGACATTGTGGATCGGGAGAGTGTGGAATTGGTCGTGATAGTCGATGGCGAAGCTCACGAGACAACTTTCTGATGGGTTCATCTTGAAAATTGGCCTACAGCAGACCAGCCCTGGCTGCCGGATTAACTGTGGTGCCGCGTACCAGTTTCCCCTTGGACAGCGCCCCAAAAATCCCAGCCACCCCACACACACCGCCTGCAGAAAAACAGAAAGTGGGGGCCAATATGCTGGATGGAAAAAAAAGTTCTGGGCAGAATCCCGCTATCCTTTCTCTTTCTTCTCACTCTTCTTCCAACTGTTTTTTTTCTCCATCTTCTGGCAAGCCTCATTCAAGATGGGTACCGGGAAGAAAGAGGCCACCCGGCGTGTTCGCCAGGGTAAGACCGGCGATGGCATGGCCAACGTCCGTACCAAGGGTGAAAACTTCTATCGGTAAGGCTCTGCTGAAACAGCCTTTTCGCTGCGGTATAATCAATAGACTGACCATTTTGGCTTGGCAGCGATGCGAAGAGAGTCAAACTCCTGAACATGTACAAAGAGGGAAAGGCCCAGCGTAATGCCAGTGGTCAAATCACAAAGGCCGCAACCTGGCAGTCGCGCGACGTGCCCACGGCCGTCATCGAGCCGAACCGCAAGTGGTTCTCCAACACGCGCGTCGTGTCACAGGATACGCTCACAGCCTTCCGCGAGGCTATGGAGGAAAAGGCCAAGGACCCGTACCAGGTGCTCCTCAAGTCCAACAAGCTGCCTATGACGCTCATCCGCGACGGCAAGGACACCACCAACGGCATCAAACAGCACCAGGCCAAAATGACGCTTGAGACGGCACCTTTTTCCGGTGTCTTTGGCCCCAAGGCCCAGCGCAAGCGCGTCAAGCTCGACGTGGCCAACTGGGACGATCTTGTTGAGGGCACCGAGAAGAGCATGGACACATACGAGGAGCGCCTCGAGCAAGCCAAGCTGCTCAGCGGCGAGTCCGGCAACACCGAGGAGGATGGTAGCTTTGCCATGGCCATTGAGCCCGTTTTTGATAAGGGACAGAGTAAGCGTATCTGGAACGAGCTGTACAAGGTCATCGACTCGTCCGATGTTGTCATTCATGTTTTGGATGCCCGCGACCCCATCGGCACCCGTTGCCGCAGCGTGGAAAAGTACTTGCGCGAGGAGGCTCCCCACAAGCATCTTATCTTCGTCTTGAATAAGTGTGATTTGGTTCCCACAGGCGTTTGCGTAAGTACAATTCTTTTTTTTTTGTTGTTTGCCCTACATTTCTTCTGGCCGAGAGGCCCCCAATGGCATCCTGTCAGGACTCCTTCTCGATATTCTTACGGAGGTTTGTCTGTTACAACATTGGGAGAATAACCGCCATGCTCGAATGTCGGCAGCGTTTTGCTGTTCGGCTAGATTGGGAACCGTTCTGGTTGCCGTCGTGAGAAGGCCTTAGGTCGACCGAGTTGAAGGCTCCTGTGTCCTCTCGGACGCGTTTACAGGAGTCTTCTTAGTTATGACCTTCACATTTTATCATTCATTCATGATTGCTTTGTAGACACTTGGCAGGTTCATTGCTGACTCTCTACAGGCTGCTTGGGTTAGGCATCTTGGAAAGGAGTATCCCACACTGGCTTTCCATGCCAACATCAACAACTCTTTTGGCAAGGGCTCTTTGATCCAGCTTCTCCGCCAGTTCTCCGTTCTTCACTCGGACAGAAAGCAAATCTCCGTTGGTCTTATTGGTGGTCCCAACACTGGCAAGTCTTCCATCATCAACACTTTGTTGAAGAAGAAGGTCTGCACTGTGGCGCCCATTCCTGGTGAGACCAAGGTCTGGCAATACGTTACCCTGATGAAGCGCATCTACCTCATCGACTGCCCTGGTGTCGTCCCCCCCGCAAACAATGACACTCCCACCGACCTTGTTCTCCGCGGTGTCGTCCGTGTGGAAAAAGTCGACAACCCAGAACAGTATATCACAGCCCTTCTGGGCAAGGTCAAGCGTCGTCACATGGAAAAGACGTATGACCTCACCAACTGGACTAATGCCACGGAGTTACTGGAACTTTTGGCCCGCAAGGGTGGTCGGCTCCTCAAGGGTGGTGAGCCTGACCTGGACGGTGTCGCCAAGATGATGCTCAACGACTTTATGCGTGGCAATATCCCGTGGTTCACCCCCCCTCCCCTCCTTACTGAAGAAGATGGCCAAGAGGGTGGCGAGACTCGCAAGGGCCGCCAAGGTCGCCTTGGTGAGATGCCCAAGAAGCGCACTCAGACGGAAGCCTTTGACAACACTGCCGAGGCTCAGCCCCTGGAGGAGAAGGAGAAGGAAGAAAGCGACGTTGATGAGGAAGAGTCTTTTGAAGGATTTGACAGCGACACTGACGGGCCTTCTCGCAAGGCATCATTTGGTGCCACGACGGGTGCTGGCACTGACGAAAGCAACGACGAGGAGGAGCCCGTGGCAGAGGAGGCCGAGGAGGAAGTCGAACAGGAGGTTGAGCCCGAACCTCCCGTCCGTGTGACACGCTCCAGCAAGCGGCTCAAGAAGTGAAGGAAATGGTGACGATGATAGATACCCACAGCCATCAGATGCAGTTAGTGCACTGATGCTCGCTCCCGGCTGATTGCCACGCCATGTTCTGGACTGCTCCATGAGCTGCCACAGCTTCTCGGATGAGCCGAGTTCACGGCACCACGATGGACTGTCATGGCGTAGCATAGCGTCCAAGAGCTCCAGCTAGCTCGGAGTACAGCCCTCCCGCAAGTGTCGCTTTGCGATGTACGTGTTGGACGCCCGGTCGGGATCTGAAAGAATGACCGGAGCCGAGCCCGGACTGGCTTGCATCGCCGACGAGGCAAGATGCTTCCATGTACACGAGTTACGACTGCTACTATTATAACTGAATACAATTGATCCAAATCGTCGAAATTGCGCACTTGAACTGATGCCGAGATAAAGTCTGAAAATTAATAGACTCGTGCTGGAGGCAAGCCACGGCTGCTTCCGGTACTTTATCGAGGGCGGCATAACGTATGTAGCTCGCTAGGATCCAGGGTCTTTCAAAAGAAAAAGACGCCTTACCCCAACGACCAAACAAATTTCGGAGGTCTCACCTTTCTTACACTTCGCCCCAGCCTAAGAGCTGAAACGCCTCCATCGCCACCAAACATCCGCAATAGGCGACGTCGGACAAGAAAGCTGGTGAGCCCCGTGATGCGTATCGGCGGGCTGAGCCTTGGCCCGGCATTGAGGTATTTCAACAATCTCAAATCCCGTTCGCTATTAAACGTTGAAAAAGAGGAGGAATGCGGAACGTGGCTGAAATTCGGTCCTCAATGCGGGGAAGCGTGGTGAGGCTCCCTCATGGCGACAGGTGCCAGCTCGTTGGTGGCGGCGGGCTGCAGTGAAGGGCATCGTCTTAACTCTGGGTTATGCTTCCGCTTTGGCTTTTTCCGGCGAACAGGGCATATTTTGCGTTATTCGGCAGGTCATGGTTACAGGGCAGAAGGGAAAAGAGGTCTAGGTCAGGGTGTTGATAGTTGACCTTTGGCTAATACGTCTTGGGATGAGGTTAGAGTGCTAGTGTGCCGTGGTGGTGGGTTGTCTGGGACGGTGGTGTAGGTGATAATCGTGAGCATTGAGCATTGAGCAGGTTCTGATGAATCAGAGCAGCCTGTGTTTACTCTTTCCTGCGACGACCATTTTGGAGTCCGCATCGCTGTACGTTTGGCCCTCTTCAGGCTGTAGCCTGCTATGGTGCATGTACATCCACACGTCCACAGCTCACCTATAAACGAAGGGCTCCTACGTAATAACCGACCTCTTGAGCCTTGGCGGCCTCCGAATGGGTGGCGAGATGTCGACCGATTGCCCGGCTCGGGCAATGACGATGATGGTCCGTTGGGGAGGGTGTTGCAAGCCGTCCAGATCCAGCATCCTTGTACATCGGCAGCCATTACAGGCGAGGCCGCAAAAAAAGCCATTGATTCCATTTTCTGTGCCACCACTTATTCGTTCAACGTCCGCTGTCGTCATGTTGCCGCGGAAATCCTTTTTGGGGTGCCTGGGGGGGGACAAGATGCCAAGCGACGAAAACGGGCTTGGCAAGATTGATTAACGAGTAACGCGAGCAAGGGGGTTCCGCAGTTGAGGACGGCATGATTTCAATAAAAGAATTGAAAAAAATACTAGACAATTTTTGACGATTGAGTCGAGGAAGAACAACTGCCGAATTGGCCCAGGACTTTTGGATGCGCCTGGATGCCGCCTCTCGTGGCATGCGAAGCGGACAAAAAACATCACGACGGACGATCGGATCAGCAATGCCGGTGGCTGGGATAGGCCTTTGGGTAGCCCCGTCCAAAGGCTGCAAGTATCTTCTTTCTTAGTGGTTGGGGCCAGCAGTGGCGGCGATCATCTCGTATGCCAGCACATGTGGCTCCAGCGTACTGGATGTGTGCTGACCAGTAGTTGTTCAGCGAGTGAGACGGCAAACCTCGTCTGGATGAGACAAAGCAAGTTCGGGTATTGAAACCCACAAGGCTGGGGTTGGAGGGATGGCAAGATGGTCTTGGATAAACTGGAGACTGAGCCAAAGACTGTTGCATTTTGGCGGGACAATGCCAGTAGTATCGGTTTTCGGGGATGATGGTCCTGAATACGAGACAAGGTTGTCTCGTTTTGTTTTATTTCCGACCTTGTCAGCTCGTCTCTTGACAAAGTCGTAGAGCCCCAACGGTGAGACAACAAGTGCGTCATTCTGAACAAAGCTAAAGGGCCGGAATTGAGACTGGGGCGTTTTCTTGATGTAGTAGGCAGACCAAGGCGGACGATGTTTCGGCGCCTTCTTGCTCTTGGGTCGCGATGCTAGGGAGGAACAAGTCTAGCGGGGGGGGGCGTTGGAAGGAAGCAGAAGTTGAGGAGGGGGAGCGACAATATTTTGATATTTTGGTGGCAGGACAGCTCGCTTGCTCTATGGTTTCGACTGGCCCATTTCGCAAGAATAAAAGCTGGATTGATAATACCATGGTTAAAACCAGACGAAAACACAATCAATCATAATCAGAGAGACTAGATGATATGCGTTGGAACGTATAGCAATGTGCACAATATTGGCAGCTGCTGTACCACGCCATCTCACAGCTTGTCATCCCACTCGGCCGCAAATAGCCAAAGCAAAGTACAAATTAGCCCACGTTGACATGACAGCGACAGGGATTCCCCCCATCATCGTCACTATTTTATTCATTATTCATTATTTATTTTATTGCATTTTCCACCAGTTCCGAGCGGTCCTCTTTTCTCGCCACCACCGGCCCCAAAGCACAGACTCTCCCACCACTTATATTCCCATCTATCGCCGGGAATACGAAGTCCTTCCCCCCCAGCCCTGCGGAGCTTTTCTTGGCGCTTTTACTTTTTGCTTTTTTGGTCCTCGCGACAGCCCGATGACCTTTGCCCTTCTCCCTCCAACGGCAAGGCTGGCCAGCGCGTTGCTTGACCCTCCCCGGCTGGACAACGGGCCCAATGACGTCTGTCCTTGCATCGTCGGCCTCATATTTCGTCCGCTGGGGCTCTATGCCCTCTTTCGGTATCGTGAGGGTTGGGCACATTCAGCGAACCCTTGTCGTCTGGCCCAGCACAAGTCTGGCAGTGCCCTGTCTGCCCCCCCAGCCTTGTCAAGGTGAATGGGAGGCGAAATGTATGGCCTCTCGACTATATAAGTGACCGAGCGCCCCGTCCTTCGGGCGTTGGGTGAATTCCCGTATATCTCATCTACATCTTTATACCACCTAAAGAAGATCAAAGCCTTTACAGATCACTACTTGAACTTGTACTCTATACAACTATACTCGACACCCATCTCATACACATCTCATATACAACAATGAAGTCGGCCGCTATTGCTCTCAGCCTCGGCGCCGTCGTCAATGCTCTCACCATCCGCGGCGGCGGCGGCAATGGATGCCAGTTCCACATGACGGCCGGCGGCGACGTCGTCGGCTGTGTCGGCGAAATCTCCTCCGGCCAGGTCCGCGCCGGCAACGGCGTGCAGTCCTCGACCTTTACCTTTCGACACGGCAAGATTACCGACGACAAGGGCCGCGGCTGCTGGTGGACCCGTACGTGCCAATCCTTTTTTCCCTTGTATACAAGATCCATCCATGCTAACACTTCTCAGCCCCTACCGGTGTCCTCCAGTGCGACGAGGGCCAGACCCCCGACGGCGGCTTCTCCATCGGCTGCGACGGCCGCGTCTCCTGGAACGGGCAGACGACCTTTTTCGAGTGCGCCACGGGCGAGGCCGGCCAGTGGAACGTCTACAACAAGCAGGACCAGGGCGCCAACTGCGGCGAGGTCACGCTCGTGTCCGACGGCTGCCACGCCGGGTGCCCACCGCCGCCGCCGCCGCCGCCCCCTCCTCCTCCTCCCGCCAAGACGTGCCCGACGGACCTGAGCGGGCCGTACGAGTTCCCGCACCTCATCGTGCCTGTGGACAAGTCGCACCCGGACAGCGCGGCGGGCACTTCCTTTTTCGGCGTCGTCAACGGCGCCGTCTCGTCCATCTTCGACTTTGACATCCCCGGCGGCGACGCCGGCAACAAGTGCAGCCTCGTCTTCCTCTTCCCCAACCAGGCCGACCTGCAGACGTCGAGCTTCACCTTCTCGGGCGACGGCGTGCTCGACTTTGCCCGGCTCAGCGCGCCCGCCACCGCCGCCACCACGTACAACAACCAGCCCAGCAAGGCGGTCGACTACGGCCGCGTCACCGTCAGCCCCGGCCATTCGTACAGCATCGCCACGTTTGACTGCCCCGCGGGCCAGCGCGTCGCGTACGAGATCTCGGCGGCCGGCAGCACCAGCTTTAGGTACTTCCAGGACTACAACCCCTCGCCTATTGGTCTCTACATTACCAAGTGCTAAGCGAGGAGAATGGTTACGAAATATGCAAAAAAGAAAAAAGAACATGAGCGATGTACTATGAATAATGAAGAAGGTATATCAGTACCAACTATATAACAATCCTTAATATAGCCCTTGAGCACTTATCAAATAAATTTTTTTTTTTCACCGCGAACACTTGGTATTCGACATGATAAATAATACAAAGAGAAGCCCCCCAAAAAGGTATCGAGGAATATGTTGGCGGTTTCTTGCTCATCGAGGCGTGTAAGCGAACCGTGGAGTGGCAGCTTGTGGATACCCCAGGCCAAAAAAGTTGACAGTGTCGTCATTTTGTCATTTTGCGACGAGCCTCTTTTCCATCCGCGCATTGACGACGAACCCTCACGCGCCCACCTCGCACGTACTGTATATAATCAATCATAGCAGCCGCATCTCTTGTCAGAAAAGCTCTCGAATCATCAATTCAGTCCTCAGCTCCTGCAGGTGCTCCATCGACTCCATCGATCGCCACCCCCGGCTCCCCCCTCGATCCGACCGACAGACGCACACAGAAACGATCACATCACAGGATGGGCTCCTCTCCCTCCAAAGCCGCGCGCAAGTTCCCTATGCGCAGCGCAGCCTCGGCCGTATCGCAGACGACGCGTCCCGCTCGCGCACCCAAGCCGTCCGACCAACAACGTACGCCTCATCCCCCCCCCCCCCCGGGGGCCTCGCTGCCACTCCCCTCCTCCACCACTAACCAAAAAAACTCCAACCACAGCGATAGAGCAGCA
The DNA here is from genome assembly GCF_000225605.1 of Cordyceps militaris CM01. Taxonomy (NCBI): domain Eukaryota; kingdom Fungi; phylum Ascomycota; class Sordariomycetes; order Hypocreales; family Cordycipitaceae; genus Cordyceps; species Cordyceps militaris. The sequence continues at coordinate 3,182,880 of NW_006271972.1, forward strand.
CGCCGCCGCCAATCCCGACTTGACCCCCGCCGACCCCGACTTCACGCCCGCCGGCTTCGCCCGCCGGCTGCAGCAAATGGGCGTCGTCGACCCGAACCCGACGTACTCGCC
>NW_006271972.1:3183090-3190684 GCF_000225605.1 Cordyceps militaris CM01
GCGTGCAGGAGCGCGCAGACGCCGACACGGAGCGCTTTCAGCAGGTCGGCCTGCGCGGCGCCGACAGGCGGTACGTGGACATGCGCACGCTCGCGGACGCGCTGCGCCTGCTGGACGCCGGCGTGCCGCCGCGAGAGGTCGAGGCGCGCATGGGCATGCAGGAGGGCTTGCTGCACAGGCTGGGCAGGAAGGGCGTGCTGACGCACTTGGCGAACTAGAGGGAGGGGGGGCTATTCACTATGTAACTTTGTATATGTACAACAGAGAACAAATATAGCTCAGGGAAGAGAGAGCGGAAAGCGCCGCTGCAATATGCGGGCCAATTCTTCTATTGCTGAATCGGCAGCGTCGTTTGACACATCGGTGACAGTCTGCCCGCTCAAAGGACCAACGATGCCCGAAACTGACAATCTGTGGTCAAGAACTGCTGCAATCTATGACCTTGTTTACGCGTGCTTGTCGCTGCTCCATGTTATTCGCGAGCCATCCAACTTTGTCACGCTTTGGAAAAACTCTATTCAACGCGTCCGGCCTTGCCATCCACCTCAACCAGGGTCGTTCGCCGTCGCCGGTACTTGCAACATCTCATACAGAGCGAGAGATGCACCAGACTATTCCCAAAGTCTAACTTTTCTACGCCTGGATTTCATGCTTGGACAATATCGCGCTGGTCGGTCGGCCTAGTGTTGTAGCTCGCGACAACGCCACCACAACACCGACCGTATCGATTCCAACGGCGGCTAAGATGCAAACTTTTCTTTTCTTGCAGAAGCTTCTGGCACCCATCTTCTCCAAGATGTGATTTCTCTCCAAAAGACTTCTCCAAACTCCCCCCCCCCACCCCAAATCCTGATAATCGACGTCGTCAATATGATTGCTCCATTCGGCACTTCCAAACGAAGCAGCAGCTCGCATACTCTTTTGCCAGACTTGGAAAAGGCAGAGGCAGTACATGTAGAGACTGTGGAGGCCGAGGAAGAGGCCTCATCCCCATTGTCGAGCGCTGATCTCACGTCTGATCAAGTGCGTGCCCTCGTCCTCGACGCCTTTGACTCGGCGTCTTGTCAGCTGCATTCTGCTCCTGAAGAAGGTACGCAGCTCCTTTTCTTTCTTTTTTTGGCCAAACCACCACTTTCTCGGCTCCTTCTCCCCACGTCTCTCTAACTAATGGTTAGGGATTCTAGAACCTATTGCGCCGCCACCGGCAGCCGAGATGGTCAACAGAGGGTCGGGCAGCGGCCCTCGGTCGCCGCGGCTCGTCGAGATCAAGACCAACGACGCGGTCGCCGAGCCAGAAGCTGCCCCCAAAGAAAAGCCCCGCCTCGAAGAGCCGCAAAAGGCTGATCGCGGATCGTTTATTTACGTGCCCGGGCTTGGCTTCCTCTACCAGGACGACGACATGGAGCTGGGCAAATAGGGTGTCGTGTTGTAATTGGTCTCTTGGCCGCGGCCCGCGATCCGCGACATATGCTTAGCGATTGAAAATGCTGTGTCACTTGGGGAATATGGTCGACGGACTGGCATCTTTTCGTCGAGACTAGCATAGGGTCGATCACCAGGCCAGCAGACGCAGGCTCGTCCTCATCGTCGATAATAGTGAGCCGCCATATATTGAGTTGAATATTTGTAGGGAATTCCGACAAATAGTCTGAATCCGTGTTCCATGTTATCCTATATCCACAAGCTATAACTCCGATGACGGTTAGTTTGCCCATTGGCTTGGCAGATTGTCAGCACCCGTAGATAGATAGTCTCGATCAGAAACAAACTTGATCGTCCAATATTTATATCTGACTCTCTAGAACCAAAAACTATACTTCAGCACTATACAACATATTTAATCAGGGTTGGTACTGTACACGGATGGCTGAGATGCCAGGATGACTCTCGCGACTGCTGACGAACACCGCCGATGGTCACCTGCCATGTTCAGGCCAAACTTGAGTCCCGATTTTGTATTCTCCCATCTCATTTGGCAGTAAACAATTTTCTAAGTACAGGTGAGTACGTGGCCTAGTCATCGGACTGTAGTATTGATATGCATTGGATCATAGCACCCCATTTGGTAGCGATGAGGATGCCCCGCGGCGCAGCGACGGCCGGCAAGGGCTGTTGCGTGGTTGGCAGCCCTTTCGCGGACTTGCGACCAATCATATATCGACACGCCGTTGCCGAACGTTGTTCATGGAGTGATTTCACCAGCGGAAGGATTATGAGGGGGGCCAGCTGGAAAATGTAGCCCGAAAATGGGAATCAGCTGCTTGCAGCCTCCTTGGTTCCCAGGTCGAGCAGATGTGCATACTACGTACGCTTCATAAGCTCGATTCATGCAGAATTCTAAGCGATTACAACGTCATATATCGTGCATATGTAGTACTCCAAAGCAGATGTAGTTTGCGTTGCGTCCCTTCCGACAGAGATTACGAGACACCCTCTGTTCTTCGTGCACCACGGACGCCTCGATCGGTCGTGCTGGACATGACAGCGACCAAGTCCTCGTGATCGTCAACGACGGTACTTTGGAGAGAACATCTCGACAGCAGCCGCACAGTTCAAATGTGCCCTTTTTTGTTGGTGGCTTTGCGGAAGCCGTACCATGTGATGGGGGAGGAATACAACCGGCCTCCACTGCTGGACATGTATAATAGGCAATATGAAGCGACAAAGTAGGAGTAGGATCTGACAGCCTCTATGAAACGTACAGAACCAGCTCCGTTATAGAGAAAATTCTCACAGTCACAGCGCGGGGTAAGTGCCCGAGACGCAGCGTAGCATGGAGGGGTGCTGCGGGAGCGTCGGCGTGCTTGTGATGAGGAAAATGAGAATTCGTCCGATGGGGCTCGTTCGCGAGTCGTAATGGAATACGACCCGCGTCGCAAAAAAAACGGCCACTCTGCTGCGGGAATTTCTCGACGGGCGCACATGATTGTCGCCATATGTCGTGTGGCGCATATCAGTCGCGTGCATCAAGTGGTGCAGCCTCTACACGTGTTCCATGACTGCTTTGTGCTTTGCATCATGCGGGACGTGTGTCCTCGGGGGCTGGCATGGTACACCGGCACCCGTTGTTGGGAAGTTTATAGATGGCTCTTTCCTCCGTTTTCCGCTTCGAGCCCCCTTCCTTTACTATTGCGTGACAGGGCAATTTTCTCCGGCTAGAGGCTCATTCTCTTGCTTCCAAACTTCCTTGGATAGAGAAATGGCCGCGGGCGAGGGGCCTCGTGAGCGCCCTTGCTCCGGCGCAGCAGCCACGCGGGACGAGCACAGCCGGCTGCTTCCACCGCCGGGCGCTGCCGCGAGAAACGCATCCTATGCCATTGTCTTGCGCTGCTTTTTCCTGAGCATCTGCATGGAGATTGGCAACATCCTCGTCACGGTCCCGCTGAACCAGATCCTGGAAGCCATCATCTGTCGGCAGATGGTGTCGGACCACGCAGACGGCGGCGGCGGCGTGGATCTCGGCTGCAAGAACCCAAACGTGCAGAGGGAACTGTCCTTTATTCGCGGCTGGCAGCTTACCTTTGATGTCATCCCGGGGCTCCTGACGGCTATGCTGTACGGTCTGGCGGCCAAGAGATACGGAAGGCAGTTTATTTTGGCGTTGTCCATCTTGGGTGCGGCGCTGGCCGCTGCCTTCGTCGTCTTTGTTTGTATGCTGATTCTGTGACGCGCCCTATTAAGAATCACCCTTGCTAATCAGGATCCCAGGCTCCTTTCCAGCTCTCTTCTCGCCGCGCCTTGTATGGCTGTCGTCTGCATTCACCTTCATTGGAGGCGGCGTGCCCGTCTTCAACGCCATGATCTTTGCTCTACTGAGTGACGCAGTTGACGAAAGCAAACGGTAAATCCTCTTTTTTTTTTTAAGTGGCAAACATATTACTGACATATCACAGATCAACCACGTTCTTCTACATGAACGCCACGCCTATTGGCACCCAGGTGCTGGGAGGTGTCGCCGCGTTTCTGCTCATGCGTGTGAGCCCGTGGCTGTGTATTTACTGCGGCGCTTCTTTTTCCGCCATGGCCACTTTGATAGCCTTTTTGTTCCCGGCAAGTGTTCTAAGCGGCAAATTTGTTGAGCAAGAGGTCACCGACACCGCCGAAATACAGACACTTTGGGGGCATCTCCAACAACTCAGAGATGCCTTCCTGTGGTTTACACGGGAAAACTTCGTCACCATATCTCTGTTATCTACCTTGCTCGTAACAACACTCGGTCGCTCTGCGCCCGACATTCTTCTACAATACATTACCAAACGATACGGATGGACTTGGTCAGACGTGAGTGCACCGATTTTTCGTCTTTTCGGCCCTTTATGTGCAAACCGAGTACTCATGTATTACAATACAGGCTTCTTTGCTGGTATCAATCCACTGGTTCATTACACTTCTTCTCCTTGCCATCATTCTCCCATCAATAACGCAATTCCTTATCCAAGGAAAGGGCCTGCCTTCTCAGAGAACTGATCTACTTCTTGCCCGGATCAGCATTATTGCTTCGTCCATCGGAGCCTTTTTCATTGGACTATCCAGCAACATTCCATTTCTTACTGTCGGTCTTGGACTATTTACGCTGAGTTACGCCTATCCAATGCTGGCACGAAGCTTGCTAGCATCCGTCGTGGACAGCCGCCATACAGATGTCATGTACACCACCATTAGCATCTTCGAAGCTCTGGGATCCATCATCGCCGGGCCGCTGCTATCGGCGTCGTTTCGTCAGGGGCTGAGTTGGGGTACGGATTGGCTGGGGTTGCCGTTTTTACTTGCCGGCGTTCTCTTCGGGTCAGCCGTCGTTGTTCTCAGCTACGTACGCCTTGCAAGCAGTTTTGTCAGCAATGTGTAGATTTGAATGGATTTAATTTGGTACGGAGATGAGTAATTTTTTCTTCATTACTGCTAGATGCAAGTACTATCAATGTCACCACTTGAGCGCGATTGAAACGCATGCGTATTCATTCCTATTAATTGATAAGGTATAATTTGATAACTTATATGCTCGAAATGATTCAACGCCTGAAATATGCGATGTGTTACCTTGTAAATGTGAAATCCTTTAACTCCTGTTGCGCGCACGCCAACGTGTACCAACAAGCCAAATCATATTTTGAGCGAATTTTTATCGTCCTTGAACTACTTACCATGCAGCGTGGCCGCCGTCAATACGCAGGTCCGATCCTTGAAAAAGTCAGTATGCTGTGGTTCCTTCAAGCTCGTTGGCGCGACTTACCAGTCATGAAGCTCGAGGCGTCGGAAAGCAGGAAGACGCCAGCACCACGGAACTCATGAGGCAGTGACAGACGGCCCAGCATGTTCTCCGAGGCCCACTGATCCTTGCGGTGAGGGTGGGTGACGAAGAGGTTCTGCAGCATCTCGGTCATGATGTAGCCGGGCGAGATGGTGTTGACGCGGATGCCGTAGGGACCCCACTCGGCGCCGAGGTTGCGGGCGAGCTGCATAACGGCGGCCTTGGAGGCATTGTAGACGCCGCCGTACATGCCCCTGTTGGCAATGGTGCCGCTCATCGAGGCAATCATGGCGATGGAGCCGGGGCGCTTGAGGCGGACCATCTGCCGCGCCGCCGCCTGGGCCGTCATGAAGCACCCGGTGACGTTGATGCTCAGCATGCGCTCGCACTCCTCCTGGGAGTACTCGAGCGCGGTCGTCTCGTAGTTGATGCCGGCGGCGGCGATGAGGCCGTCGAGGCGGCCGGTGTGGTCGGCAATCTTGCGCATCGTCTCATTGAGCGCCTCGTTGTTGCGGACATCGAACTGGTGGTAGCTCAGGGTGGTGCCGAGCTCCTCGCGGGCGCGGCGCTGCACCTTGGAGAAGTGGGAGTTGGGGTCGTTGGAGGGAGGGTCCAGCCGATCAATGCAGTGAACTTTAATATTGTGTTAGTGGCGCTCGAGGTGGAACCGAGGGGGACGAGACGAACCAATGGCGCCTGCCTCGAGGAGAGCCTCAGCCTGCACGAGACCCAGACCGCGGGCACCGCCGGAAACGACGACGACCTTGTTCTCAAGGCTGAACTCGGGCAGCAGGTGAGGGCGCGTGACGGGGTTAGGCTCGAGGCGAGCAGGAGAAGAGTGGAAGCTGCGGGTAGCAGAGGCAGCAACAGGACGGGCAACGCGAGCAGAGTGAGTAATTGGGGTGGCAGAAGCTTTGGCCGCCAGGCGGAGGGCAGGAACAAGTACTCGAGACATTGTAATGCGTCAATGTATGTTGTGTGAGCGAGGTTGGAGAATGGTAGGAGAGCAGGCTAGAAGACTGCACACAAATAAAGTATAACGAGACTGGATGAGTGAAGGAAGGAAGAAGAAGGAAGAGAGCGAGAGGTGTGGGAGGGAGGGCTGGATGCCTTTTTGTACGAAAGGGACCAAAGCACAAGGGGTCACGATAATTGACAAAGGTGTACACGCACGAGACAGAGCTGCACAAGCTTGTAAGCCACACGGTGTGTACGGGTGGCGGCGAGTCCACGAAAGGTGTGTGTGACTAGTATAAAATAAGCGGTTATATGGAGGTTCTGGATGCGGGGGGGACACCCCGCCTTGGCAACAAAAAAGGTTGAAGCGATCGTGGGGAGGACCAGAGCGCGGAGAGTAGAGCGAGGACCAATTTCTCATCCTAGCCGTCACGCGGACAAAAGTGTAAAAACGGGGATAAAACGCTCCAGGACGAGGGCGAGAACGGCGTCGACTTTCGGGCAAGGTGGAGAGCGTTTGGGGGTCGGGGGTGCGCAGGAGGCGCTTAGATGGACACCCCTGCTCCGGAAACAATGGACTGGAATTAGTATGCTGGTAATGGGGATTCGAGGGGTGTCGCAGGGAACTCGTCCAGGGACCCCGGGTCATTCCATCGAATGACTTGCCAAGCTGGCTTGCTCTGCAGTTGCCAGTGACATTCGAGAGAAAAGGACCAGTTTCCGGCACAGAGTAGAGAGCAAGAAGGAGGTACGAAAGTCGAGGACCAACCTTTACAGCCTGGCCAGGAAAGTCAAAAGCCTAAACCTGTTCGAATGGACCGGAGATGAGCTAGGCCTATCGACGTTGAACAAGTGGTACGCGACGAGGGCAAAAAAGAGGCGTACATACCAGCATCGCGATCACGGGTGCGTGCGACCAGCCAAGACATGCAGCTAAGGAAAGCGAACTGCTTGCCCAACCTGCAAGTTGCAACAGGGGGAGGGGGGAGAGGAAACAGGAACGTGACGGCTGAATTGGAAGGGGGGGGGGGGTCTCCATTGTAGAGCCTTTTTTTAGCTGCTTGCGCAGCCCGAAACATTGGATCTTATTTTCCGGCGCATGCCCTTTGGGTAGCAGGCCGTTTGAGCCGAGATTTCGCTTTTTAGGGAGGGTGGACAACTTGGCAATAAGAATGGGCGAGTTGGAGTACCAGATAATGAGGACGAAAGGACCAAGGAGAGTGGGAGCAGTGAAGAGGTGTCGTTGGAGGAGGGGCAGAGGGGTAGCCTCGGGATGCCTCAATGCGTTAGTCTGCAGATGGGCGGGGTGGAGAATGGGTTACGGCACTCTGCCGCGCCCGTATAAGACGCTCATTGGACAATTGCCCACAGCACTTTATTTTTGCCCGT
>NW_006271972.1:3190784-3209562 GCF_000225605.1 Cordyceps militaris CM01
CCTTGGACGCTGCACACACCCTCTTCCCTTCCTCTTCCCTCCCTCATCCCTCCCCCGCAAAAACGATGCTCTCACCACTCCCGCCAGTCAAATCCCTCTCGCCATCCAATTTTCGCTTTTGTGGCGGCGCCGACCCAGTAAACGAGTAAACGAGGCGTCCATCCCCAGCCATTCTCATGCACCACCCACACCGAGCCCTCGGGAGGGGGGGGTGTTGCTGCCCGCTACAAACGTCCCCCCTCGGTACATACGAAGTAACGCACGCGGCCTTGGCTTCTTCAGCGGCAAGCCAGGCGTTTGCGAAAGGAAAAAAAAAAGCAAGCAGGCAAACGAGACCGGGCGCATCTCGATGCATGATAGCACCAGTTCGTGCCACGATAACGGCGTGGCGTAGGCTCGACGAGATGACCTCGTGCTGCTGTCGTGCAAGGCAAACCGGCGGCCAGATGCTTTCCACCAAGTCATGGCCGCGTTTCAGATGAGAGCAACTTGTCTTGTTTTCTCTGCCTAACGAGATGCATATAGTGCCAGTCTCGCTTTCCTCGGCATGTTTGCATGCTGCACCATGCGACCGGTGTGTGCAACGCCCCCTGACACGGCTTACTCAAGCAATAAGACACGGCAACCACCGCTGCTGTAAAAATCACTTGGACCTGATAAGATTCATCACATATTGTATAGGTCACCAGGCTAGCTTGCCGCAGCGCAGCGCCGGCCGGCCGCCCGGCTTGGGCTGTTGGAACAACGAAGCAACGACTCCAACGCCAAAAAGCCTCCGCAAGCCTCAGCTTCCCCCGCTCGCCGCGCCTGCAACTGCACATGCAACGCGTCCGTTCGTTCGTCCACCGCCCTGAGCAGGTTTTACTTATCTCTTTTTCCACCTTGACAGCTTTTTTCCTCTCGACGGCCGCCAGGGTTCATCACATTGTTGTTCAAGTCCCAACGTTCTGGAACCTCGTCCCAGTGGGGGAGCTTGGAGCTTCTTCTCACAACGCTAGAGCCGAATACAGTCTTCCGAAGCAGCCTCAACTCCACAGCCTCGAGGAACAAGCTTCCTAGGTCCCCTTCTTTGCTGCGGTTGTTTACAGGGTTCCAGACTTCTGGTTACCCTGACTCTGCTTTCAGTGACTAGTTAGCTGCCCCGGTCGCTGGCGGTGCTTTGCAGCCAACACCCTAACCACCTTCGGATTTCTCAATGCGGACAAGTCGTCGCTTCACGATGGAGGCGCTCAACGCTCGCCACCCAACACTCGGCCACCCCGTGCATGTTCGCTCATCTGATTGTTGCCGACGCCGGGCCAGCAGCTGTTAGCTGTCCACCGACCGTCAACCGCGTTCTTACAACCCCAATGAGGTTTGTACGAAAGAAATTACATAATTGCTTGTCATGATGACTTGACAATTGGACCCAGATCTTGTTTGTTGGTCCTTTTAGGATACGACTCCGCCATTGCCGTTTCGCGTCAAATGAGCCGGGCTATCAACGGATACAACTTTGAACGTTGGGGCTCCGGGGTTCGTTGGATGGTCCATCGCCACGGCAAACCTTTCTTGGCATATAACGGCCGCGTCTACCCCAAAGTCAGTTTCGAAACTATCCTCACACCCTGCGATGCTATGCTTAGGCGTGTTAAGAATTCATGACTGAAGCTTGGCCAGTCGTCGGTCCGCCCGGGTGGACTTCCGGATTGCAGCTGTAAGCGTGTTGGCTTGTCACCGCCCCAAACGCTGAGCCCAACAGAAGCACCGACGCGGGTTTCTCTGACCGCGAGGGTAGGTAGGTTTTCTGCCCAAGACACAATAGTTATGGATTTAAGGACAACGGCCCGGCAGCAGGCCATCCCGGGCCCAGCTCCAAAAAAAAAAAAACCACAAGCTGTCCCTGTGAGCAAATTTCTGTGGATCGGACATGACCTGCGGGCTGTCGATGAAGCTTCCCGAGGTCCCCAGTTTGCATGACTTATTACTTGGTATACTCCCCCAGAATCCCTGATTCCGGACGGGGCGCCGGGGAGCCGGGGCGCCGGGGCACGAACCACGAGCTGCTGAATGAGTGCAAAATTCCCATGACCTGTCATGACTACAAAATTAGTCAGGTGAGAATGCCAGGCACAAAGAATGGAGTTTAGTTACAAAACAAGGACTTTTACATTCGTTTCTTCACTTATTTCCAACCAATATCTGACATGAAATAAGCTACAACTCCCCGGCAAAAGATGCAGAAGTGAAAAATTACCATCATCCATCGGATCAACGGGCGATCTGATCTGAGGGACGTGGCAGACTTTTATCGTGTCAGATGAGAAAAAAAAACGTGCGGAGGTCGTATATCATACCCTTGTTGCGGCAGCTAAAAAAATAAAAAATACAAAAAAGCGTGTCCATTCAAAAATGGTAATCATCTCGCTCACCGCATCCTCGTCATGTTACTCCCACCACATGCCTGCATACTGTGTCCTCCCCTGACGTGTCTTGCCTCCCCCTCCCCCCTGTGATCCGCTTGCATTGCTGCTTTTCTTCTTCTTCTTCTTCTTCTTCTTCTTCTTCTTCTTCTTCTAGTCTCTGTATCCGAATAAAAAAATAAGCGCTGCCACCGGCAGAATAATAAAACCACGCTAAGAAAAACATGCAATAGCCCTTTCTAGACCTTGGAGTCGATCCACTGATACACCGTCACAAACGTCGTGTACACCATGGCGACGAAGCCGCCGACCATGAGCACAACGTCCAGCGCCTTGACCCAGCGCTTCTCCGCCGCACCCTTGTAGTGCATGTAGGCCGGGTAGATGTAGACGAGCGGCACGCAGGCAAAGCTGCCGATGAGGGCGACAAACTTGTCGAGGTCGCTGGCGCCGACGATGCTGACGCCGACGCACAGCGCCATGACGAGGGAGCGCAGGCCGTTCTTCTGCCACTTGATGGCGAGCGACTTCTTGCCCGTGGCGCGCTCGCCAAAGAGGGACGTCTCGATGATGCGCACCGCGGGGAAGAGCTGCACCGGGTCGCCGGCGAGGACGGCAATCGAGTAGAGCAGCTGCACGGCGTTGACGAGCGCCGAGTCCTGCGGGAAGTTGGAGATGATTTGGATCTTGGTGTCCTCGCCAAAGGTGGCGTAGCAGAGGGCGCCGACCGAGGTGAAGATGATGGTGATGAGGAACATGACAAAGTAGAGCAGCGGGCCAAAGTGGTGCGGCTTCTTCATCGAGGACTGGATCGGCAGGATGAGGCCGATGCCTTCAAACGTGAAGATGGCGGAGCCAATGGTGAGGGGGAAGTCGACCGGGTTGAAGAGGCGGATCGGCGCGGGGCCGCGCGACGCGAGCGCCTGGATGTCGTAGTACCAAATGTAGACGAGGCCAAAGAGGATGAAGACGTCGGCGATGAGCGCGGCCATGCCGAGCTTGGAGATGTTGCGGATGAGCGCCATGGGCACCAGCGGGACGAGCTGCAGCGCAATGAGCGCGGGCACGCCGACCTGAAACGTGCCGCGGCCCTCCGTGACGGCGTCGAGGAACGCATACAGGTTCTCGGCGGAGAAGATGAGCCCGGAGCAGACGAAGCCGAGCTGGGAGAGGGTGATGGAGAAGAGGATCATGCCGCGGAAGCGCGGGCCGACAATGGCGGCGCCGAGCTCGCCGTAGCCGCCGCCGTAGCGCGCGCGGCAGTCGAGCAGCAGCTTGAAGCAGATGCTCGTGACGAGCGACACGGCGACGAGCGTCATGCTGGAAAAGACCATGCCGCCGTTGCGGAACGCCTTGGGCAGGAACATGATGCCGGTGCCGATGAAGGCCTTGAGCAGCGTGAAGAAGGTCTTGAGCGTGCTGGCATCGCCCTCGCGCGCGAGGCGGCGCACGCTCTTGTTGCGTCCGAGGGTCGGCGGGCGGCGAATGAGCGGCGAGGCCTCGGTGGCGGCGGCCGTGTCGTCGTCGTCGTCGTCGGCGTCCAGGGCCGAGTCGTCCAGGGCGGACTCGTCGTCGGTGTCGTCGAGGTCCTCGCCGGCGAAGCTGCCGTAGAGGTCGAGAAAGTCGACGAAGCTGCGGGCGACGAGGGGCCCGGCGCGGGCGGCGCGGCGCTTGCGCGCCTCGCGGAGGAGGTGCTGGCGGCGGAAGCCGCCGGGGATGCGCTGCTCGTGGTACGACATGCCGTCGGCGGGCTGCAGGCTGGGCGAGGGCTGGTGCGAGAAGGTGTTGGCGCGGCGCAGCGAGTTGGCGCGGGCCTTGATGCGGAACATGTCGCGGTGGATGTCGCCGCCCTGCAGCTTGAGCGACGACTCGACCATGTCCGCGTCGGGGCTCGCCCCGTCATCCAGCGGCGGAGCGGGGATGGCCGCGCCGGCGGCGGAGAGCGTCGGCGACTCGGAGCGGCCCAGGGTCAGCGGGCTCTCGAGGAGAGCCGCCTCGACCGGCTCCGCCGACAGGCTGACTTGGGGATCGGCAGAGTACCCGTCGGGCAAGTGGCGGTCGAGAATCTCGGCCGCCCGCTCCCTGCTCTGGCTCGCAGGGCTGCCGGGCGGCGGAATTTCGCCAAATTCTTCCATCTGGGGGAAGCGAAGAACAGAAGCGCCAACAAAAGGGATTTTTATTTTCCTTCGGATGGTGGGTTGTCGTGCGTCGTGCGTCGGCGATCGTGAGCTCAAAGGAGGTGTGGGGGTTGGCGGATATGCAGGAAAAAGCGATTTAGGAAGAGTGCGTGGACGAGCACAGTTCCATCTCCGTAAGAAAACCAAGCACCAGAGCAAAAAAGGCGTCTGCGGAATTGGTGTTGGGCGGCGATCAATTTGTTGTTAAGAGGGAAAGGAAGAATCAATCAACCGGTCTGCAACGGCCGAAGTTGTCACTAGTTTTAAAGTGGAGGTCACGCGGCCGGCGACGGAGGAGACGGGCCGAGTAAATACTTGGCGAGTGACGCAACGAACACTTGGAAAAATTGAACGAAACCCCCAAAAAAATACAAGGCATCGATTGGAACAAATTGCGGGCAATTGATACTGGTGTTTGTGTTATTGATTGCGTAGTTGTGGAATTGTCGTGAGAGCGCGTTCCGCGGATGAATATCGATCGTGATCGTCGTGGCTGATGCCAAGGAAGGAAAGATCCACATACTGAATAATACGGGAGTAGAATTCACGACGATGCGTTTGAGTTGTTCACTGCGCCTGGGGACATGACCAAACCCCAGGTACGGACTAGCAATTCATTCGAAAATATCTAGTGGATATTGAACAACTTCTACGCTGGAAGCCATGCACGTCGAGTCCAGTGTGTACGTCCGCGAAATTGTGTTTTTCCCCAGCCCACGATTTTGAAAGGAAACACTATTGTCATCGCGTACACGGGACGGATCAAGCCGTTCATGACTTGAAATAAACCAAAAACTATGACAGATATATATCCAGAGCGTCTGAAATTACATTATTGAGACGTGGTTGCTGAGGGAAAACATCTGGATCTACTCTCGGGTAGCATAGCCGAGTCCTGGTAGCATCAACATTCCGGCGCCGAAGCTGCGGCGGCACATGCAAGAGTTTTCGTGGTTTTGAGCATTCATGGCTAGTTGTATATATTTGTCAATAGATGCCTTGAAGGGCCGCAGGAGTTTACTCCGACGGATAATATTAGAGTTGGAGATTTCGTACGCCCCTCCCTTGACGTCCAGGGAGGCTTCATCTCGCTAAATAACCACGCCTTCATGAGTAAAGATAGACATTATGCAAAACTGGGAATTAAACTTAGGGAAACAAAGCAAAGCAAAAACCACTCAATCAAAAACAAATAGCTATCCAACCCAGGGAGGAATACTCCGAGTTGACCTTCGAAGGAGCACCCGCCAGCTCTCATAATCTGGACGGGGCTTGGTGTGGCTAAAGAGGCAGCCCCATTTTGCAGGCTCGTGGTTTGGAATCTCGCATCAAACCATAGAGTTGAAGTCTCAGTTGACCAATCCTCGAATCGAGCCCCTTTGTGCTACGCTGCTCAGTCTCGTCACTTCTGAGCGTTTCTCTGTTCGTTCCGGTGTGGCTGCGTCTATCACTTCAGCCGCATGGTGTGTTTATTTACAAAAATGTGTGAATGGATTGAATAAATCTAGGGGGAGAAACTGTTGTCGCACTATCATGACACATATCGGCACAGCCCTCTGATGATGTGCCTGATTGGCGCGCCAAATTGGGCGGCGGACGGCAGCAGCAATGAGTTTCTGAGCCAGTGACTGTACAATTATGTAAGGAGGGCAGCATGCGAGATTGCGAAATAGAAATAAAAAGAAATCAAAAGAAGTAAAGAAAGGGTGGTGTGGGGGACGGTTTGCGGAAGAAAAAGCAACCAGGCTGGCTGCCTTACGTGTGCGTAAATACACAAGATTATAGAAGAGAATTCTTGCAAAATTGCCGAATAAGCAGATGAGATCTCAGCCAGACAATGTACGAGGAAGACGCAGGTAGCAAGGTAGGTAGTCAGTGGTCAGCTGCGTCAGGACGCCAGATATCAAGGCATACACGCCACTATTCGCAGATCAGATATCGGTTAGGGCTGGAGGAAAGTTGATAGAGACTATCCGTAGACCGATCTTGGTTACTGTGATTTTCAGCCCGTCATCATCGTGTCTTACCCGCCGGTGGGCATACCCGACTCAAGGCAAAGCTGTGGACGGATAACGGACCGAGATGAAGCCGTCGACCGTTGACTTAGCACCGCAAAGGGCACGGCATTAACAAAGCAATTTCCAAATGAATATGGAGTAGACGGTATATCCCTTGCTTCTCGGAGCAAGCCATGAAGTCGCTTCGTGCCGTCCAGAGTTGATGGAGGCGGATTAGTAGCAAGGCTGCAGAGTGATATGGTGGTCAGACGTAACATGTATGATTCTGAAGAGATGCATGTCTGGGTCGTCTCTTCTCTTGCGACCCGTGCGACCGTAGGAAAAGGCCAAATGGCAATCTTTCGATCTGCGAGAATCGTGTCGGACAGGACTAGTCACTGCCTGCAGAAGAGTTTGCACCCGACCCGGCATGATGCTGTATAGATACCTGTCACAGCCACGCTGACGAAGACAGGAGTGTGATACGACGTGCTGATGACGCAAATATGCATCTTGATCCTCAGTGTCGGGAGACAGCCAACCCGCATGAGCACCTGCATGAAGGCGCTGCGGCCGGGCAGGGGATGCGATGGCACTTGCTGCTTGATACGAGTGACGGCAGAAAAAGGCGAGAAGGATGCGGAGGGCGGAAGTGAAAAGAAAGGCAGCGATGATCCGAGCTGGTTTTGGACAAGATGGACTGAGAAAGAGACAGAGCCCAGCATGGTTGATGCCCTGGAGTGGGTCGAGGGCCAAAAGGGCAGTGTGAGTATGTATAACAGAATGAAGATGATATTCCTAGGCCCTACCCTATGCTGGCTACCTATCTAGTGGTGTGTAGGGCTATAGCCTATAGCTACCACACAGCCTATAGGCTATAGGTGCTACTATCTAAATAATAATATCCTTATTAGATAATAGAAGCTATAATAATAATATCCTTATCCTATCTAATAGTAATTTATCTTTTTATCTTTATAAAATAATAAAGTAATTTATTATACTTTATTAAATAATAAAAAAAAAAGAAAAAAAGCTAAGTTTTTAATTAAATTTCTTATATCTCTCCCTTTTAAGCCTAGTCTTTTAGGATTATTAAGCCTTATAATTACTTCTTTAATACCTAGTCTATATTATATTTCTTTTTATAGCTTCTTTATATTATAGTTATTACTATTATAGCTAGGTTCTTTAATATTTTAGTATATTAATATATATTATCTTTTTATTATTTTAATATTATAAATATCTTAAGGCTATACTTCTTTATTATATATTAATAAAGGTAGAATAATAATACTATTTTATAACTATATTTATACCTTACTTTCTATATTTTTATAAATTTTAAAATATTTATTATCTTTTATAATATACTATATCTATATTTAATTATTTATTATAAGACTAAAATATTATCTAGGTCTTTATAGTCCTCTAGTTATAGTCTTATAAATTATAAATAGAATTCTATTTAGGCTTTTTACTATTAGGCTAATAACTATAAGTAGCTTTATTTTAAGTCTAAAAAGAGGCTATAGAATAATATTAGTTATAGCCTTATAAGTAGGCTAGTTAGCTATAGCTATAACTAGGCTAGGCTAGCTTCCTATTCTATAAGTAGGCTAGTTAATAGTAGCTATAGCTAGGCCTTTAGTTCCTATATTAGCTTTAATATTAGTATTAATATTAAGGCTAATACCTACCTTAGTAATACTAGTACTAGTATTTACTTTAACTTTAATATTTATATAATTATAAGTTAATTTATTAGTATAGCCTTTATTAAGTATAGTAGTAATAGTATTAATATATATTAGTAGTATTTATATTTCTTAATACTTATCTTAAGGGTAACTAGCTTAGTAATAGCTATCTTAAAGGCTACTAGTTTAGTAGTAGTTATTCTAAGAGCTATTAGTTATATAGTAGCTATAGCTACCTTATCCTTTATAAAGCCCTTTATTAGTTTAAAAGCGTACTAGGCCTAATTTATACTTAGTATTAGTAGTATAGGTAGGAGTAGTTAAGGTAGAGCTAGTTAAGGTAAAGCTAGCTAAGGTAGAGTTACTAGTTATATAATAGCTATCTTAAAAGCTACTAGTCCTATAGTAGCTACTCTAATAGTAACTAGTTTAGTAATAATTAGTACTATAGTATTAGTCTTTATAATACTAATAATAGTAACTACCTACTTTATATATATTACCTTAACTACCTTAGTCTAGGTATTTAGTAGTAGTAACTTTAGTTTATTTAGTATTTAGTATTACTTCTTAAATATTAAGTTATACTATATAAGCTTCTAGACCTTATATAGGCCTTAGATCTATATCTAGATAAATATTTATCTAAATAGTAAGAATATCTAGGTATCTTTAGTTATAGTATAGGCTATAAAGAATCTAGTTATTATTATACTCTTATTACTAAAGATTATATATAAATAGTTTTATTTTATTATTATTTATTAGTATTTATTAAATATACTAAAGAATAGCTATATAAATTTTATTATATTATAAAGTACTTTTCTATATTTATTAAAAAGGGTTATATTAATATATCTAGGTAAGTATTCTCTTATACTATTTAAGGTTAATAAGGCTTAGTATATCTTTCTAAGCTAGGTTAAATAGTTATTTAAGTTATTATTAATTAAGCCTTTAATAAGCTTTAAGACTATTTAATATATCTAATTAATCTATTAGTTATTTCTTAGTATAAGTAATATATTTAAATATATTTTATTATCTATATTTAGGTTAGGCTTACTTCTCTTTAAGGTTATACCTATTTCTTATTTAGCTTATCTCTTTACCTAATCTTTATTATTACTAGGACTAGCTAGTATAGCTAGATTTATAGCTAGATTTACTAGATTCTATATTATAAATATAGGTAATACTTAATTAGTTATAAATATAAATACTACTTAATTATCTATTTATAACTTATATATTTATATTAGTTTAAAGGTTTATTAGCTACTATATAGTATATAATAATATAGTTATAAAAAGATAGAAGAAAAAGAAGGAAAAGAGGGAGAGTAAAAAAAGGGGTAAAAATATAAGTTAAAGTAAGAGTAAAGAACTATATAGTTAGTTATAAGGAGTATTAAAATAGTATTAAGTATAAAAAGTACTTAATACTATTTATATTACTATAAGTTATTTTCTATACCTTTTTATTTATTTTTTACCTATATTTACTCTAGGTATACTTATTTATTCTATACCTATTCTAATAGTAGCTAGGATATAAATTTACTTAGATCTTTAATATAAAGCTATTAGTTATAGTTATTATTAAGATCCTTAAATCTTACCTAGAATTATTCTTTAAGGCCTTATTATTAGGTATTATAAATATAGTTAATAAGGTAGTCCTTTATATATACTAGTATTTAGTCTAACTCTTCTATATCCTATTCCTTATATTTATAAACTAGCTTAAGGTAGTTTATTAATATTATATTATATATCCTTTATAATTATAATAGCTATAGTCTATATACTACTTATCTTATCTTTTCTATAATTATAAATAGGCTAGTAAATTATATATTAAATTTATATCCTAATAACTTAAGTATAAAGTAGCTTCTATATAATTATAAATAGACTTAGTTATTTACTATAAAGAATACTATTTTATATCTTTAATTATAATAACTTTTTATAATTATAGCTATTATTACTATAGTATTATAAGCTATAATCTTTACTATAGTTATATCTAGTTTAGCTACTATAGCTAGTAATAAGCTATTAACTATATCCTAAGGGTTAAAGCCTATAATAACTTTATAAGTACTTTACCTTATTATTATATTCTAGACTATATTTAGCTAGAATTATAGCCTAGGTAATATCTCCTCTTATCTAGTTATATTAGTTATAGTAGCTAGATATATATAAATAGCTAATAAGATAGTCTAAATAGTCTTTTCTATCTATTTATTAGTCTAGAGGTAATATACTATAAAGTATATTAACTTTATTTTTAACTATTTTTATATATATTACTATATAGCTAATAAGAACTTAAAGTCTTAATTAAATAGTATAATTTATAATAAGCCTTATCCCTATAAAAATAAAGTATTTATAATAACTTTTACTATAGTTACTAAGCTAGCCTTATAGTTAAGTAGTCTTAAGATAACTACCTTACTAAACTTATATACTAGTACTACTATATAGGTATATCCTTCCTTTAATTCTAATAAGGCTAATAAGAAGTTAAAGAATATATAGTAAAAGAGGATTAATAAGGATAGTAGTAACTATAGGTTCTTATATAATATATAATATATCTTCTTATAGGTTTAGTATAGTTAATATTATTTAAGAAATTTATAAAATCTCTATAACCTATTATAAATATAGAACTATATTAGAAAATAGACTAGCTTATTATAACCTCTATAGTTCTTAATATATAGGGATTTAAAGAGCTTAGCTATATAGCTACTTAAGATATATAGTTTCTTCTTTACTTTATAACTATCTAGATATTTTATAACTTTATATAATAGCTTATCTTATTATATAAATAGTAGCTTAGCCTTATTATCTAGTTATAGTTTATTATTTATTTTAATAGTATTAAAAATCCTTTTTTAAATAGGGTTTATAATATATTTATTTATTAATCCTACTTTAAAGTCTAGGCTTATCTTTAGTATTAATATATAGACTAATAGTATATAGTCTATAACTATATATACTTTAGCTAGTACTCTTCTTAGGTAAGGTATATTTAGCTATAGCTTTAGTTTATTATCTAGAAGGTTATTTAGTTAACCTAATACCTCTAGATAGGTATATAGGGGCTAGGTTAGTAATCTACTAAGTATATTTAGTATAATATAGTCTTTACTATATTTATATAAGACTTATATATTAAATTAACTAATATATTTTATAGCTTTAATAAGCTTTTTATTAACTATATATTAGGATATACTATTTATAATATTAAACTACTTAAAAAGGTTAATAATTAAGCTATAATCTATAAAATATATAGCTAGTAGGTATTAGGAGATATATAACTAGTAGTAAAGCTTTTATAGTATCTAGATATAGTTATATACCTCTATCTTTATAACCTAGTAGTTCTTTTTAATATTTAAAAGGGTTCTTAATAAGAAGGTAATAAGCTTAATAGCTATATATAAGGGGTATTATATAACTTACCTTTAGTTAGTAATTTTTATAAAGGCTATTTCTTTTATATAATAGACTATTATACCTATACTTAAGATAGATATATTTATATTAAAAAATAGTTTTTAATAGACTATAAAGTATATAAGGTTATTATAATTAATAAGGGCCTAGATAAGGCTCTTAAAGCTATCTAATTTAGCCTAGAATAGTATAGCTAGTACTATATAGCTAGCCTATACCTTATACCTTAGTTTATAGTCTTTTTTATACTTTTATTATATACTTATATCTTTAATTAAGGAAAAAGTAATTATATTTTTTACTAATTAGTTCTTTATAGCCTAGATAGCCTATCTAGCTTATTTCTTAGCTCTTAATACTCTTTAAAGTACTATCTTTTACTCTTATAGTAGCTTTATAATTATAGTATAATATAGTATATTATATCTTAATAAGCCTATAAAGCTAAGTAAGGACTTAAGTTCCTTTAAGGTCTTAGGGAATTTAAGCTTCTTAACTATAAATAGCTTATCTTTTATTATATTTAAGCCTATAGTATTTACTAAGTAGCTTAGAATTATAATTAATATAAAAGCTATAAAGCTTTTCTTTAGTTTAATTAAGATATTATAGCTTAGTAAGCTTTTAAATATTACTTATAGGTCTTTTATATAGTCTTTAAAAGTAAATAACCTAATAAAGATATTATTACTATATAGGATACCCTTAGTATCCCTAAGTATATTATCTATTTACTATTAGATATAGGTATTATAGTTTTTATAGCTTATAATAAGTATTTAAAAGGTAAACTATTTTATATAGATTATAATTAAGAAGGCCTAAGTTAAGTTAAGATATAGTAGCTACTAATAATAAAAGAATATAATATTAATTACTATAATATACTTTATATATACTAATTCTACTATAATATTATCTTAGTAGTATATTAAGTAGGTATTATTAAAGGTATACTTATTAAGGGTTTTAATATTTATAACTATATAGCCTTTCTACTTATCCCTTTATCTTTATTAGATTATAAAGACTAGGAAGGTAAAGAGGATTTATATCTATATTTACTAGATTTTTCTTATATTTAAGAGCTTACTAGTAGTCTACTTAATAATACTTTTTTCCTCTAACCCTTATAAATAGATCTTATATTTCTATATTATAGCTTCTTCTTATCTTAGCTTTAACCTAATATATATAAGCTTATCCTTAAGGATTTTAGTAAAGCCTTTATTTATAAAAAAGGCTATATATCTATCTATTAGCTTTTATATAACTAATATTTATTAGTCTATACCTCTCTAAATATATACTCCTATTAGGTATTCTACTAACCTATTAAATAGGTTATCTAGTTATATTTAAAAGTAAGGTAGTTTTTTATTATAGGTACTAACTAGCTTTAATACTATAGGAGTATTTATATATTCTACCTAGTATACTTCTATATCCTAAGGTAAGGTTTATAGGTAGCTAAGTCTAGTACCTTAGTATAGCTATAAGTAGTATTTTAAGTTATTTTATAATAGTACTTATATAATATTAACTTTAGCTAATACTATAAAGGTTATAGCTTATTATAGTATCTATAGTTTATATATATATTTAATATTTAGTTTAGTCTAATATATTATAACTATAAGTATTATTTTACTTAAAGTAGTTTATATAGTTTAGGCTATTATAACTAAGTAACTCTTTACTTAAGATTATACTTATATTTATAGTATTACTAGGATTAATATACCTTAATATATATAAAGTATTATAATACCCTAGCTAAATAGGATATTACTTTTAAAAGAGCCTAGTATATTTATACTAATTAGTATATTTAGTTTTAAGTCTAATACTATAAATACTTAGGTTAAGTAAAGTACTATAGCTACCTAGCTATTTAGTATTATACTAATAAAGTATAATAAGATATAGGTATAGTATTTAGCTTAGGCCCCTTTAGGTCCTATACTATATATATATACTAGGTATAAGTAGCTAGCTAAGGTTACTTTTAGGTAATATTAAGCTAGCTAGTTCTTATTTATAAGGGTTAGTAAGGCTCCTATATCTATATATATATCTAACTACTTTCTTAGGATCTTTAGGTTAAGGTATAGCTATAGGTATAGGTATATCTATACTTATCCTAGTAGTATTTCCTATACTAAGATACTAGTAGTTTTAATAATAGGTAGATCTACTTCTACCTTTAGGCCTATAAGTCCTATACTTACTACTATCTTTTTAGTATCCTATCCTATCCTAGTACTTACTACTATCTCTTTAGTATTATAGGGGAATATATAGTAATAAGTAATAGTAATATTATTAACTAGGCTAAGAATAGAGTTAAAGCTAGTATTATAAGCTATATATATATAGCTATAAAGCTTATTATTTAATTTAAATTCCTAGCTATATTCTTTATAGATATAAAGGCTAGGTAGCTTCTTAGTTTAATAACTCTAATATCTATAATTACTTATCTAGTAGCTTTAGTATCTATAGTTACTTATAATTAGTAATTCCTCCTCTTTTACTATATCCTAGCCTATAGCTATAATAAGATCTATAGTCTAGTTACTATAGTCTAGTAGTAGTTACTAGTAACTTCTACTACTATATTTAAAAGGGTCCTCCTACTAGGCTTACTATATATCTTACCTTATATTCTAGGTATCCTAATAACCCTTATATCCCCTTTTATCTATATCCTAGTAATAATCTATATAATAAGCTACCTAAAGGGTATAATATAGTATCTAATTAAACTAAGGTTAGTTATTCTAGGGTTAGTATAGTCTATTATAGCCTAGGTTAAAACCCTAGCCTTAGCTAGCATTAGCTAGGACCTAGTTGCTATTATCTCTTCTATAGGGTAGCTTCTACCTATTACCTAAGGTAGGTAAGAATAGCTAGGCTTCCTATTAGAATAGCTAGTATAACTATTATTATTTACTACTATATCTATTCCCTTACTAGAAGCTATTCTAATAGCTATAACTACCTTAGTTTTCTCCTATCTATAGCCTATATTCTTTCTAGTCCTAGTTACCTTAATTATAGCCTACTAAGACTTATAGTTAGGCTTATAGCTATTAAAGGCTATTATTATTATAGCTATTATATTAAGCTTAGTCTTTATTAATAAGACTATTATTACTATTATTTATAACTAGATTATAAATAATATTCTAGTAATTATAGATATTTCTAAGGAAGCCTTAGATAGTAATTCTTTCTAATAGTAGGTTTAGAATAGCCTTAATCTTAAGGTCTAGTAAGTTAAATACTTATTAAAGCTAATTCTAAAAGTCTTAATTTACTACTTAAGTATCTTATAGTATTTATAGAATATATATATTTATATTTTTTCTTATTTAGGTATTATCTAGTAAATAGACTACCTATTTTAAGTATCTATTTACTTTAAAAAGTAA
This sequence comes from Cordyceps militaris CM01, assembly GCF_000225605.1. Classification (NCBI taxonomy): domain Eukaryota; kingdom Fungi; phylum Ascomycota; class Sordariomycetes; order Hypocreales; family Cordycipitaceae; genus Cordyceps; species Cordyceps militaris. Next base: position 3,205,999 of record NW_006271972.1, read on the forward strand.
TAGCTTAAAATAATTAATAAAGGCTATATAAATATTTAATATTAATATATAAAGTATATATTATCTATTATTTATTATAAGTATACTTATATACTATTAAAAGGCTATTCTATATAAATAAGTATATTAAATATCTTAAATAGCTTATTCTTTATATAATTAACTATATATTAATAACTAGTTAGTAAATATATATATATAAATATATAGAATATCTTTATTACTTATTATAATAATTCCTATACTATTCTAGTCTAAATATTATAATTTAGGCTTAAAGAAGTTAATATCTACCTTTTATAAGCTTTTTATTATTAACTTATAACTATATATTAAAAAGGTATCTTAATTAATTATATCCCTAAATATAATTACTAAAGTCTTAACTACTACCTAGAAGATAATCCTAATAAGTATATCTAAGTCTACTATAAAGTATAACTAAATATTACTACTACCTTATCTATTAATATCTATTAAAAAGGTATAGCCTTAGCCTAAATAATCTTTAAACTATAGTAAAGATACCTAACTTTAACTTTATAGTAGGTTAATTACTTATCTTTCTTAGTAATATAATATAATTTCTATTACTAGCCTTTAATTATCTTATAAGATAGGCTTATATACTAGCTATTTAGCTAGCTTAGTAATTATTCTATCTTTAAGATAATATATAATAACTTAGACTTTTTATAACTATAAAAGTCTTATTATATCTATTTTTAAGATTACTAATAATAGCTTAATCTAGTTTACTATATATCTTTAATAAATAATTATATTAATTAAATATATTAACTTAGCCTTATCTAGCTTAAAGAATATAAGTTCTACTTCTAAGTAATAGTAAATAATATATACTAGGATATATATATTTTATAATATATATCTTAACTAGTCTATATAATTAGCTATACTTTTTAATTAATAAGGGTTATAATAATAAAGGTTTTAATAATTTAATAGTTTAATATAACTAGGTTATAATAATTTATTTTTTAATATAACTAGGTTATAATAATATAATAATTTAATAATTTTTAATAGAACTTCTAATTATATTAATTTTTTAATATAATTACTATTAAATTATAAGTATATATAATAGAATAAAGATAATATTCCTAGGCCTTGCCCTATGCTGGCTACCTATCTAGTGGTGTGTGGGGCCATAGCCCACAGCCACCACACAGCCCACGGGCTACAGGTAGAGACTTGGAGAGCGCTAATGCAGGTGCTTTTGGAGCGCTCAGCCAGCTGAAATGATGTGCGGAGGTACGCCGACAACTTTTCCCAGGCACAGGCAATTCCAAGAAGAGATGGATGGCAGTTGACTGATATTGCTCTCACGATGACTTGAGGTGATTTCATCATTGGATGTTGTAAACGAGGACTTTTTTTTAAAAAAAAAGGCTTCTCATACCAATAAGAGATGGTAGGTACCTATATAACAGTTCATCCGCTCTCAACGAGCCCCAGCTCCCGCCAAATTCAGATCTTGCTTTCCACCATCACCATCGCCCCGCTCCTCCCGTGACTAGCGCCTCGGTTCCTGTAAGCTCCCTTGCTCCCTTGACATCTTTCCTCTCCTGCTTGTCGCTACTCAGTACGCCCTGATTTCTGGGCTCGGGATCGCCCTCGATTGTCACATCCTCAGGATGTGACCAAAGACGTGCAGCTGTCCTCTTGATCTGTCACATCCGGGAAAAGGGACTGAACTATCTGTACTCCGTACCCGTGGACTCACTGTGGCCTGCCGCTCGTCGCCTCCCCAGAGCCCCGTTTGCCAGCACTCAGTTCGGGTTCTGCCATTCGTTACTGCCCAGCGATGCTGCGTATCTCGATACAAATTGTACGTCTCTCGTGATCAATTGTCTCATTTTCGATTCAGATGTTGATCTCGGCCCAGGTTCGACTCGCTGTCGTTGCCCTTTGCTCCATGTCGTCCGCGCTGAGCGACAACGCGCTTCCGGCCACCTATCGCGACCACGAGCCCGGGCCGGGGGCAGCAACTAGAATTCGAACTCTCAAGACATCCGATCAATGTACCACTTTTGCTACACCAGACAATGCGCGAGCGACACCAGAAAGCCCACATGAACAATCACCACTGGCTCGTCCATTGAGTAGCGCCCCGCACTCAGCCTGAACCTATCCAACTAGTGCCGCCGATTGTCTCTTTCGTTTCTTTTTTGCGAGGGGTTAGTCAGTGAAGGAGCACAAACTTCCCGGTGACCTCCCTTTAGGTCTCAGACGAATTGTCGGGTACTTTCTCACTCACTATCGAATATGGAGCGCTTGCTTCGAGACCGCTTCTCAGACATATCGCCTTGGCCAATATCTCGCAGGGAAAAGGTCGTCTTTGGCCAACACAGCAGCCCATAGCGGGTCTCAATATGCAAGGTTGACGTGACTACACGGTCGCCCGGGGTCTGGGAATAGTCAGTATGCGTCTACAAACAGAGAAGAGCTACTGAAGGTTGGCAAATCCGCCCATCCCTGGAAGCTGAACCACAGAGACGAGGCTGCTCATAAGGTATAAAGATCACACCCCTCTGATCTTCTAGGATGCCTGCTCTCTAGCTCTGACAACTCATTCTACCCCTTCAAGTCCTTTCCAGCACTTTGCCCCAGGCCTTTACAGCGCCAGTCACTCTTTATCCTCGCACTTTCTTAATAACAGAACTGGGACAATCAAGATGAAGTTCATCACTGTCGCTGCTGCCCTCTTCGCCAGCACCTCGTTGGCCGTGCCCACCAATCCCAACCACGGTGGTAGTGCCTGCGTCCCCAACCCTCACCATGGTGGCAGTAGCACAAAGTCTGGTCCTGGCGGCAACCCTACCGGCAGCAATACCAACACCGGACCCGGTGGCAATCCCACCGGTAGCAACACCAGTTCTAGTCCCGGTACCAGGACCACTGGTGGTAGCACCAGCTCAAGCCCTGGCCCAAAGCCCACCAGCAGCAACACCAGAACTGGCCCCGCCACTACTACCACCGGCACCAAAACGGGCTCCAACACGAGCTCCGGCCCGGCTACCACCAGCACGGGCAACCCTGGCCCCGGTGGCGAGTTTCATTGCCCTCACGGTCTTTACAGCAACCTCCAGTGCTGCGCTACCGACGTTCTCGGTGTTCTAGATCTTGATTGCGCTAGCCCACCAACGACGCCAACCTCTGGTGACAACTTCAACGCCATTTGCGCTGCTGTTGGCAAGCAGGCCAAGTGCTGCGTTCTCCCTGTCGCTGGACAGGCTGCTCTGTGCATTGGTGGCAACCCGCCTGGTGGCAACCCGCCTGGTGGCAACCCGCCTGGTGGCAACCCTCCCGGCGGCAACCCTCCCGGCGGCAACCCTCCCGGCGGCAATCCTCCTGGTGGCCCCGTGTGCCCTCCCGGTCTCTACAGTAACGCTCAGTGCTGTGCTACTGATGTTCTCGGTGTTGCGGGTCTGAATTGTGATACTCCCTCCAAGACACCCACTTCTGGCGCCGACTTTACATCTATCTGCGCTGCTGGTGGTCGGGAAGCGAAGTGCTGTGTCATTCCCGTCGCTGGCC
>NW_006271972.1:3209662-3261524 GCF_000225605.1 Cordyceps militaris CM01
GTTGATGTTCTCGGTGTTGCGGGTCTGAATTGCGATACTCCCTCTAAGACACCCACTTCTGGCGCCGACTTCACGTCCATCTGCGCTGCCGGTGGTAGGGAAGCTAGGTGCTGTGCCATTCCCGTCGCTGGACAGGCTCTTCTTTGCTTGCCTACTATTGGAGGAGGTAGCCCTCCTTCTGGCGGTAACCCTCCTGGTGGCAGCAATCCTCCCGGTGGCGGCAACCCCCCTGGCGGCAGCAATCCTCCTGGTGGCAACCCTCCTGGCGGCAATCATGTCTGCCCTTCCGGGCTCTACAGTAACGCTCAGTGCTGCGACGTTAATGTTCTGGGAGTTGCTGATCTTAACTGTACGCCTCCCTCCACGAAGCCCACTTCTGGAAAGAATTTCAAGTCCATCTGCGCTGCGATTGGTAAAGGCTCCATGTGCTGTGTCGTTCCTATCCTTGGTCAGGCCATCCTGTGTCAAGAGGCCACTGCTTAGAGACACAAAGGGGCTCATCTTTCTGACATGAAAAGGAGAGTGTTTTGCGCGTGTGGTATATTACGATGCGTGGGTAATGCAGTGTTTCGGGGCTCCTTGAGAGTACATTTTTTTGGGCGATGTCTTGGTACGAGTTTTCTTAATATTCTTCTTCTTCTATGCTATATAGATTGGCCTTAGGCTATTTGCACAAATACATCTCCGATTTATTTTCTACTATATTTGAGTTGGTGCTCGTAGTGTGTTATGCTGTGTCCTGAAGCGTTTGCCACTGGATCCGTTCACCACGGGTATTATGCGTAATTTACAAACATGCGATTCCAGTTCCTAGAATAGGTTAGATTATCGGCACAGAGGATCGAGGTATAGCAGCTCAAGATGACGACTTTAGTCGAAGTATAGCTAGGTTGAGTCGGCAAGGCGGAGTTTTGTCCGATGCGGGTGATGGACTGGCTGGGACAGGCTTGGGTAAAGCAGATAGACACGCCAACTGTGCCTACTCGCATACTATGCACGTGCTCTGTACACATCTGGACAGAGAGAAACCGCGAGACTTGCTAACCAATCCTTTCCACCCAGCGCCGGTGGGATGCGGTTGTGTGGCACACCGCTCAGCTGGCTTGCCCAATCGGTCGGTGATGGGGGCCGAGAAGCAACGAGGCGAGTAGCAGTTTCAATTTCATGGCGTCGTGCGTTGGATATAGCCGGAATTGAACTAATGTCTGGCGTAAAAGATGTCAAGCGAAGAAAGAAGCAAAAGTTGCTCGCAGTCTTTTTGGCTGTTTGCTTGCGTTGAGCGACAACAGCATCTGGTCAATTGGCAACGGGATAGGCCCTCTGCAGTTTCTCCCAAATTTGGCGGGGAGTACCACAGTCAAGTTATAACAAGTATGCACTGGTTTTATAGTCCTCGCATTTATTGTATTTGTTATATTTCTTATATCCATCGCGCTCATCGTACTCGTCGTAGTTCTGTCGCAGGAGGCTGTCGTGACGTGGTTTATTCGCAGTTGACCAGATGCTGTTGTCAAATTCATAAGCCTTCCTTATTTAGTAGCACGTAGGTAGGCCCTGCGGGGAGGCGGTGCGCAGCTGTCTTGCCCGTTTGTTGGACTCGTTTGTCGCGACATTCAGCACGCAGCCACCATGAGAGTTGAGCGAGGACTGGGAACCCAGGTTTGGTACCTGAATATCTTTGTATATTTTTGGAGTCAATTTTAATGGAAGCAAGACGTTGGAGCTTTGGGGTTCGTTGCACAGGCAGCCAGACAGCTCACGCCATGCCAACTTGAGGGCGGGTGAGGAGGTGAGGGGGCGAGAGGGGGCGCCGCCTGATTGTGACGCGCGGAGCCCACGAAAAAAGGTACTTGCGAGTACATGTAGTAGCCGGCATACTTGATCAAAAAAGGAGCTACTGAAAAAACGCCTCCTCATGCTACGCTTTTTAGCTGCGACTGCACCACCACCCTCGTAATAGAAAACGTTGCCCATCAGACAGCAAGCCCCCACCCCCAAATCTACATGCACAGATGAGCCGCATCGACATTTCGATATCTGGCTGGACAAATTGTTTGATGGCATCGTGGTTGGCGTTGATGAAATTGATGCTTTCCTTCTCTTCACATCACCTAACCCTTCATCGCCCAGACCAGATGAAAGCGGCCCCCCTGTGAAAAAGAGCGGGGGCGAGTCAGCGATGTACCGTCTGGGGAAGTGGGCAACAAGATACGGGGCCAAAGTGTTGCAGTGGGCGACCAAAAGGCCAGTCAGTGTCGAGTGATTTGAGCCCGAAGCCCACTGTATCGGCGCATGCCTCAGGCCACTGCACCCACTGTGGCTCCGCTCCAAGTCCGGGGGCGGGGCAGGTGGTTGCGTGACTGTTTGCCGTAGGAGGATTCCATCAGCAAACGAGGCCATCAGCGGAGGGTATAAAACGGGCAGAGGGACGGGGAGAATTCGGATGTGTGATGGGAGTTTGTGAAGCTGTTCGCACGTTGCGTGTGCTAGTGCGACCGTTTTTTTAAGATGGTTTGTCGTGCGTTGGCGTGAGGGTGGTGTGCCAGGTGTGCGTGTCGAGGCAAGTGTGGTGTGGTTGGTGGCCCAAACAAGGTCGCGAGCTGCACGCCGACGACGAGTGCGTTTAGGGAGTGACTGGCTGGATACCGACATGCTGGGGCTGGGCAAGTCACCACGACCAGTGCAGGCAGATATCAGCCTGGTAACCTCGACGACACCAACCACTCACTCCTCGAGGCCAATCATTGTCCCTTTCCACCAGTTCCTGGAACATCCCTCTCGCCAAGTCCACAAGGTAGATGCTTGTTCAAGCCTGGTATGGGCCGAGTGCATGGGGCCAAGTCGTCGCGCTGCCCATCTCGCTTTACCCCGCTCGAGTACATGCCAACTGCCTGCTTCCCCGGTGGCGGCGTCGGTAACTACCTACCTAGCAATGTCAGGCCATGTGTATGTGACGAGGCGAATGTACCTTTTTGTACTATGATCAGTCGTGCGTCGCCCTCTCCCCAAATATCGCCCAGTGTATATATACCAGCCCACCTCCCTATGACGCCGCCACCTGTGCCACTCGTTCTCTCTTCATCCATCATTGTGCATCCTGACAATCATCCATCATCGCGGTCGATAATCCATATTATCATCACACAATACACAACATCTTGCTGTTTCCAACACTCTCTTCGAACCCACCACATTGTGAGTCTCACACCTCGCCACTCACCACCATCACCACTGACCATCCTCACCTCAGACAACAACACACACACACATCACCACCATGCGTCCCCGTATTCCCCGTCTTCCCAAGGCCAAGCGCTCCGAGGTCTGGATCATGGGCGCCGCCGGCGTGGGCGTCCTCGCCCCGCTGTACATGATTATGCCCGGCGCCGACGAGCGCCTCGCCAAGCAGACGACCAAGTGGGCGCCGCGCTGGGAGAAGAACATCACCTACTTTGCACCCCCCGTCGAGCGCGGCATGCAGCGCCTCGAGCCGCCCCTGGCCCGCGCCGTCCAGCGCATCCCCGAGCGCCTGCCGCTCGAGAAGATGGCAAAGGGCGTCGACTCCACCATCAAGGCCGGCATCGAGCGCTTCGCCCCCAAGCCCAAGAACTAAGGGGATGATGGGAGGCTGCGAGCTTGTTTGTTATTGGCGTTTTTATTCATGATTTTTTATTTGAACATAAACAATTATGCGGCACTTTTGTGTGCATGAATGGGGGGATATCATTGGTTCAGGAACTTGTTTCTTTGCTACTTGCTTTGTGATTGTGCACTCACAATCTGGGTCCGAGCGACCGTCTGTTTTCGTAACTGCTGTGGGAATATCTGTCCGAAGACGTCCGAAAAGGCTAGATTTAGACAATTTGATACAACACTCAAAGATGCTCTCCTTTCTTTCAGCGTGTATGTGAATGTCATGTACCTATGGGCGGACACGGAAGCTTCGCAGCTTTGCGTCCGTTCCCCGCCTTGACGATGCTACCCAACTTTGTGTAATAGATCAAGACCGTAACCGAGTTCCTCGGGCGAAGCGCAGCAAGTACACCCTACCTGCAGTGAAGGAGCGGATGCGGTCAGTTGCCAACATATATATCTACTCCTTCCCCCATTCCTCACTGTTATCCTTCTGTCCCAGCGCTCCCGAAGACGACGTCTTGCGCACTTATACATACCACCACCACCACCATGGAGCCTCTTCTTGAAGGATACAATGACTTGATCACCGGTGCCGGCTCTGGTATGTCTACGTTTTTTCTAATTCTGTGTTTTCTTAAATTAAAAAACAAGATATTTCTGACATCTACCAAGGCATCGGAAAAGCCACCGCCTTGCACTTTGCCCAGCACGGCGCCGCCGGCCTCGCGCTCGCCGACATTCGCCCAGCCTCCGTCGCAGCGGTCGCCGCTCTCCTCGGAGAAACCCACGCGCACGTCCGCGTCGTGCCGCTTGTGCTGGACGTGACGAGCGCGGACGGCGTGCGGGCCGCGGTGGCCCAGGCCGTCGCGGCGCTCGGCCGGCTCGACGTGGCCGTCAACAACGCGGGCGTCGCCGGCACGACGAGCCGCACGCACGAGCTGCCCGACGAGGCGTGGGACAGGACGCTGGCGGTGGACCTGAACGGCGTGTTTTACTGCCAGAGGGAGGAGCTGGCGGTCATGATGCAGCAAGAGTGCGTTTTTTTGCCTCGTTTTCTGCTTCACCGTGCTAAAAAAAAAAAAAAACAAGTCATCTCGGCCCCCGACGTGGTCGCGGCGTCATCATCAACACGGCTTCGCTGTACGGCCTGCGCGCGCCGGTGGTGCCGCTGTACCAGTCTGCGTATACCGCCGCCAAGCACGGTGCGTAGCCCCAGAATGAAGAATATCCCAGCATGTACTGACACGCCGCACCCCATTGCAAAAAAAAACAACAGCCGTCGTCGGCCTCACAAAGTCAGACGGCGTCCACTACGGCCCGCACGGGATCCGCGTCAACGCCGTGTGCCCCGGCTACGTCGAGACGCCGCTCATCAGCAGCCTGGCCAACGCCGCCGCGGTCACGGCGCTGATGCTGCGCAACACGCCCGTCGAGCGCCTCGTCAGCCCGGACGAGGTCGCCGACGGCATCGTCTTCTTGGCGAGCACCATGAGCAGCGCCATGATGGCGTCGACGCTGTCGCTGGACCTGGGCATCAGCAGCAGCAGCTGAGAACGGGCGGATTCCTTCCAAGATGGGTAGCTATTTGTTCAATAACTACAATTTTGTCCGCGGACCTTCCGATTTGGGCTCCGCAGGGTTTATCCAAGCCGAAAATCCGAAAATCCACAAGCCGTCAAACGCCAACGTCTCCCCCACATCAATAGTTACCTACCTAGTAGTTAGTTACCTCAACGCTTTGGTTGCCGCTTTGGTTGCCGCTTGTCCAATCTTTTCCCGTCTTGGTGCCTTGTCAACCCCGCGGCATCGGTAAACAGGGCTATATACTACCCGTCCCAGTAGCTACATCTTAAACCCCCATACAGCTTTCGCTTCTCCTCTGCCCTTTTTTTTCTTGCGCTACTCTCATCTCACCACTTTCCATATTTCTCCCTGCCCAGCCTTCCCGCTTCCTGTTCCACCCAGTCTTGTACACGCGCCCTCGTACAAAGCCTGCCATACCTCGGCTTCTCACCCCACAATCTACACAACTCTCTCCTCCAACAACAACTTGCCCGTTCCCCCCCAAAGACTGCATGATATAGACACAATGCCTGTCCGGTCACAGCTCCCCGACGTCGAGATCCCCGAGGTCAACGTCCTCGACTACATCTTTCCCGACCCGAGCGACGTCTCCGACAAGCCGCTCTGGATCGACGCCGACGACACCACCAAGAGCCTGTCGCTGCGGCAGACCCTCGGCTGGGTCCGGCGGCTGGGCGCCGGTCTGCAGCGCATCGGTCTGCGGCCCAGCGACGTCGTCATGATGTGCTCGACGAACCACATCTTCGTGCCCGTGCTGTATCTCGGCGTCGTCGGCGCCACGTGCGCATTTACCGGGGCCAATCCGGCCTACACGCCAAAGGGTATGTACATTGTCTCCGAATTACAAGCAGAAAATGCATCAAAATGCATCGTCCTCCCGTTGTAATTTTTTTTTTTTTTTTTTTGCAACAAGGGAATCACTAATTCACCCCCCCCCAGAAATCGCATACCAAATCTCCAACGCCAAGGCCAAGCTCATCCTCGTCCACCCCTCCAAGATGGACGACGTCCTCGCCGCCGCCGCCGAGGCGTCCTTCCCGCGGGACCGCATCTTCCATTTCAGCGACGACGTGTCCGGCCGCGCCACCAACCCGCACGGCCTGCGCGACTGGACTTCGTTTCTCGGCCCCGAATCCGCCGGCACCACCTGGCAGTGGCCGTCCCTCTCCGGCGCCGGCGCCGCCCGCACGCAGCTCGCCACCATCAACTACAGCTCCGGCACGACCGGCCTGCCCAAGGGCGTGTGCGGCGCCCACCGCAACCTCGTCGCCAACGTGCAGCAGCTCATCGGCCTGCGGCACCCCGACGGCCTGACCCTGGCCGCCGCCGACGACGTCTGGCTCGCCTTCCTGCCCCTCTACCACGCCTACGGCCAAATGTACACCATACTCATGGCCGCCCGCCGCCGCGTCACCGTCTACGTCATGTCCGTCTTTAACTTTGAGCGCTACCTGCAGTGCATCGAGCGCTTCCGGCCCAACGTGCTGCAGGTCGTGCCGCCCGTGGTCGTCATGCTGTCCAAGCGGCCGGAGGTGGCCCGGTACGACTTGTCGAGCGTCAGGGACGTCATGTGCGGCGCGGCACCGCTCAAGGCCGAGTTGCAGAACGAGGTCGCCGATCGGTTTCGCGCCAATGTTGTGCAGGGCTGGGGCATGACCGAGCTGACGTGCGCGGCGTCGAGCTTGCCGACGGGCCACGTGGACCGCAAGGCCAGCTGTGGCATGCTGCTACCCAATTGCGAAGCCAAGTTTTTGGATGAGCAGGGCAACGAGGTGGCCGTCGGGGAGCCGGGCGAGCTGTTTGTGCGCGGGCCCAACGTTATGCTCGGGTACTGGCAGAATGAACAGGCAACCAAGGAGACGCTCGAGGACGGCTGGCTGCGGACGGGCGACGTGGCCGTGTACAATGAGCAAGGCATGCTGTGGATTGTCGATCGGAAAAAGGTGAGCTCTTCACTTATGCTTGCTGGAGACGGATCAAGCATTAATCATGTGTTGCAGGAACTCATCAAGGTCAACGGCTTGCAAGTCGCACCCGCCGAGCTGGAATCCCTGCTCCTCGAAAACGAGCACATTGCCGACGCCGCCGTCGTCGGGATCGAGCTGTACGTTTCTCCCGAAGCGAACAAGAACGAAGCTAACCTGCACCCAGGGATAACGAGGAATGGCCGCGCGCCTACGTTCACATCCAGGACGTCTCCAAAGGCAAGGTCCAGCCGCGCGACATCCAGGACTGGCTCGCCGCGCGCGTCAGCAAGCACAAGCACCTCATCGGCGGCGTCTCCTTTGTCGATGCCATCCCCAAGCTCGCCAGCGGCAAGATTGTCCGGAAGCTCTTGCGCGAGTGGTCCAAGCGCGACGCGGCCGCGATGAGCAAGGCGGGCTGGAGCCGGTCGAAGCTGTAGATTTGTGGCGGACAGTGTAGAGCGATTGTGTGACCATTTGTTTGGCGAAGAAAGTAAAAGGATAGACCCGGAATATATGATGATGCGTGCTTTTAAACAGTATTCGATACATATTGTACAAATTCATTATTGGTGTTGCGATCCATTCCGTAGACAATGGCCAATTACTCTTCTCGTTTCGGCACTTCACGATTCAACACCTTGACTGGGTGTCCTAAAGCCACTGTTCATCATTAGCACACTAAGTACCATTGCGCGTTGAAAACAGCGATTGTTGAGGAGCAATAGAGAAAAAACATACACCGGTCAAAGAGGTAGTAGCTCGTCACCAGCAAGATGGGCAGCGCAATCATCGTCAACGTCCACCGCCGCGCCGCGCCATTGTACCGCTCTTTGTACGCCTCGGCCGTCTCTGCCGGCGGTGCCTCTTTTTCTGCGTTGACGCGCGCGCGGAGCACCGCCGCCGCAGCGCTGCTTGGCGTGGACGCTGGCGGCGGGTTCGTGGCTCGTCGTTTGGAGGGCGGTCGAGGCGCGGAGGAGGGGGAGGAGGAGGAGGCGAGGCGGCGCTGCGTCGTTTGAGCAGCGGTATGTGAGCGCAGGAAGGAGAGCAGGCGCGGCTGGAGACGGGAAGAGATCATGGCGAGATGCGTTGCGTTGTTGTGTAGGCAAACAAACGTTGGACGTTGAAGAGGATGGATACCTTGAAGCTACTGTTTATGTGGGTCACCAAGCTGCAGTTTCATTTACATGACCACCAGCATACTTAATAAAGGGAAACCGGCAGATAGATATGAGACAACTTGTTTCCGCTATATAATAAAGTACATTACATAGAAACCGCGGCACTTGAGGTGAAAACCACAGCCAAATGTTCCCATTTTTACGCTCTGACTGCCTTCTTTCCCACTCCAGCCAAAGAATAAAGCTGATTTGTCTACCTCGATGATTATAGTACACAAAAAAAGTTTTGCCCAAACGCCCAGATAAATCCCAACACACAAACCCTCCTCTCAATCATCGTCCTCCACATAGCGTGGACCACTGGCGCCAGGCGTCTCGGGAGGCGCCGCCGGCGTGGGAGCACCGTAGTAGCCACTCGCTGCAGGCGTTGGAGCCCCTGCCGCCGGCGTAGGCGCAGAGTCGGCGCCCCAGCCGCCCTGCCATCCCGCGCCGGGCGTGGGAGCACTCGCTGCCGGCGTTGGCGCCGAATAGGCACCCGGCGTCGGGGCTGCAAAGGCCCCTGGGGTGGGAGCACCGAGAGGGCCGCCAGGCGTAGGCGCGTCATAGGCACCAGCGCTGGCTCCGGGCGTGTAGCCCCACGAGTCGTTGCCACTCGCGCCGGGTGTGGGAGCCGATGTGCCCCATGCAGGCGTCTTGGAGCCCGAGTTCCAGCTGTCGCCGCCAGTGTAGGCAGGAGTCCGCGAACCGGCACCGAAAGCGTCACCCGGAGCCGGTGTTCTGGCGCCAGACTGCCAGGCGGGCGTGCGAGAGCCAGAGCCATAGGCCGTGCGGCTGCCATCGTAGGGGTTGACTGTTCTGGACCCATCAGCCCACGCAGGCGTGCGTGAGCCAGAGTAGTCCTGGCCCTTCCAGGCAGGTGTCCGGCCACCCGTCGCCATTGGTGTGCGCGAACCCCACGCAGGAACGCGGTCGCTGACACCGCCAGGAGCTGGTGTGCGAGAGCCTCCTTGCCAGCTCGGCATTCTATCGCCACGACCGCCTCCCGGTGCGCCGCGGCCTCTGCCATTGATGTCGATGGAGGCGCCGCTCGTCTTGTCCTTGAAGTTGAGCGAGTCTCGCGGCACCGTAATAATCTTGCTCTTGGTGTGCAGCTCAACACGGCAATGCGTGTCTGTGGAGTCCTTGACAATACCCAGCAGTCCCTTGTAGGCACCCTTCTTGATGATAACAGTCTGGTTGATAGCCTTGTCGCGACCAAACATCTTGACAGGGGTGATGGGCTTGTTTTCGGACCCGTTCTTGTGAATCTTGAGCGCAGGGTTCATGGAGCTTAGATCAGGGCCTGAGGTGGCAGCGTTGACACGACCCCCCTTGGCGGCCACAGTGTTGACCAAGCTAGACTTGGTCACAAAGACACCCGCATTCTCATTCGTGTCGTTGGTGTGCAAAAAGACGTATGAACGGTGAATGTGAATAATCTTTCCTTGTCTCTGCTGTCCCGTGTACTCCTTGACAACATCGTCGAGCCGAATCTCGGATCCTTCACGGTCAGCAGCAACGGCCTGCTTTCTCTTGGGAATCTTGTTGGAGATCTGCGAGGGCATGACCTGTCGCGTGTCACCAAACTGGTCCAGCACGACCATGGAATCGCGATCCACCTTGACAACGCAACCCACAGTGGTCATGTCCAGCTGAACAAGATCATGCAGTTCGTATTGGCCCAGGGAGCCCTGTCCACCAATGTCACTTGCCTCACGAAGATCCTTGCTGAAGACAGTCACTTCGTTGTTGGTTTGATCCGTCAATAGAGTCACTTTGTCCTCGGAAATTTTGACCACAGTTCCGACTTCGTCCTGGAATCTGCTACCACCAATCACCTTGACGTGGTCACCAACCTTGAAGCGCTTGCGCAAGCCCTTGATTGGAACCTCGATCGTTTGGCCCGCCAGGTCACCTTCAGTTACAGTCATGGTGACAATATCACCCTGCACATTGGTTGCCTTGCCGACAACGCCTTTCTGTTCGCCCGAGTAGACTTCAATGACATCGCCAGGCAGGTACGTAACCTTCGTGTTGCTGTCTTTGAGACTGGCCGCGAGCGCCTTCAAGTCGAGGTTCTCCGTACCGTCTTCAGCGCCAGAGGCAAACCGCGTCACTTCTTCGAGTGTAGGATTCACGTCGGTAAGAATCAGTTGCTGAATCTTGACGTCCTTGACCTGGAATCCGTTCTCAAACTCGTCACCCATGTAGGTCCATGTGTTTGTCGTCGGATTACCCTGAATATAGCGAGGGTGGCGCTTGCGGGCCTCAACTTCGCTGAAGAGGCGTTGCGGGGGCTTAGGGCCAGCTCCGAATGCTCGCTTTCTCTTTCCGTCTTGCGTCATATTGTCATCGCGCACGCCGTAATCAAGTCGTGGGATGAAACGGACTCGAGCTTCTAGGCCATTTTCTGTCACAGCCAGGACCTGGGCAAGATCGCCATTGTGCTTGATGGGGCGGCGCATTCGGCACCACGCGCCGGGCTGCAGAGTGGCCGTCTTCGTTACGCGCAGAAGCTCAGGCATGTCCTTGATGTCGACGAGCGTCATCTTGGTTCGCGGGTAAACGTTCAGGACACCGTCGAGAGCGACGAGAATATCAGTCTGGCGTTGGGCCTCGATGTAGACAATGCCCTTCATGACAGAGTGTGTGCCACCGCGTTCAAAGGCAGCCGTAATGGCGAGTTCGCCCTTGCTACCCATGCGCTCCTCGATGCGCTTCATGATGGAAAAGACAACCTCGCGCTCCTTGCCTTCCTTGCATCGCACTGCCCAAATACCGGGATCATCAACGCTGGGGAGAAGCAGGCGCTTGGGAACAACAGCGGATTCGCCAGCGCCCTTTCCAGAGCGGTACTTGGCATAGCGCTGTCGGTAGAGCTCGGCTTGCTTTTCGGCGTCCAAGCTCGACTCCATGTCGCGACGGCGATCGAGCTCTCGGTGGCGACGATCATCGTTGAGGCGGGCGGTATCGGCAAGGTCGTCGGGATGCTCATTGTCGATGAAGTCGCCAATTTCTTCATCCTCCTTTTCGTCGTCCTCAGCCTCATCTTCGTCATCTACTTCAGCTTCGATATCGAGGAAAGCGTTACGGCGGTCGCGACGGCGCTTTCTGCGATGACCCTTGGATAGTGTTAGCAAGATAAAGACGTGTTTTTTTTAGGCAATAGTTGTACCCTTTGCACGTCGTCTTCATCATCCTCGTCTTCCTCCTCTTCTTCATCGTCATCGTCGTTCTTGCCCTTGGGACCATCGTCTTCATCCTCCTCCTCTTCCTCATCATCATCTACGGGTTTCGGGCGCGCCGGCGACGTGTTGTCATCTTCATCTTCATCGTCATCGCGAACGGGGGTTTTGCGACGTTTCTCTGGCTCCTCATCAGAGAGGTCAGCGGGAGCAGGGTTGAAGTCCTCCTCGTCCGACGAGTCATCGAGCCGAGGGTCGTTGGATGCCATGATGAAATCAACAGCCGGTAGCGTAGCCCTCGAGATTTTCGATGCCAGAGACTGTGTGCGGGCGGCGGGAGGTTAAATGGTGGTGCACCTCTGGGCGATGTGGCTCTGGCATGGCAAGAACAAGATTGCTCGTTGGCGCTGCGACGGCGAAATGCGTACGCCGGCTAATTATCGGGTGTCACCAACGTCCTGCGCCGCGACGCGATTGTCTTGCATATCAACTCACGTGTAGAAGTAGCATAAGAAAAGTCGAAATAGTAAAAAGAGTTAAACGATTTGATGAGACAGACTCATTTTGATCTTTTAAGATCGCGGCGGGTGTTCTTCTTTAGCACATGGGCCGTTTCTGGATGGACCTAGTATGTACATATCTGAACGCCTATATGGCTACAGCTAGCCATGTATACTTGATCCGCTCCAACTTACCCGACCATTACCGAAACGCTGAATTATATTCTCATTCATAGTTGTCATCTACGACTTGTGAGTATCCAAAATGAAGGCCGTATTAATAGACAAGTTCTGCGACACGCTCAACGAAGTTCGCGTGTCAGAGGTTCCGAGCCCAGAAGCAACAGGAGACAACATTCTTATCCGAGTCCGAGGCGTCGGCGTCAATTATGTCGATACTCTCTATGTAAGTTTGCAAACATCTACTTCTAAATCAATCAACTGCTGAAACTTCAAGGCTCGCGGAAAACACCAAAATAACAAGAGACATGTGACTCCCCCATTCATCCTCGGCCTCGAGTTCGCCGGCATCGTCATCTCCGCGCCAGCCGACTGCGAATTCCAAAAAGGCGACGCCGTCTTTGGCGACCACGCCGGAGCCTACTCTGAAGTCATTTCCATCCCGCGGGAGCAGATTCCGTCGCTGCTGCACGTTCCCGAGGGCTGGCCTGTCGAGGCCGCTGCCGGGCTCGCCGCCACGCTGCCCGTGGCCTACGACGGGCTAGTTGGGGCGGGCCGGCTGCGAGCCGGCGAGACCGTCCTCGTGCACGCCGCGGCCGGTGGTCTGGGTGTCATGGCGTGCCAGATTGCCGCGTCTAGGGGCTGCCGCGTCATCGGCACCGCCGGGTCCGACGCCAAATGCAAGTACGCCAAGGGCTACGGGGCGAGCGAGTGCATCAACTACACGACGGACGCGCAGTGGTGGGACAAGGTAAATTCCATGACGGGCGGCAGGGGTGTGGACGTCGTATTTGACCCCGTCGGCCTGGTAGGTCCCAGCCTCAAGTGCATGGCTGCCAAGGGTCGTATCGTGGTGGTGGGCTTTGCAGGCCTGGATGGCAACTTTGAAAAGATCGCCATGAACCGGATTTTGCTGAAGCAGGTGGAGCTCATAGGTTATGTCAGTGCTTTCATTCACAATGGCCCAGACTTATTTGCTAACGCTGTCGAATAGCGCTTTGGGCAGACTCTGCGGGACAATCCTGGAAAGCGAGCGGAAATCTGGGAGCAGCTGTATCCGATGTTGGAGTACTTGAGCATCAAGCCTACCTTGTCCGTAATGTATGAGGGGCTGGAGAGCGTGCCGAGGGCGTTGATGGACATCTCGGAGCGCAAAATCTTTGGCAAAGCAGTAGTACGACCGGCAACGGGTAGCAGCTTCAGCGTTCCCCGACTGTAGCATTGTCTTGTACAGAAAACTGGGGTGTGGATATATGTTTTTTATGTATTGAAAATCCAATGACCAACAACTCCCTATATATGTTTCCCCATGAGCACCAGAGCATAAAAAGTCGTATCCCACTCCTCACCGTTTTACAGCTTGCCACCATGCTCGGTGCACTGTGCAAATTCGCGAGCCAGCTACCTGGATGCCAAACAAAAAGAAAAGACATGACAAATATCTCCGTACCAACACGACATTCCGTCCAAAAGTCAAGTCTTCAAAACCACGCTGTGTTGTTAATTAAAGAGCAACTGAGTGGCTGTAAAGGCCTTCTACTTTGGCATTGTGGGTGGTGCTCAATTGAGGCGTGCTCCCCAAATGCCTCTTCCCGCACTCACGCCCAACCATTCGCCGTAGTCCTGGCCCTGAAGGTGTGGTGTCCAGCCCAAGTTGCCTACTTCATAATCGCATTCCCAGCTAGCAACGGGGCTTCGTGTGTTCTCCTGCGACCCATTGGCGGGAATCATTGAAGAGCCTGAGTTGATAAGGTCCCATATCAGGACTTGGCAGTCATCGCCGCCAGAGGCCAAAGTACCACGTCGGAGAGGCGACCACTCCAGACAGTTAATTGATCCGGTATGGCCGTGAAGCTCGAGAAGAGCCTGGCCGGGCTGCCGTACGTCGAGAACGCGAATGACGTTGGAGTCCTGCGCAAAAGTTGCCAGGAGATGGGTATCATGTGGGGAAGTAGCCAGACGCAGCAGAGGGGGAGGGTTAGCCATGGTTTGCTGGGCTTGTGTAGGACTGTTGCGTCCCGAGCCATCGACTGAGCGGCGTTAGCGTGATAGGTCAAAACTAGGCAGTCATCGAAATAACTTACGTCGGTCCTCCTTCGAGGTCGGTTCGTATATAATGGTAGAGTGCTCGAGGCTGCGGAGGTCAAACATGCGTACGCTGCCGTCCTGGCCACAGCTGACAAATACGTCGACGCTGTTAGCGCAGAATCTCACATCGTAGACTTCCTTGTCATGCGCAATCAGCTGCGTCTTGGCAGTCAATGAGGGAATATCCCAAATTGTGCAGGTGGTGTCGATGCTCGAGGTGATGATGAGACTGGGAGACACGGTATTCCAGTCGAGAGATGTCAGAGGAGCAGTGTGGTCAGGCGTCTTGGAGTTTGACAGGAGCGCAAGAGGTGTTAGTTTGGCGGCGGCGGGATCTCGGGGGCCACTGCGAGTAATGTTGTTTCCTGGGTTTGATGGCACGTCAGAAGGCAGCGACCAAAGGCGAAGATGGTCGCCCGAAGTGGCCAAAAGATCCGTCGACTGCTTCTGTGAGGATGGCGGCTCCCAGAGGAGACGGGTGACAGGGTACGAGTGTGTAGCTTCGGCCAGCTTTGTGAATTCGAGACTGTACTTGGAAGAGCCGGGGGTGTAGACGTCTTGAGGCGTAGGGACAACGTGCGAGTCTAGAATTTGAATCTGGTCGGGTTAGCCTGGCAAAGGCATGGAGCGAAAAGCATGACGTACAAAGTTGTGTCCATCTTCGAGATAGCTGCCGATGGCAATCTTGCCGGCACTGTTGGCCTGGGGCCTCCACTTGCACCAATCAAAGGCATAGACGGCCCAGGGTGCGAGATAGTTGCTGGGTCCAGGTTGGGCGTTTGCGACCTCGTAGCCCATGCCGCTGGGAGAGCCATCAGACATGCTCGAGTCGGCGCGGGGACGAATGTCGGCCAGGCCCAATGGGGTGTTTGCAATGTTGCGCTGGGAGCCAGGAGGACCGTATTTGGCGGCATCGGGGGTCGAGGCAAACTGCGACGCGGAGCCGCCAGGCGTGGTGGGCGTGTAGGCATGGTACGAGGTCGAGGAAGCCGCGTCGTAGCCGGCTGCGGGGCTGGAGCGCGAGTAGCTGTGGGAGAGGCTCAGCGGCGGCTTGCCGGCAGGCGAGTAGTCCTGCATCGGGGACTGCTGCTGGACCTGAGAGGATTGCTGAAGGGCATGCATGCCGGGCAGCTGGGGGGTGGTGTTGGAAGACATTGGGTGCGGCCGCGATGCCATGCCACCAGGCTGGAGGATGTTGGGGACGGCCGAGATGGCGGCGCTGGCGCTGGCGCCGGCGCTGGCAGTGGCACTCGCAGAGAGACGCGGGAGCGGCGCAGACAGTGCTGGCGGTGCGTGGTCGAATCGGGTCTGGGGATGATAGTCGCGGAGGGGAGCAGCCGACATTTGCGAACCGGCGGCCATGTGCAGCTCGTCGTGGGAGCCATCGTAGCGCCCCATGGCGACTGGTGGTCGCGCCGCTGGGGGCGCCTGCTGTGATTGGCTCATTGGACTGGCTGGCGGAGGGATGGATGGATGGGGATGGGGGGCGAGCAGTATACTCTCTGGTGAGACGATGGCACCTCTTAACGTCTCAGCTCTGCAGAAACGGGCAGAGCCTTGTGTCTCCAGTCTCCAGGAGCAGAGCGGGACGCAGTCTGTCTGCAGCTGGGCCAGCCCAAGTGTGGTGGATGGTGGATTTGGCTGCACGTCGTCGGCGGCGGCTATGTTTGCTTGCGATGAAAAAAGTAATGACAAAGCAGGTGCCGACTGGTTGGCAGATTGCAACTTGATGGATGGGGCTGTGCCTTGGGCAAAAACACGCAAGCTGGTCCTTGTCCGTGTCGTGTCGAGGCCCTCCTTGTCCTCTCCCAATTCTTGGTACACCGTACTTGATCGTCCTCGTCGGTATACAGTGGGCCGCGAATCATGCCGGGCGAGTCACCACCAAATTGTCGTAGGAGGAAAAACCGGGCATTTGGGGCAGTAAAAATAATACATAATACCATCTCTCTTTTCCTAGCCGCGATTTGTTAAGGCAGTAGCAGCCCCGCGCCGGGTGGAGGTGTTGACGCTGCACCAGCAACGTCGTTAGCATCATCACCAACCTCCTCTCATGGTCAACCTGTCACTCGCAAGCTACCCCCTGGGTGCTTCTGTAGAGGCGCGGTGCTTAATTTTCTTTCTCCCTTTTATTTTTTCCTTTCCTTGTCCGCATCGACAACTATCAATCAGTGCGGTTAACCAGCGCAGGTTAGTGTCCGCCCAGCTCTCGGCTCAAGATGCTGTCGCGAACCAACCCGTAACATAAGTAGTGCCCTTGCCACTACATGGCAAATCCGCCGCCGCCGACGTTACGCACAAAATGGCTGCATTCTACGACAATGAAAATGTCTTCTACTTCCGAACTGATACCCATCCTTGTCCAAGTCTACTACGTAGTCAGATGAGGTGCGCCAGCAATCCAGCGGGCTGAAGTGCGTCCTCTGGAATAAGACAAAAAGACGAAAGGAAAATAAAAATAAAAAGGGTACGAAAGATTCTACGAAGTCTATTATAATAATAATCAAGAAAACAAAAGATCACAGAAGATAATAGCCCTACTAACCGGCGCTTCATTTTGTCTCCCTGGTGCCTAAGTAGGTACCTAGCACTAGCCTTGGCGGTGGGCGGGCACGCGTAACTGCAGGAGATATCTACATACACTACCTAGGTAGGTAAGTAAGGTGGTAGGTAGAGGCACATGCTGCTTCCTACCACCCCAAAGCTGGCCGCGTGAGCATTTTTGTCCAACCGTCACGAAGTGCCATTGTGTCTGTCTCAGACCCTGTTTTGCTCTTTGTGATAATTACTGGTGATTGAATGATGCTCTGATACCCACGACCGTGCCCGTCCCGTCCGCAGCACGTCGTACCCACGACCAACTGACGAACATGTCCAACTCGTCCATCCTCGATCGCATATCCAGTCCAACTCTGCGGTCCCCCATACTGTCGACTTTTCGCAGCCCCCCAGCGCGGTCATCGACCGAATACCAACTTCACGAGCTAGACCCAAGGCCGGAATACCCCGACATGTCGCGAGACTATACCTTTGACGGCGACGGGCATCACACGCCGGCCTATAGAGACACGTCGACCGATGGCTGGAGCAACGATGCGCCCAGCTCAGCTGGCTCGCCTTCGACTCCGAAACGGCGAGCCATGTTCCACGGGCCCCCTCCTCCTATTGCTGCCTCTTTTATGAAGAGTAATCGATCCCAAGGAAGCTCTGATGCGGGCCGCTCGCAGGGAATCATCGCCAACAGTACAGCCCAGCTCGGCAGCCTTTTATTCCAACCACCTCGTCAGCCGAACAAGATACGCCCAGACCCTGCATGGCGTGCATTTGGCCGCAGAGAAAGAGCCATCGAGCAGGAGATACAGCAGTTGCTCGATCTTCAGGCCACGGGGTTAGTCGCTGGCAGCGGTCGACTGCCAGACGATGGCGACGACTATAGCGGCACTGGTTCCAGCACACCCACGGGGACCTTTTACTCAACCGCAACGTCAAAATCGAGAATGACCAACTCGCTGCATGTGCCGGCTCGATCGACCAAAGACGGTAATGTCATGCCAGTACGACAACCCGTGGGTGGGAAACCTCTCGGGCTCAGATCGGCCAGAGCCGGCTTGCGCAAAGCCATGGCGGCCCTGGTTGAACTCAAACGAGAAGAAGACGCACACGTCGATGCAGCACTATCAGAACGCAAAAAGGCCCTCATCCACTTGTCCCGATTATCTGCGCGACAAAACGGCGTCAATAGTGAGCTTCACGAACTGGAAGAAAACCAAGAAGAGCCTCTCGGCAAAGAGATCCGAGAGCTGGGATCGAAATATAATTCTCTTACACAGGAAATCAGACAGCTAGAGGAGAGGCTCATGGCCATGCGAAATCAGCGCAAATTTGTCAGGGACAAAATGGAAGATGCGCAAGCCCGACGGGATGCTGGATTAAGCGGTTATCGCGGGGCGCTCAAAGATATCGATGCTGAGCTTCAATCGATGATGATGCATCCCTCAATCCAACCCCTTGACCCAGAGGTTTTCTCCCCGCCTAGCTCTCCCAGCAACGATGGTGAAAGCTTGGGTGGTGTCGAATTTCTAGGACTCATTCCTGAGAGAAGAACACCCGCCATGGCCACAGCCTGGTGGGAGAAGGAGGTCAATGTACTCGATCAACGCAGACGGCAGATTAGCAAAGAAAGGCAAGCGTTGGAGGATGGCAGTTTTGTCTGGCGTGAGGTGACGAAGCTTGTGACACGCTTCGAATCAAGCTTGCGGCAGGTGATGAAGACTGGTGCATCACAAGCTCCAGCGTCGTCCAAGGGCAAAGAAAAGGTGCCCTCGCAAGAAAATCTCATCCGAGATCAGCTGAGCAAGATGGATGATGTTGTCGCGCAGCTGGAACGGTGTTTGGGCCAGGCCGAATCGGAGGGGTGGAACCTGCTAGTATGCGCCATTGGTGCGGAGCTGGAGGCGTTTCGCGAAGCTCAGGATATGCTCAAGAGTTTCTTCGAAGAAGCTCCTTCAAAACAAAACTCTCTTCGGAAGGAGGAAAACCAGGAACCCCAACATGGAAGCCAAGCGGTGGATGAGAGCGACAACGATGTTCCCCCAGATCTGCTGGGATCCACTGGTGATGCATCCAAGACCAAGACGCTTGACGTCGATGATGGCGTGGCCACGGCAGAGCTGAGGAGGGTTGAGAGCGAGAATGACGTGCCACTTGAATTCCTGGCTGAGCTCGCAAACGAGGAAAGTGTATTGTAGAGTTTGTTTCACGATTTTGTACGAAATTCCCTGCCATTAGCGACAAAGCATACTGAATATTATATAATTTTACTTATTCTCACATGTCAGCTTTCCTCGATTCTACAGTTTCCACAACTACCAAGCTGCCGTGGTTAGGAGTGGTTTGCTCGCTGCGTAGTTCTCTAGACTTGTGAAAATGCACTTGGGGAAGAAGCAAGTGAACAGAATAACTCCATATCTCGTAAAATGGTCCTAAGCTTTGCGTACATGTGGTTTGAAAAAAAGAGAAGTTCCCAAAAACGCCGGAATAACAATATACTATGGCACACGACCGCCCGACACCCGCTATTATCCGGTCCTGCTCATACGCAGAGGCTCGGCCGGGGCGGGTATGAAGAAGCACATCACGCGGCGGTCATGGCAGCCCAGGGGGAGGGGTGTAAAGTTGAGTAGCGAGGGTTCGATGCACAGGTCCCAAGATGTCCTCCTTGCGCCGTTCCGGGCCGCCCGCCCCTCGGTATCTACCGCGTGCGCTCAAAGAAGCTGCTCGAGCCGGCAATGGCCACGGACTGGTCCATGACCCATTCGCCGAGGCCGAGGTACTTGTCGATCCACTTGTTGGCCTCTTTGTTCTCGCCCGCGACTTTTTCCGTCTTGAAGCTGCTCACGCTATCTCATTAGCCCAGGTCGCCCATCTTCGTCGGGCAGACAAGCAGCGGGGGGGGGTTGTCGTTGGGGACTTACGTCAAGCCGGTCGATCGCTTCATGCCTGCAAGAAATGCAGAGACTGCGGTGCATTTGTTAGATGTTTTTTCTGCGGGAAGGAGGGCGGGTTGTTCACGTACTGAGGACAGCGTCAAAGGCATAGTGCGTCAATCGTCCGACCTTGGACCATAATCCAAACGTCAGTAGGTTGAGGAGCTGCAAGAGAAGGAAGACCGTCTTAGACAAGATGCCCCAAGCCAAAAGGAAAGAAATGGGCTGCGTGAACAAGTCATTCCAGAGGAAGGGAGACGTGCGTCAGGACGGATGGGGTGCCCGTTTCAAGCCGCTTTTCGCGATGGGATCGCAAGCTCCGTGAGACACAGGGCGGCCACAAGGGGGTATGGGGGAGGCAATCTACTTACAACCATGTTTTCGGTAGATGTGAAGAGTATGGAGTGGCAGGTCGGGATTTTGATCGTTTCGTTGAACTGTAGTCGAGGTTCGAGATGGCGTGAGGTGACGATGGGCGGTTGCGTGGGCAACCCTTTGTCAGGCGGAGGCTGCGGCGGGTTGACGGCGCCGAAAGTGGGTAAGTCGAGCTGTTGCTTGGAGCTTCGACTGTGTGGCACGTGCAGGTTTTGGTTGTGGCTGGTGATGTGGCACAGCACAGCCAGGAATTGGATGTGGAGGGACCAAGGCTTGCTTTAACTACACAGAAGGTAGGTAGTTATTCTTTTCCAGCCAAGCCCCGATGTAAAACAACTTATAAGGAATCAGTACAGCAACGACGTAGACACAAACGATTACCAGCCGGCGCGCAAAACCGGGCAGCTAATGATTTTATGAAAACTTGGTAAAAACAGAGAAAGGAACAGGCACCGAATAGAGAACGAGCAAATAGTCGTCTTATAGGGTAGCACCAAGCCCTTCGACAACTCAACTCGAAGCATCGCACACACCGCCAACACACCTGGAGGCTGTTGAACGGTGAATAAAATACAGCATTTTCATAAATGTGATTTGGCAGTATTAGTGCGATGGCCTTATCGCGCGATCCATAAAGGCTTCGTTTTTGCGGCCGGATCGATCGGATTGGGTAATAGTGCTACTGAACTTCCGCGCTGGAACTCCTCGCTCATAGAGCTCGTCAAGTTCGAGGTAGGTACGTCCACGTGTCTAGCCAGGTATTAGATCAGGCAACTGCTAGTATAAAAATTCTCAAGAAAACATACCTCGGGATAGTATATATACAGAACGATGATGGTCGGGACCAAAACGCCTGCCCACACGTAGATGGCTTTTACACCCAGGTTGGCCTCGTCGGGGCTGATCATGTACGGGATGGTCCACTGGAAAACAACGCTGTATTGGTCAGGGCCTGTTGGGGTGATGTTATCTAGCTGACTTACAAAACAACACCGTAGACAAATAAATTGAACGACGTTGATAGGGCCCTGAGTCGAGGGGTCGACACCTCGCCAGATGCGACGAAGCCAAGGGGCCCGGCTGACAGCCCGTAAGATATAACCCACAGTAGCAGCATGGCCAATGCAACTTTTCCAGATGCTTGCGACGTAAAAAAGCCTGTTGTTGCAAGGCCAGTGTTGAATAAAAGCATGGCCGTGCATCCACTACCCGACACATTAGCGACGCACGCGAAGAGCAAGGCAGCAAACCCACCCGATTAACAGCGGTCGCCTGCCAATGTGCTCACACAAGAAAAGAGAGACCAAGATGCCTGCGATGAGCAGAATGAAGCTAAAACACGTTAGGCATAGTACTACCCCGGGTTCACAGAGGGAGGGATAGCGGGCGTACGTACGTGACGACTGTCACCAAGAAAGGGTCGTCGAGGTGCGCCACTTGGAAAAAGTACTATTTATTGTTAGTGAGCGTCTCCCTTGCTGTTATTTCATGGAATTGTTACCGTGGAATAGGTGAAAACAATTGGTGCACCAGATAGTGGTTGTGCCATGATGCCACCGGCTCCTGCCACGGTTCGCTTCCAATTTGCACCTCTGAATAAGTCACAAAACGTGACTCCCTCTAGAAGGTGGTTAAGCCTCCTTTCGACTTCAATACCGTGCTGGATCACCTTGTATTCGTATTCCTGTTGGTGATGAGACGTTGATCGTTCAAATACGAGTCCATGTGACTGCTTACCACATCATAATCAGGGACGTTCCCATACAGCTGCAACATACACTTCTTGGCCTTATCATGACGGTACTTTCGAGCGTGATAAATAGGCGACTCCGGAACAAAGGGCATAGCAATCGCGAGGATCTAATCGCATGTCAGTCAAATCGGTGAGAGCGCAATACGGACAAGACCAACACCAGTAAATAGAAACTCGGTGGCAATCAAGAACTTCCATTGGTGAGGATTCGACGTCGTCATGATCTTGGCTGCAATCGCACTGATGAGCTGCCCGACGCCGAGAAACAGCTGGTAGGATCCAACCGCAAGACCACGAATCTGAAAGGGCGCAATCTCTGAAACGTAGGTGATGAGGCAGCTTGTTGTCGAGCCAACTCCAAAGCGAATGAGGCAGGCGGCTCCAAGCCAAGACCTCCAATCATGCGCGAGGATTTCCGCTAGGGATCCTGCCAAAAGGATCCCGATGGAGATGTACATGGTGCCTCTGAGTTGCCCCCCACGTTAGACAACATCATCTATGCATTTTATTTTTCTGCAAAGCTTACTTTCGGCCACATATGTCGGCGAGAATGCCTCCGAGTGCATATCCGAACATTCTGGACATTTCTGCGAACCCTTGAAAGTATGAAATGACCTGGGCGCTGATAGCCGGTTCGCCGTCGATCACCGTGTTGGCCATTTGTTTGACGAAGGCTGGCATGGGCATGACATTTCCCGGGATTTGTTGTTGAAACTGTTGTCAAAATGTGAGCGTGGAATGTGAGAGTGATGAGCGTTGCATGAGCCGACTGACACCGTCATCGAGCGCGGCCCAATTGAGGATCATGCAAAAGAGCATGGCCTTCCAAAATACATTGACGGTAGCCCACCGACCCAGTGCTGTATATCCTAGTGTCAACACAGAGCTCTCAGATTTTTTTGGGCTGTAGCACAACATACCAGCGTACTTGGTTTCCAGAACCGTGCCATCGCGGTTGACTTGAAGATCATCCATATGCTGTGAGCCAACTTTTTCCTCGGCTAGGTCTCGTGAAGCCGGACGGCCGGACAACTCAACGAGGGGAGAAGACGTGTCTTGAAATGACAATTCGCGTAATATTCACAACGTGGAACCGTCAACTGCGAGAAGCCCGCAGGCATGCATTGTAATAGTATTTATATTGAATCGGCCTTGGGCTGCCCGACCCACCGTAGCTGTCTCAATTGACGATATTATTACTGGATATGTAGTTACATATAGGGTATTACAAGTGTAATAGCGCCATACGCGCTATTGTGCGGATAACTACTCCGGTCCAATCATTTTCATCGCAGTGGTTCATGGGTATATGGCCACAGTTCATGGTGGCTGCCGGACGACTGTATTCCGGGACTACCAACTCTACATCATTGCTCCTGCGGCCGTCCCCGGAATACTGTATTGCGAGACTGGTACAGAGCACGGATAGAATCTGCATAATTCCTTGCCGCTGCTGGCTGTATTTAGCGGGTAGGAATGCATCCCTCCCCAACCGCACTGCAACGATTGAAGATTTAGCGTAACTTATTTCACAAAGAAAATGGAGCATGACTTGGCCCAGACGACAAGGGTGCTGCGGAAGCGAGTCGAGCATTCATCAGAACGGCAGAAGCAATCCCTCAGAAACGCATCTTGATTGCCATGGCGGGAGTGCCGGGGTCTGGCTAGTACACCATCTCGGAAGCGCTGGGTCTACTCTGTAAACTTGGCCAAGCGAGATGTTATTTCTCAGATGGGTCCCACCCAACTGGCTGACTCAGCCTTGGGAGAGGTTCTAGCCGGACATACAATTAATCCTTTCCTAATCGGGTTGGATCAGGGAGATGTGCCCAACTTGGCTTCGTCCAGCGAAGCCTGCCCTTGTTCACTTGTTTTGTGCAATGGCGTCCCGCCCGTGAAGCCAGATCTCAAGACGCGGACGTACTTTGGCCCCTACCATTTCGGTTCGTTATTGCGTCAAATCACCTCACTTTCCTTCACTCGCAATTTTGTCGCCAATATGAGCGACCCAACAGATCTGGCAAAGCTGCTGCAACAGCTGCGCCAGGAGAAAGAGCTACGCCAGCAAGCCGAGGACAAAAACAAGCAACTAGAGGAGAAAAACAAGCAAGCCGATGAGAAAATCAAGCAAGCCGATGAGAAAATCAAGCAAGCCGATGAGAAAATCAAGCAAGCCGAGAACGAACGCGATCAAGAACGAAAGAAAACTCAGCCTCTGACACTGGACGAGTTTCTCGAGGCGTCCCACAACCTTGTCTATACGAAGCTCTCAGTTGAGACGGACCCCTCCAAGACCACGACAGGCAACTTGACTGCGTACGGCAAAGCCGTTCCAGCTCATCTCCGACCATGGTCCAGTTTTCTGGTCGAGCAGACAAGCATACTGAACACTCTTTTCGAATTCTTTCCACTTGAAAGGCGACTTTTCGACCATCGAAGTTACTTATCGATCCTTGGCAGCAAAGTCTCCAAGGCGCCGATCGCTAATGAGAAGATGCTGGAAAATTTCCTTCATAACTGTGTCGAGGACCCAGTCAGGTGCATCGTGCATGAGCTAAGCCAACTCGAACCTCTTCGACAAAGATTAGGCATTGGTTTTGGCATCAACTTTGAGAATCACATGAAAGCCATCAATGATGAAGCCTACCAAGTTCTCGAACAAGAACGCCAGCAGTTTCCGCCCCCGCGGCGGCTGCATGAGGAACCGGAAGAGGCCGAGGTCCAGGTGCCGAGGACACCGAACCCGGAAACAGATCTTCCCAAGCTGAATCCCGATCAAATCTGCGTATACCGCTACGACGAGCAAGGCCGCGAAAGAAGGAGTGTGATCGCTGTTGCAGAGTATAAGGCACCGCACAAGCTCACCCCTGTACAACTTCGCGCTGCCCTAGATACACTGCCAGCGATGGACATTTTCGAGGATGTCGTCTGCAAGAACAAAATCCCTACAGACGCCGATGCCAAGTTCCAGCACTATGCAGAGGAGCTTACAGCTGCTGCTATTACTCAAACCTACAACTATATGATTAGAGCTGGACTTCGTTATAGTCTCTTGACGACAGGCGAGACTATTGTTTTTCTCAACATTGACTGGGACACTCCAGAGATTCTCTACTTCCATTTTGCCGAGCCTGGACTCGAGATAAAAACTCATGGCCAGTTCCGCTCATGCACGGCCGTAGCCCAGTACCTGGCATTTCATCTCTTGGCCCTCGGCAACCGCCAGCATATCGTTCAAGATCGTCGCTCGAAAGCGTTCAAGGCGCTCAATAAGTGGAAGATGGATTTCCGGCACACCGCAAGCACAGTCAGTCCCGACGCGAAAATACCATCGTCGAGCAAATCCAACAGCCACGCGCCCCGTGACTATCGTGATGTTGACAGGTCCATCACAGGAATAAAGCGGAAAGGGGGACCGGAGTCGGGAAACAGCCTGCCGGTGAGACGACGATGGAAAGACGATGGCGACGACGAGGACGACGAGGACTGGCTACCAGGCTCATCGGACAATGCCAGTTCCAGTCCTACAGAGCGCAGGGGTAACCGCATTCGTGAGAGGAGAGCCAACGGGGAGAATGATGGGCGTGAGAGGAGAGCCGACGGGGAGAATGATGGGCTTGAGAGGAGAGCCGACGGGGAGAATGATGGGCGTGATAGCCACAAAGGGCGTGATAGCCACAATATGCGCGATACGCACAACGGCCACAGCGACCACAACGACTACGATAGCCGCAACAACCATGATAACCATGATAACCACGATAACCATGATAACCACGATAACCGCAGTACGCACGATAACCACGATAACCGCAACAGCGGCGATAGCCACAACAACATACCACCTCGACCTCAAGACTCCGACTACTGTACACAGAAATGTCTCCTCGGTCTAGTCAGGGGCGAAAACCTCGACTTAAACTGCCCCAACCTGGCTCGTCACTGCCAAAACGACGGCACCAGAAACCAAGGCAATCGCCATCCTATTTCCCACGACGAATTCCAGCGACTGCTCGCCGTTCAGCTAGGAGAAACGCTTGATAATGGCATCACGCCTTTGGACATCGAGGGGGCTCGAGGCGTTCTGTTCCAAGTATCCCTTACTGCGTACGGATACACTTTCATCGGGAAAGGAACAACTGTCATATATATACCCTTTCAAAAATATGAAGAGAGGGTTTATAAGCGACTCGAACCACTCCAAGGTATTCATGTGCCTGTTTTTCTTGGCGCCATCGACCTGCGCAGTGTAGACAGAATGTACTTTTACGCCGTCCGGGTCGATATCGTCTACCTGATCTTCATGTCGTGGGCGGGCGTGCATCTTCGAACGTTGTCCCGCAGCCAGGTAGGCGATGACCTGTCGTTGGAGGACTCCGCCGTACAAGCTATGAAGGCGGTTCATCAGGAAGGCGTGGTGCACACAGATGCCAGAATGGAGAACATGCTGTTCAACCCACACACCCAGCGCATCATGGTGATTGATTTTGAGCGCGCGCACGTTCTTCCGAAACCTCATCGGCAATTGTTGGCCGCTAAAAAGCGACAGCGAGTTGAGTGTGGCAGTAGATTTACCAATGACATTGTAAGTGTAAAAGGAGTATTCCATTAATCAGTGTGTGGGCGAATTACATTCCCACAGCCGTCGATAGCCCAGTGATTAGAGAATCCCGGAAAAGCTCAATCAGTTTGTTTCTATTTAGATAGCTTTTCCAACATGAATCAATCAAGGCAGTACTTATGACTTGTTTATGTACACATTGGTTGTCCCGTGCGGTTGTCGTTGCTGACAACCAAGGTGATAAAATCGGCATGACAAGACTTCGCCCGTTACAAATTGTGGCGAGATGTCCTGATGTACTCCATCCTCAAGGGGCCTGGAAGAAAATCACCTGCACAGTTATGTCGTCTCGTACATAGCGGCTGATCGGTGGGGTCGCCGTTAACGCTCCTGCCACCATGTACTTGTGCCTGCCACCGAGAACGTTCTTGAGCAGACACACTGCCGCGTTGTCCAAATCTTCAATGGCAAAGTCCTCCGGTCGCGCCGTGCGGCTCAGAGAGCCGTCCTCGTTGACATCGTACCGAGACTCGCGCGACTCGGCCACCCTCTCCGTCGTGCCCGCGCGCCGCGCCGCGACCCAGCGCGACACGCACTCGACGGCATCCTCGTTGCTGATGGCCTCCCAGAGCCCATCGGAGCCGAGAATCACAAAGTCGCGCGGCCCGACGACGCGCGTCGTCATCTCTGGGGACGCCGTCATGTACGGTGGTGTCTTGGACTTGCCCAGGGGCCGCGGGCCGTGGCAGTTGCCCCGGGCTTGCATGACCAGCTCGGCGGGCCACTTCCATCGATGGTCCCCAAAGGCCCTCGTGACCCCCATGGCCAGAAGGGATCGCGAGGCCGTATCCATGATATCGTCTGCTTCTCCGGGGTGCGCGGCCGCGATGCGTGCATACTCTTGCTCGTTGCACACAGTCTGGTCCTGGCTCAGTACGTCAACCAGCGGCTTGTCGAGCTCTGGAGACCACTGCGCCCTCACGGCTCGGGAATCGCCGGCGAGCGCGATACGTAGAGTCGCAGAGCTGGGCTCGTACACGAGAAGCAGTGCGCATGAGCCAGCAAATGCAGGCGCCATGGCGACACGCACCTCGGCTGTGCCAGCTGGGTGACCTGCGGCAAGCGCCGTCTCAGCAATACCCATGATGCGGTCATCCAAGCTGACAAAAGCCTTTCGGATAGCGTCTTCGACGCTGGCAGGATCGTTTTCTGTAGGTAAACTAGCCAGTGCATTGGCCACGTATGGAATGAGGTTTTTACGAAGGAACTCAGAGGTTTCGATCCCACTGCGAAAAGAATCAGCGGCTCAGACCCTATCTCTGAGGCCCGTGTTCTCTTACTTGTGTCCATCGTAGATTCCAGCATACAGTGTCTCCTGTCCAACTGTCCCTTTCACAACGCCGACATCCCAACGATCCTCTGACGGGAGTTTAGTCCCAAGACTGACCACATCCACACGGCCCAGGCAATCGTCCGCAACGTTGAAAGAGAAGGAGTCGGCACCCTCGCGGATCTTTGCGTCGGCTTCTTCATAACTCAGTGGCTTGAGAGGTGAAATCACGGAAATGGGTTCTCCTCCTGGCACAACCTCAACAGTCGGGGCCGCTCTTGGAGCATTCTTCATCTCCTTGGCGATGATGTTGTCAGACATGATTTCGAGGGCGAAACGGTTGGGTAGTAGTTCAACCTCGGTCGGCGGGGTTGGATCTTATTCGCAGAGTGAATCTTGGCCCTTGGCCTTTTATACCCCGTCGTTTTCTTGGTGCGTGCGCGTTCAGTCTGCTACCTGCAGAAAGAAGCTTGTACTTTGCCGAGAACAGACAAGACCGGCTGGCCCATCATCGTCGTTTATTAGTTGCCGATGGGGATGACAAAAGTGCCCTACTAAAGCAGAACGGATTGGGCAGCAAGGCTAGTCAGCAGGTGGGAAGATGCAAAGGAACAAAGAAATTCGGCGGACAATGCCAACGCCACATAGCCTGATCCATGTAGCAGTGTGACATGGTAAGTCAGTAAGAAGCAACCCCCGAATAAACGTTATGCACATTGGACTTTTTCCTTCAAGTAACTGAATTATAAAGTCCTCACTTACCGCACGCATACTGCCAGAAATAGCAAATCACATGCCTGCGCGTCCCGGTTCTTGCTTGCGTTATTCACAGTCCTCCCAATTAGCCCCCCCCCAGAGACCACATTTCTGACTTCTGTCAAGGCTCAATAGAAGAGCGTGCCTGTTTTCAAAATACCTCGTTGTATGGGGTGCGATTGTAGGACTTATCGCGGCTGCTCCGAGGTATTGAGCGGCCAGCCTCTTGCTGTATACCGTTTCCATGTCTAGACAAGAGGATGGATGGCGCAGGAACACCTCTGTGTGTGAAACGGTCGATTTTGACTCCTAGACTCAATCCTCCCAGGGTGCGAATCGCCTCCCTTTTTTTTTGGCGCAAGTATGAATTGGTTGAAAATTCCTGCTCACTGCAAAGTTGGCATTGAAAGCCTGCTGCTTCTCATTCCACCCGACCGTCATTCAAGGTTCGAGAGTACCATAGTTATGATTGGTGGATCAAAAGAGTATTCTCGATGAACTAGCTGCGGGGAGCATGCCTGGCCTTCCCAGAAACTGTCTCGGGGCTGAGCGCCACCAGCGAAGCGAGTCACCGGTTCCCGCGATAAAACAGGCTGAGCCCATCGGCATCCGCCGCCCACCTAGCGATAACAAATCACGCCCACTACCCAAGCGCCGTGAAAAGAGGAACGCCTTTCCGTTATCTTTGATTGTCCTCTTACACATCAAAGGATCCCCGTTGACGCTAAAAGCGCTTCATGTGGATGCAGCCGTTTGTCGATATGAGTCGCCCGCTCAGGACCCTGCAAAATTTCTTCCTCTCTCAACCTCATTCCAGGCGGGAATAACAATTCGTCTCTCATAGAATCCTTCTTTTGATTCCGGCTTCAGCAGGTTTTGCCCCCCCAACAACCGCCAGGATTCAGCTGGTTTGCCTGATCATAACCGCCCCCTCCAAATCTCGGAGCCCTAACCTAGCCCATCCTACCATCTACACACATCCTCACAGCGCATTCCATCTTTTGGGCCGCGCAGCACAATGGACGAGGACCACGGCCCGCAGTCCATCGCCCCGGCGCACGCACCGCCGGGCCGCCCCCTCGGCGCCCGTCTCCGCGCCGTGCGCCGGGCCTTTACCACGAAGCAGGGGCTCATCGGCGCCTACGACTACGGCTTCCTGTTCCGGCCCAACCTGCCGTTTATGCGCCGCTCCGCCTCGCGCAGCCCCTTCTTCGCGCTCAACGACCGCGTGCCCGTGCTGCTCGCCCTGCTGCTCGGCCTGCAGCACGCGCTCGCCATGCTGGCCGGCATCATCACGCCGCCGCTGCTCATCAGCGGCGCCGCCGGCGCCAACCTCGACGCCCACCAGCAGCAGTACCTCGTCTCGACGGCCCTCATCATCTCCGGGCTGCTGTCGACGATTCAAATCACCCGGTTTCGGCTCTTCAAGTCCTCGTGAGTACAAGCCTGATGCGTAGAAGCCCCCCCCCCCCCCAAACCGACTGACCGGATCAAACAGCTACTACATTGGTACCGGCGTCATCTCCGTCGTCGGCATCTCCTTCAACCTCATCCCCGTCGCCCTCGGCGGCTTCCAGCAAATGTACGCCAACGGGTACTGCCCGTCCGCGCCCGACGGCACGCACCTGCCCTGCCCGCGCGGCTACGGCGCGCTCATCGGCACCGCGGCCCTGTGCGCGCTCATCGAGATCCTCATCTCCTTCATCCCCGCGCGCACCCTGCTCCGGATGTTCCCGCCCATCGTCACGGGCCCGACCGTCATGCTCATCGGCGTGCACCTCATCGAGAGCGGCTTCAAGGACTGGTTGGGCGGCGCCGGTCCTTGCTCGGACCCGGCGACGGCGACGGGCCTCTTCGCCGCCTGCCCGACCGTCGCCGCGCCGCACCCGCTGCCCTGGGGCTCGGCCGAGTTTTTCGGCCTCGGCTTCTCCGTGTTTAGCGCCATCCTGCTGTGCGAGCGCTTCGGGTCGCCGATTATGAAGTCGACGTCGATTGTACTGGGCCTGCTGGTCGGGTGCGTCATCGGCGCGGCGTGCGGCTACTTTGACCGGTCGGGCATCGACGCGGCCCCGGTGGCGTCGTTTATCTGGGTGCACACCTTTCCGCTGTCGCTCTACGGACCGCTGGTGCTGCCGATCCTGGCCGTGTACGTCATCTGCGCCTGCGAGGCGATTGGCGACATCACGGCCACGTGCGATGTGTCCAAGCTCGAGGTCGACGGCCCCGTGTACGAGTCGCGCATTCAGGGCGGCGTGCTGGCCGACGGCTTCAACGGCCTTCTCGCCTGCCTCATGACAATGACGCCCATGAGCACCTTTGCGCAGAACAATGGTGTCATTGCCCTGACGCGCTGCGCGAACCGCCGGGCCGGCTACGCCTGCTGCTTCTTCCTCGTCGTCATGGGCGTCTTTGCCAAGTTTGCGGCGGCCATTGTCTCCATTCCCTCGTCCGTCATTGGCGGCATGACCACGTTTCTCTTCACGTCCGTCGCCGTGTCCGGTGTCGCCATTGTGGCGCGCGGCGTTGTTTTCACGCGACGGAACCGCTTCATCCTCACCGCTGGCTTGTCGCTTGGGTACGGCGCTACCCTCGTGCCGACCTACTTTTCCCACATCTTCACGTACAAGGGCGATAACAAGTCTCTCAAGGGCTTTTATGACGCCATCGTGCTCGTCATGGAGAGTGGCTTTGCCATCACGGCGGCCATGTGCATGCTCCTCAACTTGACATTGCCTGAGGAACTGGAAGACGAGATTAGTGCCGAGGAGACGGAGCTTGAACACATCGTCAGCGCGGCTGAAGGAAAGGCACATCCGCAGAGCAATGCAGATACAAGGTAGATAGTTCAAGGTCCAGTTTTGCGGATATTTCATGTCTTTAATCTGTCCGGTGAAAGGGCAGTGAGTGGGGCTTGTATCCTTCCAATTTATGCTTCCCTGATGGAGGCCTTCTGTCTGTGGATCGACATCGGATGGAATTAATGCCTACTTGCCTGACTTCCGGGCACTGTCTCGTGGCATTTCCCTTGCTGGCTGGGCTTTTCATCTGAGATGTATCATGCATCTGCCGTACCCGGGAGGAGTCATGTCAATACCAGCCATCATGCTTCCTATGCATGTCAAAGTTTAGTCCCTGCTTGCATGAAAGCTCTTGTTTCCGGCCATTTTGTACGAGCTATCAGTTTGCCACTGCGCTCACCCGTATCAAGTCAGTTGAGTGTAGGTAAAACGAATTTTGTTATCCAAAACGAAAACTGCGCCTCCTCCACACCAGCCTCTTCTTTTATAATACAAAAGGTAAAGATGAAGAAGCGCTCATGACTCCAATTTCAAGGGTTGAGAAATTAACGAAAAAGAAAGCGCCTGGTATGCCGGATCAAGTTCCATAGTAACCCCTACCCTCCCTCCCTCTCCTGCACCCCAAACCCAGAGACGCAAGACAAACCCATGACAAGAAAAAAAACAGAATCAGACGAGCCTTCCGAGGGCCCGCATCGTCTATTGACAGTCTACATTATCGTTGGAACTCTTTCCCTTTGCGAGCGAGGACGCGCATATTGTCGAGGAACCCTTCTACAAGCTCCTGGTAGCCATGCGCCTCCCCACTCATGGCGCGACGGCCCTGCTCAATAACGGCCGCACCGGACACTTCAATTTCTAGCTCGTGCTCCTTGTCACCGCGTGACTACATCGTGTTAGCAACCGTCTTAAACGGACGTAGCAAAAGCAGGGTTGTGTAGCTTACTCCTTGCCCACTAGGCATGGTGACCTGGGTGAGGTCAATCTGGTAGTTGCCTTGCTTGTAGCTCAAGCGATCCTTGCGGCGGTCAGTGACGCCTGACGTCTGCACGCCCGCGAGCTGCTCCAGCTCCTCCACGGGGCCGTCCCAGTTCATCTCGAGATTGATGCTGATGCGGCAGTCCATGGGGCACGTGGGCATGTGAATGTCAATATCCGCCACCCTGGCCTTGACAATTTTGTTCAGCACCTCGCCAGTTTTCTCGTTGTACGTGACTCTCGCCTTGACGTTCTTGCGCGTCCCCAGCCGGGATCTAACACAACCAGGGATGCGCGCCTGCATGTCTAGCGGGAGCTCAAAGTACCTGTCGATTTCACGGCGGTGTTTGTAGTGCACCTGCACCCGCTTCTTCCCATGCGCCGAACGTGGATCCGTTTGTATAACAACGTTGTTGAGAAATTCGTTGAATGCTTTGTGGTGCGTCTGTTTTCTCCATGTCAGCATTGTGCCACACTGCACAAGACAATTGTTAGGCTTACCTCAGTCATGCTACTCTGGAACGCCACCCGACCAGTGTCACGGAGAACACACTCTGATACAATGGCCTTCTCGACGCGATGATTTGTGTCTTTGTCAATCAGAGTCCCCAGCTTTGCCTCAATTTCAAATTCAATGCCTCTGCTGTTGATCTCCTGCGCATCCTGAGCGTTAATAACGTGGATGAAGAGGAAATCTGCAACGGTTCGTGACAGTTCTTCGTATGGTTTCACACCAGTGACGCTGGCTTCCCAGGGCCCGAGAAACTCTTGTGGCCCCGGAAGTTCAGAAGGGGACTGCGCTCGGCTCTCCGCAGCGACGATTCGGCTTTCCGCAGCGACCGGCGTGCGAGTGCTACGAGAATCCTTCGCGTTACCTGGCGCCGATGAGTGAGGGCGATGTGGCATAGCATAGTTTGCATTCTTTGGCAAGGCCTTGCCTAGTGTGCGGAGACTGAGTGCCCACACAGGAGGTTCTGACCGACACACGCGCACAACATCTTCGTCTGGTTCTGACGGCTCAGGCGTCGCTGATTCTTTAATCGTAGATGTCGACTCATCGTTGACCGTCCCGTTCGTGACCGATCCTTCGTTGATGGAATCTTCGTTGACGGCCTCCTCCTTGGTAGGGCTTTCTTTGATTGTCCCTGGTGTAAATTGATGTCGCGCCGCCCGTTGTGGCTCGTTCGTCTGCCCATTGACTTCCCCAGGGGGCGGTCTCGAGTTCCTATTCTCGAGTTCGCCGGGACTCATGCTGCGATCATCCAGTTTACGCTTCGCGGGTGTAGCGACAGGTTGCTCCTGCTTAACACCTACCATTCTCGTGGACTGGTCTGCTCTGGAGTCGCCCTCAGAGGTAGATGGGCGGTGGTCGGTACTGCTTGGCAAAGATCCAACCCGTGTTTTGGGACTGATTGACATGCTGTGATCTCGCTCGCTTGTCGATCTGCGCTTCGCGCTTTCGGGGCGCGGCGACTCGCGGTTCGGCTGAGATGGAGGAAGTGGGTGAGAAAGACGATGTTGTGGTTGATGTGGATGCGACGGGCCGTTTGGAGACGGGTGGGCTTGTGCAACAGTAGCACCCCCGGTAGAGGAGATTTTGTGCTGGTAAGGACTTGAGGGCTGACTGAAAGGGGGAGGTCCTTGCGAGTTCGCACTTGATGGGTTTGCACTATGCGGTTGGCTTGGAGGGCCGGGAGGTTGTGAAGGCTGACGACGATACTCTATCGGCGTATGCTGATGCTGGGGAGCAGGGCTGCCCTGAGAGAATGGCGGGCCGTATGGATGTTGCGAGTGAGCGGATGTCGGTGTTGGCGTGGACTGGGCGGAATGAGTTCGCTGACCGTGTTGCTGCCCTGGGTGCCCGATTGGCGGTGTTTGAGGAATTGAGGGATGTGGCAGATATGGTGTCGTCGGCTGAGCTTGCGGAGGAGGATGGCTGCCGTGACGCTGGTGCTGCTGGTGAACGTGATGGGGCGGAGGCTGGTACTGCGCTGGAGGGTACTGATGTCGTTGGCTGGGGCTTCGGATCTCGTGAGGAGGTTGATTTGGAAAGTAGCCTTGAGGTGGACCATGCACTGGACCAGTTGCTGAGCTCACTGAGTGACGATATGGCGACTGTACTGGAGGTGCGCTGCCAGGAGATCGAGGGTCCGCAAACGAACCGGGGTGACTAGCTCGAGGAGGATACGCAGCTTGGACCTGGTAAGGAGACGGTGGAGGGTACGCGCCGGGCGGGTACTGGCCACTGTGCTGTTGATATTCCGGCCCTCCGGGCTTGCCAGGTGACGGCTGAGGAGCGGGATGATGAGGAAAATCTTGATATGCGTACTGCGCATTGGCTGACGGAGGGCCACGGGGCTGGCGAGGATGCTGCTGGGGATGTTGGGGTTGGGGATGCTGCTGCTGCTGCGGCGTTGGCGGTGCCTTGGCCGCAGAGCGCTCCCCATTATCGGAAGTGTTGAGTACCGAACGAAGGTCCATTATCGCTTCTTTGATGTTTCGTCGCTAGGTCATTCGATAACGCGATTGCGCAGTGGGCGCTCGAGGGGAGCAGGAGTCGCGATGAAGAGACCCGACCTGACTCAAGGCCTGGCGCACATGAACCGCACGCCGGATAGTCGGGTAAGAAATCGATCGATGGTGTAGACCGAGTTTAAATGCGCAAACGAAACGATGATGTGGGAATGGCAGAGCGCATCATTATAACACTGAGGAACACTGCGTCGGCGGGGGCGACGCGCGCTGTTGGGCGGGCGGAAGGCGTCGAGCAGGGTTGCAAGCGAAGCGCTGGAAATAAAGGAGAAGCAAGGATTCTTGCCGGCCGAGAGGCGTCTTCTCCAGGGCAACGTGCGATGGGATACGGCGCGCTGGCTTGGGGTGTTGGGCTTTGAATTGATGCTGCGAAGTCGACGATTACTTTTTTTCCCCAGGCCGCTTTCGAGATTCGTTTGCGCCAGATGGGAGACGTGTTGCTACCTTGCAGTGGCCCACTTGCCAGGGCCAACCAGAGCAATTGCGCATCGAAAATGGAAAGCGCCGATAGCAAAGGGTGGCTGTTTCCGGGTTTAAAAGATGAAAGAGTTAGAAACGGAATGCACTGAGAAACTACGGATTATTGAGATATTTACACATGTTTAAGCTTAACCTGGCGAGCTGCGCCAATTCATCCGTCATGTCATGGACCCAGGCATGAAAGCCTTGTGTCAGGACACCCAGGACATGCTGCCTGGACGTTGGCGTTGAACAACAATGTATCTTAGTAGCTAGCAAGTTCCTTTTTAGTGCCGATTGTATTGCAACGGTACCTACTTACCTAGTAGTGCTTGGCCAGGCTTCTCGAGCTTGTGTGGCAATGAATACCTGCTCACTACCTCGACCAACCCAGCTAACCACACCTTGACAAAGGTCCCGCGTCTGTAGCCCTTTCAAGTCACGTGCACCCTCTACCCTCTTACTCATCACTCCCCGGTAAGACAAGTGGGTCTCACTTTTAGAGAGCTCCAGGCGCCAAGTTTAGGCAAGCTGTGCCTGACGTGGATGGCTCGGGATTACCTGTGCAACTGTGCGTGCTCGTTGCTCTGCGCAAAACATTCTTCACCATTCACCGCGACAGCCTCCTCAATCAACTCTCCACGGCTCTCCAGCTGCTCATCTCATCCATTCGTCTTACCATACTCTCCTACTTGATTTTCCAGTCCCCTTTTTTCTTTTTTTCTTCGCTGCCTCTGCGCTTGATCCCGTCCGAAGCGCCTCACCATGCCGGGCCTCGTGTCAGCAACGGGCGTCCTCGCCTTTCTCGCTGACGAGGAGCCTGAACTGAAGATCTTCGCCCTCCAGACTCTGAATGATGACATTGACACCATTTGGACCGAGGTTGCCAACGCCCTGAGCCAGATGTATGCCTCCTTTATGGCTTCGCCACCCGCCCTCCCCCCGTTCCTTTGCTGACCCTTTGACCACAGTGAAGCTCTCTACGAAGACGAATCCTTCCCCGAGCGACAATTGGCGGCTCTCGTGCTCGCCAAGGTCTACTATCATCTCCAGGCCTATAATGATAGCATGGTCTTCGCCCTGGCTGCCGGCGATCTCTTCAAGCTCGACGCCCCCGGCGAGTTTGAAGAAACCATTGTCTCAAAGTGCATCGACCAGTACATCTCGGTTACCGCGGCCCGTCATGCCACTCCCAAGACGGCCAAGAATATTGGTCTTCCCGAGCTGACAACCACCTTCTCTCATGCCTCAGAAAATGCCATCATGTCGCCCACCACGCCTTTTTCGCAGACGATGCTGCCCCCCAAATCTCTACTATCGCGCGCCGCCCTCGACGACGCCTCCATTGAGGCTTCTCTGCTTCCCCTCAAAGACGGCCGCTCTGGATCTGTTGCCCAGCTTCCAGACCGTGCTACGGAAAAGGCCCTGCAGAGAATCATCGAGCGCCTCTTTGACAGCTGTCTAAAGCAGGGGCGCTATCGCCAAGTCGTTGGAATCGCCATCGAATCCAAGAACCTTGATATTCTCCGCAAGGTCATCAAGCGCGCCAACGAGGACGAGAAGAAAGCTGCCAAGTCCAACGATGGTGCTGCTGGACCTGCAGAGGAGCTCCTGGAGTATACGCTTGGAGTATGCATGGATATTGTCCAGGAGCGAAGCTTCCGCACTGAGA
This sequence comes from Cordyceps militaris CM01, assembly GCF_000225605.1. NCBI lineage: Eukaryota > Fungi > Ascomycota > Sordariomycetes > Hypocreales > Cordycipitaceae > Cordyceps > Cordyceps militaris. Next base: position 3,246,660 of record NW_006271972.1, read on the forward strand.
TCTTGGAGCTTATCCTTGACCTCCTCAACGAACTACCCAACCCCGACTACTTTTCTATTGCCAAATGCGCCGTCTACCTCAACGCCGACGAAGAAGCTTCCACTATGCTCCAGGCGCTCGTCGCCAAAGCTGACCGCACATCTATCGCCAATGCCTACCAAATTGCCTTTGATCTCTACGACAACGGCACACAAGAATTTCTTGGCAAAGTCCTCTCCTCGCTTCCGTCTGGAGAGCGTGCTGATACGGAGGACAAGGAAAACGAAAGCAACCCCGAGAGTGAATCCCTTATTCAGAACCGGCAAGAATCCCCCGAGGATGAGCTTCCTGAGGAAGTCGCCAAAGTTTACCGCAACATTCGATCCATCCTCGATGGTTCCAAGACGATCCGCTTGAACCTCGAGTTCCTCTACCGCAATAATCACACTGACCTTAGTATTCTGAACAAGGTCCGCGATAGTCTGGAAGGTCGCAACTCCATCTTCCATACGGCTGTCACCTTCTGCAACGCGTTCATGAATCAAGGAACTACCAATGACAAGTTCTTCAGAGACAACCTCGAGTGGTTGGGAAAGGCGGTTAATTGGTCCAAGTTCACGGCCACTGCTGCGCTTGGTGTCATCCACCGTGGAAACTTGTCGCAATCCCGCAAGCTGCTTGAGCCCTACCTTCCCCGGCAGGGTGGCCTCAGTAGTGGCTCCATCTTCAGCCAGGGTGGTGCTCTCTACGCATATGGTCTCATCCACGCCAACCACGGCGCTGATGCTCTAGATTTCCTCAAGACCCAGTTTAATCAGGCAGAAGAGGAAGTTGTTCAGCATGGTGGTGCGCTAGGTCTAGGCATTGCCGGTATGGCCACTGGCGATCAGGAAACTTTTGAAAAACTCAGAGACGTTTTGTTCCAGGACTCTGCCCTCAACGGTGAAGCCGTTGGTGTCGCAATGGGTCTCATCATGCTGGGAACGGGTAATGTCAAGGCCCTGGAGGATATGATCACTTATGCTCATGAAACTACCCATGAAAAGATCGTTCGTGGTGTCGCTCTTGGCATGGCTCTCATCATGTACGGTCGCCAGGAAGGTGCTGACGTTTTGATCGAGGGTCTTCTCAACGACCCTGATCCTACTCTCCGCTACGGCGGTATCATGACCGTCGCCATGGCTTATTGTGGTACTGGAAGCAACAAGGCTATAAGAAAGCTCCTCCACACAGCAGTCAGCGATGTCAATGATGATGTCCGTCGTATCGCTGTCATGAGCTTGGGTTTCATCCTTTTCCGCAAGCCTGGCAGCGTGCCTCGCATGGTTGAGCTTCTATCCGAATCATACAACCCCCATGTTCGCTACGGCTCTGCCATGGCCCTAGGCATCTCATGCGCCGGCACTGGCCTAGACGAGGCCATCGATCTTCTGGAGCCCATGATGAAGGACCCTACTGATTTCGTGCGCCAGGGTGCTCTCATCTCTCTTGCAATGATCATGGTGCAGCAGAACGAGGTGATGAACCCCAAGGTTGCTTCGATCCGCAAAACTTTAAAGAAGGTCTCTGGCGATCGCCATGAGGACGCAATGACCAAGTTTGGTGCCGCGCTTGCACTTGGTATCATTGATGCAGGTGGCCGAAACTGTACCATCGGTCTCCAAACCCAGTCGGGCAACCTCAACATGGCTGGTATTGTTGGCATGGCTGTCTTTACACAGTACTGGTATTGGTTCCCATTTACGCACTTCCTGTCTCTTAGCTTCTCGCCCACCGCTGTTATTGGGCTGGATCATGACCTGGAGATTCCCGACTTCAAGTTCCACTGCGCCACTCGTCAAAGCCTCTTTGACTACCCGCCTGAGCAGGAAGTTAAGACTGAAGAGGGCCCCGCACTTATTGCCACTGCCATCCTATCTACAACCGCGCAGGCCAAGCGCAGAGCTCAGAAGAAGGAGCGCGCTCAGCGCCGGGAGAGTATGGATATTGACCCTACTCCCTCCAAGAGCGGCGGTGATAAGATGGATATTGATGAGGAGAAGCCCAAGGACAGCGGCAAGGAGGGCGAGGAGAAGGAGTCTAGTGAAACCAAGAAGAAGCCCGAAAAAGAAAAGGTTGGATACGAGCTGGAGAACATGAGCAGGGTTCTGCCAGGCCAGCTCAAGTACATCAGCTTCCCGGCTGGGCGATACAGGCCGGTCAAGAAGCCTACCGGCGGACCTCTTCTGCTTGATGATACGCAACCCAAGGAGAGCAAGTCTCTTTTAGAAGAGAAGCTGAAGAAGGCGACGATTGAGCGTGCGCCCATTGCTGCTGTTCAGCGCCTCGGCGGTCGACCCGGTGGCAGCCGCACGCTCGACAGCTTGGAGGACTCGCGTCGCGGGCCCGACACGACTAGCATGCTTGACTTGTTATCAGGTCAAGACAACGCAGAACGCACCGCAGAATTGCAGGAGCTCGGCCGGCGTTATCCCAGTCCTTTACGGGGACCGCTCAACCCGCATATCGAGCGAGACGACGAGGTCGAGGAGGCTAACAAGCCTGATGAGTTTGATTACTTCACGGACAGCAGCGACATTGAATAGGACAACAGGTTTGCCTAGCTGCTGTGGTGTGCCAGACAAGGGGTCGGCGTCGGAGACTATTTGATGAGTAATAAATGGTTGCGACCTTGGCCTGTACCATCAGATGTATACCAGCCAAGGACTCAAGGGGCCGGTGCTGTACGCAGGGGGCTGGACGAGACGGAGAACAAGTTTCAAGTATAGACAGCATATTTTTGTAATGTACAGTATATCTGAATAAGTCAAGTGTGTGCATGTTTATTAAGTGACGGGCGGGTAGTTGAGGTCGGAGCATGTCGGTTTTGGGTGCTCCGATGGAATGCTCACACGGGAGGGAGTACAGGGTCAAGCCCCCTTCAGCTGGCCTCTCTGTCGACGAGTCGTCTTGTTGGACAGGCGGGAGCCGGTGCAACAACAGCCTCTTGTGTAGGTGTATTTTTTGTTTGCTTCGTAGGCATATGGCCGCACGGTATCGGAGGCCGATTATGGCATACGTCGTCGTACAAGGCTGGCTCTTCCCACACTATGGACACGTCATTGTTGGGGAAGAGCTGCCTTGGACGATAGATGGGCCAGCCATATATGCTCTCTGCGGGCGCCATGGGCAGGACTGGGACTTGTCGTTGAGTGTTGGTCCGTCTCCGTGCCCGAGTGACTGGAGGCTGAGCACTCTGCGACACGGCTTTTGCGCAACGTGTAGAACGAGCTATACTGCAAGTTTTTGCTTAATACCTGCGAATCTACATCACTAGCGAACCGAGTCCTTTTGTTAACAAGCATGATTCAGCCTTGAATTATTCAATCCATATCCACTACCAACCACTACTATACACTACCAACTGCCTGCAGGTGGTCCGAAAAATTGACCAGCTGGCAGAGGGGGCCTCGCCGTTGCCTTTCTCGTCGCGTCGATGGTGTGGTCAACAACAGTAACGCCCCACCACTCGGGGAACGACTTGGCCGACAGTCCCAGACCCAAGGCGAACAAGACGATACAAAGGGCATTGCCCACATCGAGCGCACCGGCCATGACGTACGTGTACCGGGACCACCAGCTCTTGTACTTGTACCTGATCCAAATGTTGAACAGGCAGCCGACAAGCAGCCAGTTGGTCAAGTTCCAGAGCGTCGCGGGAGGGATCATGCCGCCAATGCTAAAGATGGCGGGGAAGTAGATGTAGCGCTGTTATTTGTGTGTTAGCTCGTTGCGTGTGTGATTCACGTTGGGGGTTCGCGGAAATAACGTACGGCGATGCTGTGGGGGTATCTTTTGGCAACCAGCCAGTGGGCGAAGGTGCATACAAAACCAATCAACCAGAACCAGTTTATCCAGGCAAAGAGAGCGCCAGGGCCAAACATGCGCTTGGGGCCAACGACACCCCAAATGACACTGGCGTTGAAGAAGGTACGGGCGCCCGGACAAGTGAAGCCTTGCTTTTGTTCGTCAGAGCAAAACTCGGGGATATTGCCCACAAGAAAGTTGAACGTCGCGATTTGGACAAGCGAGAGCCAAACAACGGCGAAGAACTGGGCACGGAACATGGATCTGGGAGGGACTTTCATCTAGAGCAAAGGGTTAGTTAGCCATTCTCATCGACAGGGGCAGGGACAACTCTTACATAGTGTCCGACCTTCATATCCGCCACAAAGTTGAGGCCGTTGGCCATGAGCATGTAGCCCCAGCTCTTGAACAGCATCATCGCAACAGGTCTGCCGGGAAGCATGTATCCGACAATGAACTCGGTGATGATGTTGAGGCCGGTTTGCTGACTCGTAATGGCTTGGATGATGCCTGAGATCTTCCGTTAGCCACATAGACAAGAGTCAATGGGCAAAAAGTGCCAAGTGCTGCTTACCAACAGGGAGGATCATGACGACACCCATAAGGACACACAAGATGAAACCCCACCACGTGAGTTTGGTGTCCCAAACCAGAGAGGCAGTCAAGGCGAAAGCAAAGGAAACGACAAAGACTGACAGGAACCACTAGAGTATACCGTTAGCCGTTGTTCTCCAGTTGGACGATGCTTTGTCCAGCTTACCCATTCAGGAACCTCGGGATACTTCCTCATAAGCCTCAGGTGCACGTCGGGCTCTTCGTACTTGGAATTCTTGGTGCGTTTCCAGATGTCTTTTCCGTAGAAGAGAGCAACGTGAACGACGGTGGACATGAGAGCGGCGAATCCCAACGCATAGGCCATGGTGAAGACGGGGCCAATCAACAGCGGCGAATAGGCTTCATATGCGGCCACGTTGAGCGTCAGGTCCTTGTTCAGAATCCGCGTCGTGTTGTATACCTTGCCAAAGTGATCAAAGTTCTTGTTGGCGCTCAGCGGGAGGTAGCGGTAAAATTCAGCACCGCCATAGGCCACGCCGTAACCGCAGACGAGGATGAGGAGCGCGCCAAAGAGGCTGTTCCACAGGGCAAAGGAGGGGAACTGCATCGGGTTGCCAAAGAAGCCGGCAACGCCGCTCCAGTCAAGAGTGCCAGGAATGAAGCCCAGACCATTTCGGCCACCAAAGACCTAATCACACGACGTCAGCAAAAATGTGGACGTGTTGCAGCTGGTAGGCATGTCAATCGTACCTGGTTGACCACAACATTGTTGGGGGCAATCCACGTGGGGAACAGTCCAATGCTTCCAACGAATGGGGCAATGGTGTTGGGAATCCAAGACCAGATAAACGTAGCGCCAGCCACAACCATGAAGAACTTGTATCGACCCATGGTCCATCCGTGGACGGGCTCTGCGCTACCTCGAGAGTGCAGACCGTCCATGACGGAGCAAGTGATGAGAACGGCGGGCCACTGTGGATATTGTTAGCAGGAGTTCAGGGTAGCCTCATCTTGTCACCCCCAAGTTACTCACAACCATGGCAGCGGGCCAAATCAAGAAGCGGCGCATAACACCGGCCAGCCCAAAGCCCATGGCCTGGGTGGACATGATCAAGAGGATCTGGAAGCCCCATCCCCAGGTCTGGCCGTAAAAGATTTGCTGGGCAATGAGGATGGAGATGGAGTAGCTAATGGTTGTGCCGGCGGCAGCCATCATGGTGATGAGGGTGTGCTCCTTCTTGTTGAAGGGGCCCGGGTTCAGCTCGACGCCAAAGATTCTCGCCTTTGGCATGAACCTTTCCCAGGAAGTGCCGAGGGGGTAGGCAATCAGCTGCACGACGGAGCTGGTGATGGAGACCATGAGGTAGTGCTCGTAGAGGAGGACGTTGATGGAGCCGACAACGGTGCAGATGACGAAGCCAATGACCCAGGCACGAACGGTATCGACATACTCGCTCGGGTCGTCGGTAGGTTTGACCTTGGTTCGGTTAGTGCGTGTGCAATGCTTGAGAGGTCTAGAGGATGCTCAAGTACGTACCGAGGAGCGGACTTCCAGATAGGGCGAATCGTCGTGGAGGATGGACTCTTCGACGGCGGCCTCCTTTTCGGGGTCGCCAGAGGCAATGGCTCTCTCGACACTGTCAATCTTTTCGTGGTCCATGAAGGGATCCCATCGATGCTGATCCTTCATGCGGCGAAGGTGGAAGTCGGCGTGGGCGACATCATTTTGGGGGTTGCTCTCGGTGCGGTCGACGCCAGAGGCGACTTCCGAGACGGTGCTCTTGGTCTTGAATTTGCTTGCGAAACCCATTGCTGCTGTGCGCAATCACGCTGTGCGGTGAAGAAGGGCGAAGGACCTCGCGGCAGTGGGAAGGGGCATGATTATATACACTTTCTGACAGACTGCAGCCCCCCCTCATACTTCTCAGCATTGCCCCCGTTTGTCCGTTTGCACCAGTTCCGCCCCATCTTCCAGTGAACCGTTTTGGCGCCCATCCTTCCGGGGAAGGAGAAAAAAAGTTCCCAACTCCTGCAAGCCACCGTGTGAGCTCCCAGTTTGTAAAAAGTCCCGGTCAGCTATAAGCCACGCTTTGAGAAAGTTCCAATGGCGCCCGATGTATTTCATCTCATCGGCGCCTTTGGTTGGCCGCCTCGCAGCCCAAAGGTCGGGTGCTGGAGGAACTTTTGGCACGCTCCTTCTCGAATGGGAGTGGCGAGAGGGGCGTGCCAAGGAGCTACCCTGACCAGAACATGGGGCACCGAGCGATAGACGACGGCAACCATGACAGAAGGACCGTGGGGGCTTTCAGGTTTTGTTTATCAGTCAAGTGAAGAAAGTGTGCTTTATCATGTCAAGATCTGGGCGGTCAAGGACAACTTTTGTTGGTAATTCGTACGCCCGACAAACAAATCGTACCGAGTATTCCCAACATCAACTTAGCTTCACTAGCTAACGTTAGCTACAGCTGACTTGAGACAGGGCGTAAAGCGTGCATATTCGACCATACCAGTAGGGGTGGTGAGGCTGAATGTTATGTTCCAATCTGTCGTCACATGGTTCTCCGCGCAATCTGTTATCAACCTCTTACAAAAGTTCCCAATTAACGACTTTTGAGCCGCGAGAAGGTACGCTTGGCTCGAAACGGACAGCCCGCGTTTGTGCGACCCACATCGAGACGACTAACCGTTAAAACATTAAAATAAGCTCGCGCGAGACTCGGAAGCCGCCGGGTTCGTAGCCAAAGAGCAACTTTATTACGAATGAATTACTTGAACGGATGCATAAGCTGTTTAGGACTGGTAATTATATATAATAGAAGAGGATCGGAATTCAAAATCAATCATTCGTACAGTCATGAGATTACCTAGGTACTTTGGCGTCTGCTTTCTACCTAAGCACCGGTTGGACGGCACATAGAGTACGGATACTGCTATGCGGACGAGAGAAGCTACGAACCGGGCAGCCTCACCTGACGGTACTAGTGTACTTCTAGCAGGTGCATACCTACCTGGTGTTGTTAGACGGATTGTAAAACTGCACATGTCTTGTCACCACCACTACCACCCACCACCACGCTCGCCACCCCCGCCCCCGGATGATCCTACGCCCACACTGCAACTAAGTAGATATCACAATAATGGGCGTTCTATGACTAAAAGGCGTACTTCAACCATTGAGAATCGTTGCCCGCTTCGGGTCTGATTGTCCCTTGGACAGCCAGCGGCCGACGCTAACCCCTTTTGGCGCACCATGACGTCTGGGGCAGCTCTGTGCACGAGGCCGCAATATGCCTGAAGGGGCTACTACGAGGCTTTGATAATATCTGGCTCGTGTTCCATGTTGCTCGGCTTTGAGGTGCAATTTTTCTCAGTTCTGGCAGGCCTGGGCAGAGGAGTGTCGCTGTTATTACAGTGGGTGATGCACCAGTTAAAATGCTGCGGGTAGATGAATGGCGCCACTGCGCTGCGACAGAATTGGGTTGTTCGTGCTAGATTGACTTGACTCTATACGCAACAGAAGTAAAACAACTGGTACCATGTACGGAGTATTTCTGTTCGGATTTCGTAGCCTTGGCTTGCGCATGTAGAGCAGGGTATTTTTTTTAAGTATTAAAATATGGTCAAGGTCCCCGTGGCAGGTTTGAAGCGCCATGTTGGCCAGCCAGTTCTACCATGTGTAATCTATTAATAGTTTGTCTGATTGGCTGGGTCAGCTTAGCCTTCGTTGGTTGGTACGCAGCCTACCCGGGTGCGAAAGCACTGATGGAAATGTCGCATCATAAAACTGCGCAAGCAGGAATTTGAAGCCCTCTGTACGAATATAATACTCTGGGATCGCACTGCTCTTACCCAGCCTCGGTCATGGCAAACGAGGACACGGAGACAAGTACTAAATAGGTACTAAGGTAAGGTACGCAGCTGGCAGACAGGCTGGCCGCCAGCTGGCGCACAAAACGGCGCCAAGAAAATCATACCCTTTTGTTTGTTGTCTGCAGCAGTGCACCAGCTCCCATGAAATACGTCTTCAATGCACCGCCATTTTCAGTCTGGCATCTTGCCTCCAACTGTCCACATCAACTTGATTGCCATCTTGATAAATTATAACTAACGTTATAGTTACAGGAACAACCCCAGACACGGAAGTCGGGCATCCACCAGTGTCGGTCCGTCGGGCGACCACCCTAGCTTCTCGACGAGCCGACCGACTTCCGTCCAATTACGCCCTATTTTATGCCCATTCATTGGCTCATTCATGGAGAGCACATCTCATGTCCTGCAGGGACAGATCCGCGGTCCCTCAATTCAAAGGCCGACTGCGGCCAGTCTAACAACGACCAGAAACCCGCCAACGTCTTGTGTAGAAAAGAAACAAAAAATAGGAGGAAGGGAAGGACGCAAGCAAAGGAGAATAGGTAGACAATATTTCAACAACATACCTAGTACCTACCTACCTATTTATGGCGATGCTCACGCTCGTGTTCATTGCTGTCAACCCTGCTGGCTAGCGCTAGAGTGGCCCACACATGTTTTTGTCCAACATCTGAAGAGGGGACAGAAGAATCCGTCCCCAGAGATTGATCCTCTACATTCGTACTTACTCTATAGTTATTCTCTATATTCTTCTTCCCACTCGTTCGATTAGTTAACTAGTTACTTTCGGCTCTTCCTTGAGTACAACCCATTTTGTGGCTATTTTCGTAGTTTTGTTGTACCCCCCGTTTGGCTAACCACTATGTACGAATGTACACCTTGGCAAACTAGTGCGTCGACGCCCTCTCACCAACTTGCCATTCAACCCACCCCCATTAGCACCAGCTAGCCAACGGCCAAGAGTCAACTAGCGACTGGATCATACAGATCCCCCAGATCATTCATCATTCGCGCTCGGCTCTGGGCCGCCGTGGCTGACACTGGCTGAGTCTTAATGACCCTGCAGCCCCACGACAAGACACGGCAAGCATCGGCGACCGGCATTGCCACAGATGACCACTCAACGTCACGAGGACCCCCGACTCCCGATTCTCAACTCGCCTCCCTGCTCCAACCTGACTTTTACAACCTCACAACACACACCACCACACATCGAATCAACCACACAATCCTTTGCGTCATTGCCTCTATACGGGATCCGCCCTACCATTGACCGTTGATCCGCCCTACCATTGACCGTTGAACCCGACTAGCAAACGTCCGTCACCGGCGTGTGGCGCCGTCCATTGGAGCTGCCACCACCTTCCAGCACCACATCCTGCCGCTGAATCTCTTGTTCCGCCACCCCATCATCGCACATCCACACGCTCGTTGCAATGCAATAAAACTGCCATCGCGACTCTGCGCGACCCATCCCCATCGCCTTGGCCATGGCTGCCCCGGCCTATAGTCGTTGCGCCCAGCGCGTCCTGCGTCATCTTCACCTCAGACCACAGCTTGCGCAGCAGCAATCTTTGCCGGCGAGGCGCCAAATACGAGACATGCACAAGTCGGCCGCACGATTGTCCACGAATGCAACCCCATCACAAGTACTCAAGACGCGGTATCGTGTCGCTGCAGTCTTGGCGGCAGGTCTAGCGTCCGTCGCTATCGGAACCTACTTTGCGCCCAAAGTCTCGTTTGACTCACCCACGGCCATCATTGGCAGCTTCAAGCCGTCCATCGAAACGCTACCCGAGAAACCAGAACCGGAATTGCCAGACACACGAGATGCATCGCTCCCACGATACCGATTATCCGAAGTAAAAGAGCACGACGGCAAGGCGGAACGGCCGTGGGTCGTCCATGGTGATAAAGTCTACGACATTACAGAATGGATCTCTGCCCACCCTGGCGGCTCCGTCATCTTACGAGCAGCCGGCGGCTCCATTGAGCCGTACTGGAATATTTTTGCCATCCACAAAAATGACTACGTCTACGACATTCTGCAACAGTACCTGATCGGCTTCGTGCACCCGTCCGACCTGGAAGACGGAAAGCCACCCCAAGACGCCATTGAGGACCCCTTTGCCGACGACCCCATCCGCCATCCCGACCTCATCACCAAGACCGTGAAGCCGCGCAATGCCGAAACGCCAGGTGAGGCCATGAGCGCCCAATTCCTCACCCCCAACGATCTCTTCTACGTCCGCAACCACATGTGGGTGCCCCGCATCGCCGAGGACGAATCCGACAACCATCTGCTATCTATTGAGCTGCTCGACGGCAGTATCAAGGAATACACGCTACGCGACCTCAAGACGAAATTCCGCGAGCATCAAGTGACGGCCGTGTTGCAATGCTCCGGAAACCGCCGCAAGCACATGTCGGACGGATCTGGTCGCGCTACCAACGGTCTCCAATGGACCGCCGGCGCCATCTCCAACGCATGCTGGGAAGGTGTCCTCCTCAGCGACGTGCTCAGGGACGCCGGCTTCGAAAATGACCAGGGCATGAACGGCACCAGCGAGGTCAAGCACGTCCAGTTCAACGGCATGGAAGCCTACGGCGCCTCGATCCCCATCCGGAAAGCGGTCGATCCGCAGGGGGATGTACTGCTGGCGTACGGCATGAATGGAAAGCCGCTGCCGCGCGATCACGGCTATCCGCTGCGGGCCATTGTACCTGGCCACGTGGCCGCGCGCTCCGTCAAGTGGCTGAACCAAATTACGCTCAGCGAGGACGAGAGCACGAGCCAGTGGCAGCGCAAGGACTACAAATGCTTCGGGCCAAACCAGACCAAGGTCGACTGGGACAAGGCACCCGCCATCCAGGAGCTGCCGGTCCAGAGCGCCATAACTGCGCTGAGGCTCGGCGACTGGGTCAAGGAGCCTGCCGTCCCGGCGTCTGTACCTGACGCTGCGGCCACCAGCCAAGACGAACCCGCCGCCGACGGGCGCAAAGTGACGCTCAGCGGATACGCCTTTTCTGGCGGCGGCCGTGCCATTATTCGCGTCGACGTCTCCGTCGACTCCGGCAAGAACTGGACGCAGGCCTACCTCTTACCCGATTGCGACCCTAAGCCCGGCTCGCCGACATCGCTGTGCCACGGCCACGGCGCCTGGACCTGGAAGCGCTGGATGTACAAGGGTGTAATCCCCGCCAGCGTATTTGCCCAAGGCGAGCCGGAAAAGGTCGAGTCGGTCGAAAACGCAGTCTCCCCCGATGCTGCTTCCGATCCGCCGCCCCGGAGATGCACGACGCTCCTCGTAAAGGCTACCGACGAGGTCTACAACTGTCAGCCAGAGAGCCACGCGGCGACGTGGAATTTTCGTGGCAACTTGGCGAATGCCTGGCACAGGGTGCAGGTGTGCAGCGAATGCGCGCCGGAGACGAAGAAGACGGGGAAAACAACAAAGGAGTGAGATCGGAAAATGCTGAGGTTTTTTTGTCGGGGCTTTTCGACCTGGCGATGGTTTCTAAAAGGCACGGAGCATCTTGGAGATGCAGGCATTGCGTTGATTTACATTACTGCTTGTAATACCTTTTCTTTGTTCCTCCGTTTCTTATGCATTTATTCTTTAGATTTTCTTATCGCATGCAGCGGCCACGAGCTGCCAGCCAAGCTACAGTTGTTCTTCCATCTACATGGCATACTAGGTCGAGTGCACACGTCAGTTCGAACATATCTTGGCATACGCGCCGTGTCTCCCGTGCATGCAATGGCGACGATGATTGAGTTAAGTGACAAGTGTAACGAAGAAACGCCCCCTATTTTGATACCACCGGGTGCCTTGACTAAATACACAAAAAAAAGACAAGATGATTTTCCCAGCAAGCTGACCCCATGCACGCCAACAATTGTAAACATGGATCGACGACTTTCCCAGCCCGTTGAACGCTGTGGGATTTTCCAATATACAGGCAAAGAAAATAACAAAATTTGCGCGAAATCATGAATCAATGTCGGGACCGATCTTTTCAACTATTTGACACGAGTGAGCAGCTCGCTTTTTTTTTTTGCTGAGATGCTACGAGTCAAATCATATTCAAAGGAATAAACATACCATGGCCGCGAGAACAAATAATTTTTTTCCCCTAGCGCAAACCGAGGTTGAGACTTCCTCTAACTGGATGTCGTGGCCTCGTCACTGCCACTGAGCTCGACCTCGGTGACGCTGACGACAATCGACTCGGGGAGGCTCATGACGATTGTCTGCGGGAGGCCCTCGCCGCTGCTGTTGCCGTGCGGCGTCTTTTCCTTGCCGGCCAGGCGCTCGACTATGGCCTGGGAAGCCCTCGTCTTTTCGGTCTGGGCCTCAACGTCCTCTGCGGTCGCGGCTTTGCGGCGGCGGCTCGTGACGGCGGCGGCGGCGGCCTTGCGCGCGCCCGACACCGCCAGCCGGGGCAGGGCCAGGAGCGCCTGGCCGATGCCGCGCAGGTCGTCGCGCAGCTCCCCGGTGCGGCGCTTGGCGCGCAGGTCCGCGACCACGATGCCCGCGAGGAACAGCAGGAACACGCCGAGCAGCGAGCCGGCCATGATGATGTCGCCGGGGACAGAGGGCGGCGTCGCGGTGGGGTCCTGGGTGCCGGCGAGGGAGACGATGGTGGTGCTGCGGTTGGAGGGGAAGGAGAGGTTGGTCTGGTTGTGCAGCGCGGTCAGGTTGGAGAAGGGAGGCATTCGGCTGTGGTTGCTGGAGAGGTCGTCGCGTAGGATGTGCTTGGTGAGAGTGTGGTTGTTGACGAGGTCGTCGCTCAGGATGTGCTTGGTGAGGGTATGGTTCTTGATGAGGTCGTCGCTTAGGATGTTCTTGGTGAGGGTATGGTTCTTGACGAGATCGTCGCTTAAGACGTGCTTGTTGAGGAGGCGTTTGGGGGCAAGGTCGGGGTGGTTCTGCCAGTCGCGCGAGGGCGCTGCAGGTCGGTCCGTTGGAGTGCCATAGCGTGTGGTATTCATCTTGTTTCTCGTTATGCTTGCTGTGTGTGTGTGTGTTCTTTTGAGAAAAAAAAAGAAAACGAAAAGAGGCGAGATCTGGTTTGGGGAAACGGTGAACTGAATGATAACGGGGAGAATGAACGGGGAGGTCAAAGAATGGCCAGACAAGATCGAAGGGGGCGAGAAGAAGAAATAAAAGGAAAAAAGAGAGAGGGTATGGGGCCTTGATTTTGGCTTTTCACCCTGCCGTTTATGCTTTGCGGAATATAAATATTCGGTGCGTGGGAAGCGAGAAACCGGGCTTGTGGCTGTTGGTCTAGCCTTGGGGAAAGTCAAGTTTTGTAGCTGGTCGGGCGTGACTTGCGCGCTGGCGGCAGGCGGCGAGGCCAAGCTATGATAACTCGCCTTTCAATCGAGGACTTGCGGCATAAAAAGTCCATCTCATCATCGATCCGGGTCACGGTTGTGGTTGAAGTTGCAAAAGGTATACCTCTTGATGCCTTTCGGCACAACTTAGCCATCTCACGACCCCCCCGTCCACGGAATTCCCGACGGCGTCTCAGCCTCTCTTGCATAAATACTATAATTACTTTGATTATGTTCGAGAGCTCAATGCTCAGATGCTATTTGCCTTTGCCGGGCGTAACTAGCCTCGTCGACGGACCGACGCCGGGCGGCCTTGACAAGCTAGGCGCGTCTAGCCTGGCGCTACGAGGAAAAAAATAGTGTTTTCACTCTTTTCCACGTGCAAACTATCTAGACGCATCGACTTCTTAAAAAAAAAATAAGATACACGTAGCGTCGTCGCCGTCCTCCCATTGCTGGTGCGTGCATGTTCCAACCCTTTGCACAGCCCAGACAGCAACCAGCAACCCATCCGTGTTGCCCGTCTGCACAATGTAGATGACGTAAAGACACCTCTACATACAGTGCCACCTCATCTACATAACTACCTTCGGTCTTCTCGAGCAGTACTTGACTTTCACAACCATCCAAGCCCTCATCCCGTCCTAGAGAGAGAGGGCGTAGGACGACAGGCGTTGTACGTGGCGGGATGGGAGGCGGGCGCTTGAAAGTACCATGAAGGGATGAGGAGCTGGCAGAAGTTTCATTGTGTGTCTGACGTTTGTTTATACGCGCTTGTTTGGTTGGCGTCTTAGTCCCCTGCGACTACTCTCGGTTACGTCATATTCAACATGTCGTACATGTTGGTACGGCAGCTCTTGTTGTAGCAGAAAAAGAGAAAGAGAGAAGGAGGGAAGGGAGGAAAAAAACCAAGTCATGAGTTAATACAAAGGGTAGATATTTGGATAGTTATTCTGCTGAAATGGTTTTTGTTGCTTTCTCTCCTTCATTTTTCTTTATCCCGCGGACATCTACATCTCACATGGCGGGGTCCGCTACCAAGTACCCCGCCAACCTCGGGCCATGGTTCAGTGAGATATTCAAAGCGACTTCCTTCATCTCCGCCACCCCCACGCCTCTTATCTTCTCCTTCTTCTTCTTCACCGAAAAAAGAAACAATCCACCGTTTGCCAAAGCGCCTACACATTTCCTCTTCCGCCATCTTGTTCCCGGCCCTTGCTTCCACCCAGCCCGCCGACCCGATGGCGCCGCAACCCATCGCACCGGCCCCCGCG
>NW_006271972.1:3261624-3272231 GCF_000225605.1 Cordyceps militaris CM01
GCTGCTGCTCCTCCCAGCGCCCCCGACGCCATGCACCCGTCTCGCGCTGCACAGCAGCTACCACGCGCCGCTCGCCGCCGTTCTCGACGCGCTCTGCGCCGCCGCCCCCTCACCGCGCCGGCGGCCCGTCCTCCTCGTCGTCGCCGTCGCCGCCCCCATCCTCGCCCGGCGGCGCCGCCAGCCAGCAGCGTCCGTCGTCCGCTGGCGCGCCGCGCAGTCCCTCCTCGCGGGCGTCTACTCGCTCCTCGCCGCGCTGTGCGCCGAACGGGGCATCGACACCGACATGGGCGCCGCGACCCCCCGCAGCGTCGACGCCCGCGTCGTGCTGGTCGACCACGCCCGCGGCTGGACCTACCAGCCGCGCTGCGCAGACGACGGCAGACCTCACACTTGGACCGGCACGCCGGTGCTGGACCTGGCTGGGTTCGCGACGGCGGTGACGGGCCCGTGGGATACCATCTACCACCCGAGCAGCGAAGCGGGCTACGAGCTGCTGCGGGCGTACCTCGCACTCGCAGAGGGCAGGCAGGTCATTCGGCAGCGCCAGATCGTGTCGGTGCCGGGCGGCATCAGCATCTCGCCGTCTGCTGGCGCGCCAGACGAAGCTGACGAGGCGGACAAGAGCTACGAGACCGTCATCCTGGGCGGCACCTTTGACCACTTGCACCCCGGCCATAAGCTTCTCCTCCACGGGACGGTGCTGCTCCTGCGCCTCCCCGCCGCTGGCACCACCACGCCTCCTGGCACGCTCATCATCGGTGTATCCGGGGACCCGATGCTGCAGAGCAAAAAGTTTGCCTCGGAGCTCGAATCCTGGGACACGCGCTGCCGGAGCGTCCTCTCGTTTCTCGCCACGACTCTCAACGTCACCCCGCCGTCTGCTGGCGACCCCCACAGCGCCCCCAACACCGGCAGCTACCGCGTCGAGCATGTCGCCGCGGGCCTCTCGGGCGGCCCCGAGATGCACGGCGTCTACGCCGATGGCGCTGTGCGCGTGCGCTGCACCGTGCTCAACGACGCGTTTGGCCCCACGGTGGATGAGCGCCCGATTGGCGCCATTTGCGTCTCGGGCGAGACGCGCGGCGGCGGCCGCGCCGTCAACGACAAGAGGGAAGCCAAGGGCTGGCATGCCCTTGACGTGTACGAGGTTGATGTCCTGGACACGCGTGGCATGACGGACGGCGATGGCCCCGGCGACGACAACTTTGCCGCCAAGATTAGCAGCACTGCCATCCGCCAGCAGAGGGCCGAGGCCAAGGCCAAGACCAAGGCCCAGATTTGAGTCGACAATTGGGGTTGGCAGGAGATTTGTATAGCATAGCATGTAATAAGAGATATTCGAGTATATTGGTACAAGCATTTGGCAACAGCGAGTGTGTGAACTCAATGTAGTAGGCTATTTCCCATCTACGCCATCAATTATCTGACCATAATCACTTCGTTATACAAAAATCACGCCAGATGGACGAAGAAATGTGAATACAGCCTAATCAAAACTCCAATGATCATGTCTTGATAAGTTCGTCAATATGGACACGTTCGAAAAAGCTGATGTGTCCGAACCCAACCCAGTATTGCGCCAGTCGGTTATGCGATAATAAAATAAGCTGACTCTCGATGAACTTGTCTAAAAAAATCGGTTAGCTCATGTTTCGCATATCGACGGTTTATTGCGGTGGATTGTACGTACCCCGATGGAACCCGGCCGCAGCCACATGCCCCTTGCTTTTCACCATGCGAGCACCAGCGAACAATTCGTCCTGAGCATCGCCCACATAGCCAGCAGGGCCAAGATCATCAGCCACAAATGTATATTCGCCGCGAGGTATATTTGGGTCCCCCGTCAGCTTAATGGCTTCCAATCGGCCTCTGTATATTCGCGCGTCGAGCCACCTCTTTCGCCATTCCTTCTCACTCTCTGTGTCACCTCGCTCCAGCCCAAGTTCGAGATCGGTGGCTGGAGGATCGTCTGGCTGGTTCACCAATAGAAATTCGCAGCCGTGACCACTGTAGTCACCGACCCAGATCCCACGCCACGGTTTCGTAGCCGTCGGTGTGTATAGTGTGGGATCTAGAGTGGAGTAAGTGACGATTTCTTCACCAATATGCACGCCAATGGGAGCTGCACCGCCGTTGCCGTTAGGTAAAGGCGCAGCAGCCCAGGACAATGGCGGCGGCCATGTCCCGGTGAGCTCCATCCACTGCCTAATGCGGAAGGTCTGATCGGACACTTCAGACCGGCTTCGAGGCCTGTCATAAGTGGATGTTCGCGCCACGGCTTGACCGGATTCAATGCCGGCAACATGGTGTCGTGCCGGGATCGCTGGTGGTGGCCAGATGTGGTGGTAAGGGTAATCGGCCGAAAGGCTTTTGTCGGCCTCTTCGGGATCCAGTGGCCGTGTCAGCATGAAGTTGCTGTACATGCCTGCCAGTCGGTCATCCAGAGTCATGGGCATTTCATCAGAAAAACGGTTAGCGCCGGGACGATTGCGAAAATCTCGTTCCGCTTTGCCTTCTTTGTGCACTCTGAACTGCAAGACTGGTTTGTCCAGATGTAGGCTGACTTTGGGCTCAAATCCATGGATTATGACCTCGCTGTCCGCAGGCCAGTGATCATAAGAGTCTTTGCGACTGACGGCGAGTAGCTGGTACGCTTCAATGCAGCCTCTCCGTTGGTCATAACGAGCCAGGATAAGTTTGCCCATGAGGTCGCGATCGCTGAACCATATTTTGTATCTTGGCAAGAACCATAGTCGGTCGAGAGCAGAGTATAACTGCCGATATGTTTTGCATGGGCCCGGGGTCGAGAGCCAGACGCCTGGGACGTTGCGTTGGATGCAGCGGTGCCAGTGCAGCTCAGACACAGCATATTCGCGCAGGGTGCGGCAAGTTGCCGTGACATTCAAGAGATCGAATGGGGCAAGGTACGACAAGACCGCATGCAGGAGTTCTGCAGGTATGCTGAGAAGTGGTGTCACATTTTCTTTCTTGTGCGGCTCCATACGGGTCCCCGGCAGCGTGTGCAGGGGCGCATCGCTATGTAATCGATTCATCAAGTCATCTAAATTTTCTTGGAGAATTCCGTGTCAGCAACCGAAATTCTTTGTGAAGTTTCTGCCTCTTCCCAGAAGGCATGCAGTCAACTTTGAATGCACCTGCGTTAGACGCGAGACTACAACGAGACCTGCCCCATTACGCAGTAGACTGATAACAGAGGTAGACATGGCAATTCCAATGCCTGACGGGAAGTGACTCACCATTGAGAGGATCTAGCCAGCGACCATTGGATTTTGTAAATCCTGGAGGGCTGGGTGAATCGGTGGGAAGCGGTTTGCGTCGTTTCAAAGCTCCTGTTTCGTCGGGAATGTGATTGAGGAACTCGAGAACGTCTTCATCTTCCGCATCATGACGTCCCCAGATGGACGGTAGCGATGAGTGGTCCATATTTGGCATGGTTCTTTAGAGGAAGGAAGGGTTGACGTAAAAAATTGGTAGTGACGAGGTCAACTGATGGGCAAAGATGTCCGGCGACCGGCTCACTTTATGAATTGTCTTTGCAGACTTCCCTGCAACGTCTCAACATGGATGGCCAGCTAACCAAGGCCGAAGTGCGACCAGACTAGACCGGATAATAGTAGTTGCAATTCTCAGCTGCAGCTATATGCGGGATCCAGTGGAGTAAACGGCAGGTAATCAAGCAAGACGTGTTGAAATGCGCTGGATGGTCCTCTGCCAGGGGTGCAATAAAGCGGCGTGCAGGAGCTGCAGAAACAAGCGAGATGTCTATACAGCGGGCAGCTAAGACGCTTATGGTGGATGGCGAGGTGGCGGATGGATCAAGATGCTCTGCTGGAGGATGCAGAATGCGAGATGCGCGTAACGCAGTGTTAGATGGCGCCGCGCGAAGGTAGACGTGCGAAGCCGTGAAGGTGTAATGAATGCAGGACGCGGAAGCGGCCTATGGTGCCGATGGGTGTAGTGCTTTTGATAGTGCCGAGACGTGCGATGTGCTGCTGGCCGGATCGAGTTGAGGTGGTGGTTTACGTCGTCTGTGGTGCCGTGTCTGTGCTGACCGCGATCTTGCCGGGCAAGCTGCGAAGTCAAAGCAAAATGACGGGCCGAACTTGAGATATACCCACGCCGAAAGAAGGAAGGTAGAAGGCGGCTACGGCTCTGTTGACATGCAAGAGTCCTCAGAGGTTGGGTTGTGTCTGTGTGTTTGCTAGCCTAGCCGTGATTCAATGCGGTGGATGTGCCAAGAGAGCTGCGACGGGCGATGAACGATGGCCGATGACCGGGAGACGAGTGCACTGCAAGATGTGCAAGCTGAATCTCAATTCACAGTGCGGGTGAGCAATTGCCCTGAGTCGTGGTTGATGAGTTGAAGCTGGATAACTAGTGTTGACCGCCGGTGAAGAGACGCCTTGCAGCCAAGCGCAAAAGAGCCGAGCCACTAGTTGGAGATTAGAAAGCCATGCCAATAGGTAGGGCCCGAAGACGAAGGCTGCATAGGGGCTCGTGAGACAAAAAATAGTAGCGGCATTAAGGGAAATGTGTCTGTTGGTGCGCCTGGTCAATGCATCTGACGAAGTCACGTTGTAGAGAATTGGCTGTCTGATGAGGAAGCTGGCTGGTTGCGACAGGACGTAGGTTCAAGATGCAACGCAGGTGGGACCAGAGCTGGTGCGTGCTTTCCGCGAGCGTTTGCAGACTTCAACCACTTCGCCTAATTATTAAGAGCATAATGTGACAGCGGGACGGGAAAACTCTTCCTAGGTAGGTAGGTAAGGTACCCTTGCGAGTGCCGCAGACAACTTGAGTTGGACCGGTTTCTCAAACAATTTGGATTACAAGCTTGTGCTAACTCTTGCTCTCGGACAATGACAGATACAGCGAAGCCTCGGCCGTTGGTTAGACATCATTCTCTCCCCTCACACCTGTTGTCTGGCCCTCCCGCCGTCTCGTCATACACGAAAATTCCCGTCTTCAATTCATCCAGTCCCTTTCATCAAGCTGTCTTCTTCTTACCCCCCCTCAAGCTCTCCAGCAACTAAGCCGGATGCATACGCCCACGCCCGTTCGCGACGACAATGGAATGGCCGCGATATAGCCCCCACCGCGCTTTTATTATCCACTTGAAGAAGCCAGCTTCTAGTTAACTCTGAGGCGGGCAAGCGGGCCACTTGGGCCATTGTTCCCTTCTCGACTGGCGTGTCGCCACTGCACAGCAGACCACTAGTAACTAGGGGACTTGTCACGAACCTGCCCCCCTGTAACTAGACTACGAGTTGACCAGGTCGGTTGCAGGTACCGATAGAGGTGTTTGCTGATTAGTAGCCAACTACGAATTACCAGCCTTGCCGACGTTCCAGGGAACAGTCTTGACGTAGTGTTGCGCTAATCCGGCAGTGGAAAGTTTCTATCGGGTGCCGACAATGCTCCGGAGGCGAATTTCTACTTTCTGCTCAGCCCGTCCATTCGGTTCTCGCAGCACCGATATTTGTTATAGCAGTGAGCTATGGCGTGTGGTGGTAGCCCTGCCCTGCTCATCCGGTAACTTTGCACAGCTAGGGTCCCCGTACCAAGCAGGGGTAAAAACCTCGTGGTTCGCTGGAACCTGGACTCTTCTGGTCAGATACCCTTGTCCACATAGGAGAAAAAAAAAGCAATTGCCCGAGCTTCCTGTTCTGTGACACTGCGAGTGCCCTTCGACACAACAAGCATGCATGCGGCTGTCAGCGAGAAAGCAACAAGAAAGCAATGAGACAGTGCGACTCTAATGACTGTGAACAGAGCTAACGGGTGCTCGGCTCGGGTTTCTAGGTGCAAGAATCCAAAACATCCCGGTTGCTGCAGAAAAAGGTAGCATTCTGTGTACAGTTGTGTACAGCCGCAGGTCTATTATTAGAGCAACGAGCTTCCTGTTTGGGAGGGGATCTTGCACTAGAGCTACCACACCACCAAACTATGTCGTTCAGGCGGCCGAGCGAGCAGCCTTGGAATAAACTGGCAGCCAACTAATAACAATGCAGGGGACAATCACTCGTAATAAGCTGGCGGGCGCCGCCACCGCAACTAGCAAGAATGATGGATGCACCGGTGCTCTGGAGGCTAGCCGGCTCGACCATGGCGGAAATGGCCGCCAGGGACGAACACGCAGTCTATCCAACAGTCCACGAACCAAAATTCGCCTTTTTGGACATGGGTTGATACAATTGGCCTTGCTTGGCAGGCTTCTGATTTACGAAGGATCCTTGTGGCGGGACGAGGAGGCGGCGGCTTACAAAAGTACTGAGTTGCGCCTGGCTTGCGTAACGAGCCAGCTTTCACACCAACAAATTTGCCATTCTGGGCCCAAGCTCCAAGAACAAAAGGCCCTTGGCATTATCAACTAGTTGCATGGCGAGAAGCTGCCACGGTGGCGCATTGCTATGTCGTTGGGCTTATGGCATGGAGCCTCACAAAAGTGCCTGCGATGAATGAGGCACGGCCGAGGTCTGGTCTACGGTGTGAACAAATCAATTGGTTCAGAGCTTCTCCTCGGGCTACCTGTCGGTGTGCATAGGTGCATCGTCCTGTCATGGCAAGGGCATCGTGACACTAGTATTGAGACCTGCCTGATACTGTAGCCACCAAGGTATTAGTCCTGATCTAAAGCATCATGTGAAAGTCTGTCCACCATCCAACAAAATTGGCAAGGAAGCGAGCGAATGTTGGACTTGTTAGCTGGCCAGGGATGACGAGAGAGGCAAGTGAATAGTTAGAGTTCCCATATAGCATTGCGCCAGCAGCCAATTCACTATTTTACCAGCCGGTCCAGTGTAATCTTGACTGCTGACGAAAGTCAGATGGCGCTGTATGGTGCCTTGGCAGTTCAATAATGTCGTGGTCAGTCCGAAGTCATTTGTGGTTACGACATGGCTCTGCAAGCGCCGTCGTGGTCTATAGTGTTGCGCAGTTGCGCAGTTGGTTAGTGGTTTGGCTACCTACTTGTGGCTGCGCTGCTGGGAAGGAAGTTTGTACATTGTGTCGCCGGTCAGGGGATCTTGGCAATTGATAAATGAGGTGCATGTGATAGAAAAAACTGAGATGCACTGTTGAGGATTGTCTTGTCCGTTTGTAAGCTCTTTCGTCAGCTGGTATTTGCAACTTTCATCTGCCAGCTGCCAGCTGCAAACGCACTGATGGCAACGCTCCCATCAGTGGCAATGGAGCGCTGTTCACAAATATACTGGAGATTTATTCTTGCTATCCGCTTCTTCTTTATCCCTATTGCCGTTTATTATTATCCTCATCTTCACTTAGGTTTCTCTTGTTGTTCATTCTGTAGGTTCGTTCAATTTATCATCGCCAACCTTGGTACCCGGCCGGTATCTGTGTCGCACGCACTGGCTCCTTCCACATCTCTGGTCCCGAAAGTTTACTGATGCTCATCATCTTAAATCTGGCGACAGGCATCAGTTGCCCCCTCTGAACCATCCCGTCCCGTCCCGCCGGCGGAATCTCGGTCCTTGACCCCAGCAAGGCGAAACGAAACGAGCCTCGTCAGCAGCACATTATGTTGAGCAAACACCACCATCTCGACGAGCCATCATCCGCTAATTTGCACCCTAAGCCACTTCATACCGTGGCTGCCGCGAAACAACATCACTGGCTGATGGACGAAAATGGGTATGGACCGCCCTAGACAAGTTACGCTGCAACCCAGTGTCCGGCGCCACTGGCGAGTCGGGCTGCATTGATTGCCCAGCTTGTCCGACGGTTCCAGGATGAGGCGTCGCCGTGTCTTTTGGCTGGTAGTCCCAAACCTCATGTCCCACGACCCAGTGTCCCTATATCTTCTGGTTGCGGAAAGATCCTCGTCCGTCCTCTCGATATTACCCTTCGATCCATGCCGCCGCCGACTCAATTTGTCAGAAAATTGTTTGGCTTCCCAGGCAGGCTGCCGCGTGTCTGCCTCCCAACATCGCGTCATGCCCGCGCCCGACTAGGCAGGTAACCCAGCAGGGCGGAAGCTTACTTGGCTCGCCTTAGTCAAGTTGGTGCATACGCCACCCCCAGACTCTGGTTATCTGACAAGATAAGAATAAGACAGGCCGTCGTGTGCGGTGCGCGGGCGGCGACATGCGAGGTTGGGTAGCAAGGTTGTGAGCAGAATAGGCCGATCAATGACGCCAGGGGCACTAACACAAGTGGTGCTGTTGGTTGATGAACGGTGGGGTGGCTGCCACCGTGGCTGTTCAAAGCCAGACACATCAACCCTCACATCCTCGCCAAGCAACCTTCAGCCTGTTGCCAGCCGGCCCTTTTCGTCACACATTATTGCATGCTGCTGCTCAAGTCGCCGTCGCACCACGAGGAGTCGCATTTCTGACTCTTGGTTGCAAAAAAACCCAACGTGCAGCATCGCTGAATCGACCCCGCGTCGCAGACCGCCCCTCCACCATGGCGTCACTAATACCCTTCATCTCGGAGATTCTCCCCATGATCATGCCCGCCTCCACCCACGTTACCGCGGCCAAGGATCTCCAGCCGACCCATCCAACTGTCGAGGGGCCCGTGATAAGGCGTGCCGCAGTCGTCGACCGCTGCGACAAGATGTGCGCCTCTGGTAAGCTTGACCACCATTGACCACCTCCTTCGCGCACACACAATACATCACACCACTCACTACCCACTCTTTTCGTTGCTTACCCCGGGCTCTTCGGTCTATTCCTACCCCCTCAATGCAACCGCGTATCTTTCCTACCCCCTGCCGGACCACGAGGTATAACTATTTTAAGCAGTTCTCACAACCCGGCCCCAGTCTAGCACGCCAGTCCGTCATAACAGCGAACAGGGTATGTCTTGCCACGCCTCGGCTAGCTCCTCATCGACAGAAGCGTGATGATAACCGGGCTAGGCTGACCTGTGCATCCTAGATGCCATCATATATGCCGTCTCCGGTACCGGCGTCCTCCTTGTCAATGAGAACTTTAACGAGGAACGGCGACAGCACCCTCTGACTGCCGGAGATTTCGCCTTCGTTCCAGCCTGGACAGAGCACCAAATTCAAAATGATACCGACACCGACCTCGTCATGGTTGTCATCCAAAGTGGCCCACGCCCCGTTGGCGCTATCCTGACGGATTGGGGAGGTGACGAGCTTGCTGCGGATATATCCAGCGAGTAAGATGTTCATCGTTCCGTTACTTCTTGCGGTCTTGCTATCTATATTATCTCGTCGTTCTTTCTATGTTTACTGGTCTTATAATCTTTTCTATTGGTCTTATGTCTAATTAGCGAAGTTCATGGACTCGCCCCGCCCGCGTAGGTAGACAAGGGCGCTCAGTTGTCCCCCAAGGGAAGGCTGATTGTGACACGTCAATCCTTCGCCTCGGCCAGTATGCACTTTATAATCTTGCTGTAATCTGATGGCGTGTCAAAAACCTGCGCGTGATCCAGTTGAGGAAACCAGAGTACGCCGACACAGGACTCCGCATTACCTCCTCCCGCCGCATTCTCTGGCTCCCGTAAGTATTCCGCCACCGCAGGCGCGTTGACAATGATGTCCTTGGCGGCCAGGCTGACGGTGACTCGCCGGTGGCCCCCGCCACCTGGACGCCTCAGCAGGTCCTCCTTCCAGACAATGTTTTGCCGCCAAAAGAAGTGCCGTCCCAGCACCGTAGCAGTGCCAACGTCGGCGCTCGCAAAGTACCACAGCTGCCACTCGGCCGCGGTCCGCGGTCGCCGCCGCGTAAAGTTATAGGCTACATGCGGCAGCTGCAGCAGCACCGTGACGGGGTCGACGAGCGTGACTGCGCGGACGCGGCGGCTCAGCGCGTCATCACCCGTGAGGATGTGCGTCGTGGGCACGGAGCCGTACGAGTGCGAGACAATGGCAAAGTCGTCCCAGCCATGCGCGTCAACGATGGCGGTAAACGCTTCGAGAAAGGCGCGCTTGTCGAGTGGCGGCGACGTGAGCCGAAACGACACGGGCAGCATCTCGACGGCAATAATCCGAATGCCAGGGCTGTTGCCCTCCTGCCTCGATTGGACGTCGGCGGCTTTGACCAGGTCAAAAAGGAACCGGAGATAGGTGAGAAGCCCGACGCCGATGCCGTGGAGGAATACCACCGGTAGCGGCTCTCGGTCCCCGGCCCGCGCCGCCCGGGACGGCGGCCCGTAGTACCAGTATCCCAGCTTCGGCGCCGGCGACTTGAAACTGCTGAGCAGCTCCTGCGGCCGCGGCGGAAACGTCGCAAGCACCTCAGCGGTGCTGCTCCGGCCGTACAAGCGGAACCCGTAGCCGCGCAGCAGCGCGCACGTAGCGGCGTCTACCAGGGCCATGACGGCGTACCACGCGAGCCCGCGGTACGCCGTCTCGACAGGCTCCAGCGTCAGCCGCAGGCTCTTGGCCGTGCCCCGGCCCTCTGCGAAGCGGTGTCCAAGGCGCTCCTCAAGCGTGGCTACGTAGCCGTCCATTTCCTCGCGCATTGCCGGGTCCTCTGCGTCGGCGTCAAAAAAAGCCCAGCATAAGAACTCGCGCACGCTGTCGTGCCCGATATCTCCGAGCGGCGCGCCGAGGAACCACCCGCGCAGGTACGCGGCTGGGTCGCGCGCGTGCG
>NW_006271972.1:3272331-3293849 GCF_000225605.1 Cordyceps militaris CM01
CGCAGGTGCGGTCGGTAGAGGAGCACGTAGAAGAGGGCCTCGGCGACGAGGAGGCTGCCGAGGACGGCTTGGGCGGTGTGGTGCGGCGCGCTGTGAGCGCCGAGGGCGAGGAAGAAGAGGGCGAGCAGCAGAGGTGCAAAGCGAAAGATGACCACGGAGAGCTGGATGAGCGCCCATTTGGGCGGCGAGTTGCCAATCATGACATGTGTGGTTGGTGGTGTGGGAAAGGGGTTGGTTTGCGGAAGCGAAATCGCGTAAATGTGGTTTCACTCGTCTGAGGTTGCGCGGCGGAAGGGCATTTGGTTAATCCATTGTAAAAAGTCTTGCAGCGCTTGGTGGGGGAGAATTCCCATCAGTTTAAGAATCTGTTGAGTCGAGGATTTGTAACTGCGTAATGGTTGTGGTGACGCACGCTGAGCGTTGCAAAGGGGTCCATAGCGATGGATATGAATTGACATGTGCCTCAACAACCGAGGCAACAGAAAAAGACGCACGTGAGTTTAGCTAAAGGAAATTTGATAAGGAGAAATGAATTGAATATTAATAGAAAAAGTGCGATAAATTATAGTTCTATCAGGGATTACATGATTTGCCGAAACAGTATGCTATGCAGTACTCTCTAATGCTAACGTTCCTGGCCGTTATGCTTATGTTAAATACGCTATGACTTTTCAAGAGACTGATTTTTTTATTAGCAAATCACCTCAAATGCAGGACCGACTGTACTTACTATCGCGATTTTACTCCGTGCGCGGATTCGCTGTCCAAAGAAGACGAGCACCCATGGAATGACAGTCAACGCAGTACCAATGCCGCCAAGTAGGCCACCCGCCGCGCGCGTGCCCAGATTGCGAAACAGAGGCGTGGCAATGAGTGGGAACACGCCGCCGAGCAGGTTTCGACAAAGGCTCTGCGCCGCGAGCGCCGATGAGGCGTAAGCGTGGTAGGTGTCGGCGAGGTAGTTGAAGGTGGCGAGGTAGACGGAGTAGATGCCCCAGAGGGCGAAGCCGAGACCAATGGCCTGCGCGTAGGCCTTCCAGCTGTCTGGGCAGAGGAAGCCGACAAACAGGCCGGCGGGTAGGAACAAGGCCGTGACGCAGGCAAAGTAGAGTCGCGACTCGGGAGCCTCGGCGGGAAACCGGCGGCGCATCATCTGCCAGAACGGAGAGGCGGTGGGACGGCCGCCGGCCTCGAGGCTCCTCCAGGATGGGTGTTTCAGGAGCTGCTCCTGGAACACGCCGGTGAGCGTGGCAACGGCGGTCGCGGCCATCATGGCAATGTACACGCGACTGGACTTGTCCAGGTCTCCGTTGTAAAGGAACGGCACGACGGAAAAGGACAGGTACAGGACGCCCCAGGAAAACGCCGCCCACAAAGAAAAGCAGAAAACGACCGGCTCTGTGAATAGGAGCGCAAAAGGCCGTCGGATGGAGGTCGTGACCAGCTCTTTGAGGGTAGGCCGCAGCTCGTCAGCCTTGACGACCCAGCGAACGCGACGGAGCTCTGGGGACTGTGTGCGCGTCTCCCCATCACAGACCGAGCCGTCCGACTCTGAACCGCGGCGTCGAGACAGCCGCACTTCGGACGAGGACACCACGCTGACAGTTTCCAAGGAGATCCAGACGCCGTAGACGCCGGCCCGTTCCAACTTTTCGTACCAGTCATTCAATATCTTGGCCTTGCGAGTGAGCAACACCGACGCGCGGCTCTCGTTGAAAAAGACGACCAGGAAGCCCATGAGGACCGCGTCCATGATCACCTGGTGCCAAAACGTCCACTGCCACGCCCTCGTGCGGTCCTTGATGATGCTCACCAGCGCCGCCGACACGAGCGGCCCGGCCCCGGTGCCGAGCAGCACGGAGCCGCTAAACAGCGCCATGGGCGTATTGCGGTCCTCTTTTCCCCAGAGGTCCGCGATGACGCCACCGACGACGGCGCTGAACACGGACGCGCCGGCGCCGACAAACAGGCGGCAGACGAGCATGCCGGCGACGTGCGGCATGACGGCGCAGAGCGCCTGGAAGACGAGGTAGACGCCGCCGGCAGTGACAATGATGGGGTACCGGCCCCAGGCCTCGGACAGGGGCGCGAGGGCCATGGGCGCGAGCCCGAAGCCGAGGCAAAAGGTGGTGATGCCGGCCATGACGGCGGTGCGGGTGGTGCGGAAGTCGCGCGCCATGAGGCTGGCCGGGGGCGCGTAGGCGCCCGCCGTGTACGCGGTGAGAAAAGTGGCCAGGCAGGAGAGGATGAGCAGCACGCTCTTGCGCGCGGGGCTCCATAGGAGTGGCGATGTGTAGGCGCGCAGGTCGGGGCATGGCGGCACCCCAGGCCCGGCGCGTTGCGGCGGCTCGGGCAGAGGCGTGTCAAAGTCGAGGTAGAGGTAGAGGATGGCGGTGGCGGAGGAAGTTGTCTCGGGATCTGCCCGTGCTGATTTCTCTGCAGTTTCCCGTGCCAGCTTCTCTTGGGGTTGGTCCACGATGGGGTTGACAGCAGCGTCGGTGGTGTGGCGCAGCGGGTGCACGTCAACCGCCGGTGTAGTATGTTGACGAGCCATGGTTGTTGTCGTTGAGCTACCTTTTCAATCCAAAACAGCAAGGCAGCCCGCTTAGCAGCTAAGCTTTCAACGACTCAGATTTGAAAAAAAGGTGAAACGGTCATCTCATAGGTGTGCGCGGCAGGGCTCATAGTTATGGTGTAAGAAGTTGGGGTGGCCGAGGGTAAACCCGCCCGGGCTCCCCCCTCACTTTACAGCGCGGGCGCCGGGGACATGGTATATCATCATAATAAACCGGAATGGATACAATAATTCTTGTTCCCTGTGCACTAGCAGGGGGTTTTCGGGGCTGGACAGGAACCAAGCAGCCAAGCAGATGACGAAGAAGCCCCAACGAAGCCCACTTAAACCCCAGGGTGACGAAAAGCTTGTCGGGAATAACGACCAAGTTGTGTCCGGAGCTGCATCCTGAACCAAATGCAGGAAGTTGCCAGCTGGCTGGTGGACCCAAGCTTTTCAAACATCCCCCCCTGGCAAACGGCTCGCTTTCCCATCTTTCCCATCTCTCGCCGCCCCATTTGCTCGCTCGTTCCTCAATTCTCCATCTTGTGAAATAGATTGCTGCCGCCCAGATACGAACCGGCCAACCCCAGCTCTCCGATCAACCGCTCAACGGTCTCAGCGTTACTGCTTGTCTCAGCCCTTTATCCGACGCCGATGACGGTCTCGTCGCTGGGTGGGTTGCCCGTGATGCTCATCACTGCATCACTGCCCGCCGATCGAAGCCTGAATCATGCTCGTTGCGCGCTCTCAAAATGAGACCCGTTCTGGGCCACACACACGCCTGAATGAGAGGACCAACGATGATAAGCAAATGGAGTCGTGTTCGTGTGCAGCAGCCCCGCCCTCCCAAAAAAAATCACGCCAAAATGAAGCAAGTCAAAGCTAGCGAGATATTGCATCGTCTTAGCTTCAGAGCTGAGCGGTCTAGCCCTCGGGAATAACAAGAGGCTTTCCCCCCCCCTCTTCGCAGCATCATTTCTGGTTACAACACTCGTTTGCCAAGACGCAGAGGAAAAGCAAGGATCGACCGATCTGACGAGTCCTCGCCCAGTAAACGACGAGAATATCCCCCAGCGGACCACGAAAGTAAGCAAGCACATCTTTGACCTAGCGATGCTTACTGCGACATTTACCTTCCTCAAGTGCCGCGTTCCACTTCAGCCGCCGTTATTCCCGCTTGTGCCCATGCCAAGGATTCCACCAGGCCGGGATGTCCTGCTGGCGCCCCAGCACACCATTATGGTCTCATGCAGATGACCGTCGAATCACAGTCCACGTTTGACTACTTGCAGAAGCCATAGCTGAAACAAACTACTGATAGCTTCGCGCACTTTGGCTGAGCCACTGAGCCCGGCACCTCATTCGCAGTCAGCGGCGCAAACTTTCAGGATGGACAAGGCACATGGGATACCACCTATGCTTCGGGAATAAGTCTCGGGCTTGGAACGCCGCCCCGTCTTTGCATGATGCACCGAATTTCTGACTTTCACAGACAGTACAGACATCCGCAGCCACAAATTCTATCTCTGTCTAGCCAGTCATGGCAGTGTCCGAAGCGTCGTATCACCAGGCAATTCCACCGGCTCCTTGTTGACCGCAGCGTAGTCGTCGTACTGCTTCGGTCGGTTGCTGTCCAGCTCTTTGACCGGTCCTTCACTCTGCAGCTCGGCAAGAGGAGCAACAAACTCGAGTTCTGCAGCCTCGCCACGCCCTCGGACGCCTTGCGTTTTCGGCTGTGCCTTTCCAAAAACCTTCTTTCGCCGAAAGTGCATTCGAAATGCAGCCGCCAGCATGGCACAGATGGCGATCACAGCACCAATAGTAATTCCGGCAATCTTCCCTGACGACATGTTCGTCGGCCCCTTCTGCGCCGTTGCCGAGGGGACGGGTGATGCGGCTGAGCTGTTGCTCACGGTCTGTCCTGTAGATCTTGACACTGTCGGTTCCGGTGCACTTGACGAGGTTGTGGGTGGCCGGGTGAACTGACCGTTGACATCCGCGCTGCGCCACCTGATTTCGAATGCCGGGGCAGAGAGCGTCATGTCATTGTATAGCGAGGTGGCATATCTTTGATCGGACGTCTCGTCGTTGCATTCGTAACCACTGTATGCAGAATTAGTTGCAGCCACGCTTCGGCAAGCGGCGTGTTGCTTACACTGGTACACACCGCACCGCAGTTTCGTCCTTGCTGATTGACCATCCACCAGGCGGTGCTGCTGTCTGAGTGCATAGTGCTACATAGCCAATGAAGCAGATACCCGGCGAGTAATATCCCCAATTCTGCCACAGCTCCAATCCGCCGGGGACCCTACAGCCGTCAAAATCGGCCGTCAACACCGGCGCGGGGCAAACCAAGGGCTGCGTAGTCATGGGCACTGCGTGGGCTGTATTTGGTATCTTTGTTGTCGATGCCATACTCGCGGGATATTGATATTGATTCTGGTTTAGTCAGATGCTGGTCTAGACAGAGTAGGTGTAAAGTAAGTCTTTCGTGAATCACTCTGCCTCTGCTCAGTTGGCATTTTTAGTCTTGTTTGCCAACACCACGCAAAGTTTGCTCAGGCGAGGGTATTTTCACTGCGATTTGTGGCATCTTGAGTACTTTGGTGTAACTAGCGAAGTGCACGTTCTGTAACGCCTCCTGAATGATACAGTCTGATAGATCCCGTGGGTGTAACCTCGCTCAGGCGCTGACGGCCCGAAAACAACCATGTATTCTATATTCTATTTATTGTGTACATCAGTCTCTATAACTCATCAGTCTACATCATCCGCACTCGTCTCATAAGGCGGGACGCCAAATTTATCCTGCGCCTGCTTCATGGCCGCCTCCTCGTCGTGATCGTGGCTGTGCTCCTCGCCACCCGCCGGCTTCGTGGCCGTCGCGTCCGCCGCACCGCCCGCGGTGAGCTGCTGCGCGCCCTCTTTGAGCGTGCCGTCCTCGTTGAGATCTTTGCGCAGAAACAGGCTAAACACGACGACGAGGTAAACGTCCCCCGTGGTCCTGTTCCGCAGCACGTACCTAAGCTGGTGTAAGCGCCTGTTGTTGGATGACCTGGGAAAAAAAAGCAAATGGGTTAACCCATGCGAGGGGAAAGAGCAAACATAGAGAAGACGAGAAAAAAAACTTCAAAATCGTACGAGGCCTAAGGGAAGAGGGTAAAACTCACCGCAGTGCCTGGCCGTCCCAGTAGTTGGCAATGCTCAGCTGAAAGCCAGGCAGGCGCAGCGCCAGATTGGCAAAGTCCAGGTAGGGGTTAAAAAAGTCGAAACCGTACGTCTTGCCGTACTCGAACAAGAACTGCTCCTTGTTCGCGTCCGCCAGCGCCCACTTCATGCGCGCCTTGCCCGTGGCGGGCATCTTGAGCCTTTTCCTGGCCTCGTCGTCGGGACCAGCGCCCTCGTCGAACCAGAGGCCGCCGCGGGCGGGATCGTGCGCGCCCTCGCCCATCTCGAGCACGTTGAAGGAGCTCAGCGCGGGGCCGTACAGGTGCGGGCGGTCGGCGTAGGCGTCGCCGTCGAGCCCCGGGTCGATCCACCACTTGACGATGCGCAGCGCCGTGTTGAAGCCGGGCGGCAGCCTGTCGCGGATGGGCCGGTCAAAGTCGTTGCCGAACTGCAGGTCCGTGCCGTTGATGCCTGCGGCGGCGCCGGGGGCCTGTCGTCGCGTCGTCGGCGTGAAGCGGAAGGCGATGCTGTACTGGTCCTGGTTGGTCGCGTGCGGCTCCGCGGCAAAGTATGGCGATGTTGCCGGCGAGTTGGGCGGCAGCCCCGCGTAGTTGTGCACCCGCACGTTGAGCTGGATCGCGGCGTGCGGGCCGCTGATGGCTACTGGTGAGGGCTGGTTCACGGGGACTTGGACGTGCGTGGAGGGGTCGTAGTCGCTGCCGGCGGTGATGCGGAGAATGTACTTGTCCGCCGCCATGATTTGCCGGGTGTTTGTTTTGTTGTGTTGTAGAGTATGTCCGCCGGAGCCGAGGGAAGGGAAGAGAGGATGGATTGCAAATCACGCGGGAAGGAGGCAAAGATGAGCTGTGCCGGCTTGAAACACGGGTTGGATTAGATGACGTTTCCGTCATCGACAAACGTCATGGAGCCGCTCTGAGGCTTTGCGGCGCCGTAGCCCGCCCGAGCGGGTAAAACTGGAGTGGACAGCGCTAACACGGGCGATTGTATGTAAAGCCATATAAAGCCTACCTACCCTATTGCCTGCGGAGAGAGGAATGCACCTGTGTTTCTTTTGTGAGCCTCTAGCTTGGCGTCCAGGTGTTGGAGGGAGTGTCTTCTCTGAGAAATATCTAGAGCCCAACCCGGGAGTGTGCGTTACCGAGTCTAGTTATTGCAGCGTTTCGGGAGCCTCCCGATGGTTACGCTTGACCTGGCGACGGGCAGGCAAACAACGCAGCAAAGCTGGATTTATTGCGGAGAAACTCTATAGTAAGTGCAATGTATAGTTTGATTCAGCTACTCGTGGAGTCGAGGCTTGCCTGTTAGTTGTGCGATAGGTAAATACACAATACACTAGACACCCGCAATCATTCAGGACTTCACCTATTTTATTGAGAAAGAAATAAAATTCTCTACATTTTCGAAAACATCCAATTCCAGCCTTCGTCTATGCATCGTCCCTATATACAATCATCTCCTTGGCGCGGTTCCTTTATTTGCCCTTGGCCTTTTCGGCTTCGGCCTTTTCGAAGATCCAATCGTTGAGGCCGCTCTTGTTGCGGGCAATCTCGACAGCGTAGAATTGCATGCGCGGGACTGTACATGACCAATTAGCAACTACATTCCAGCGAACGCGTTCTCAAGCTCCTCCATTGGCCCTACTTACCGAAAAGGGTCGTGTCCTGCTCATACTCGACCTTGGGGCTGTTGCGCAGCATCGTGCCAAAGTTGTAGTCCTCCACCTTCTTCTCATACGCCATCATGAACTTGCGCCAGCGCTCCTTGCCCGTCTTGCTCTTCATTTCGTCCTCGTCGATGACGGCTGCGGGGTCAAACTCGGGAAAGTCGGTCTTCAAGTGCTCGTAGATGTCGTCGTCCAGCTTGGTCAGGCGCAACGTCGAGCCGCGCACGCGCTCCAGGATGGCCCAGTATGTTTCGAGGTGCTGCACCGTCTTGACGGCGAATTGCTTCTCCATCTGTTTCTCCTAGTTAGCTAAATTCCAGGGTTTTCTGATCTCGCGCGACGGAGAGGCAATGGCTTGTCGCGCGCGGCCGCAGTGACATCATGCCCCTCACAGGAAAGCTTTTTGGGGGGCAACCCGTACATCTTCCAAGTTGGTGGTCTCCTCGGCGCTCATGCCCGCGGGGAGCTGCCCCCCGGATGTGGACATGCTCTGAATGGGATCCATGGTTGTAAGTATATTGTATTGTGGTGAGTAGAGTGCTTTGAGTTTGGAAGCCAGAATCGTGACAGTCGCAAAATCTTGACGTGGGGTCGCAAGTGGGATGGAGGGGCATGATGTTGCCTCTACAGTGCGACACAGTGCGACACTGTACTTTAGGTGAAGCTTCTCGATTCTAGGCGTGGGAGCTGGGTACTTCCACCTGTCAACCCACGAAGGGTCAGCAAATTAAACTAGTCTTTCTAGGAAGAAGTGTAAATTATTCAGTAATAGTATTTTTCTAAATATTGCCCTTTACGTCGTAGTCCTATAAAGAGAAACACCCAGGAAATGCTAAAAGCCTAGTGCCTTCGTCGTCGTGTTAAAGATTCGGAGAAGAAGAACTTAGGACGCGTCTTCGGATAACTAATTATGCCTAAGTATGTTCAGCTGCAGTGCTGGCTACACTGAATTTCGTATTTCTGATCAATCCATTCTTTGATATTGTCTCCGGTTGTCCGTGCGGCCAGGATGCAATCCTCCTTTGTTGTAAGTGGCCCCAACAGCTTCCGGTAGCGAGATTCAAAGATTCAACCCCCTCGACGACAATATAAGCCATAATAAGGCTGTTTAATTTCCGTCGTTAGTTCCATCAGTACCACCTTTATTGGTTTGTAGGTGGCTCCAGACGGGTCCGCCGCTGCCTTTCATGGTACAGTGAGTTTGTTGTTTGTGGGGTCAAGAAGGACAAATGACACACAATGAGTTGCGTATGCATTAGGCTCGGAGTACCTGTGATTCTTCGATGGTCCCGAATATTATTACGCTTGGAGATCGGGGTCGCGCGGGGAATCATTTCCCGACCGCTCTCTCGGCTCCGCGATGCTGCGGCCCTTTTTCCTGTCCAGCTCCAACAGCGCCCAATGCATTATTGGGCACTCTTGCTCCAAATTTTTTTATCTTGCAACTTCCTATCTCTGTCATATACACCGAATTCTCCTGTCTGTTTTTATGGCAACTTGCTAAAGTACACTTCGGGTCTGTGGGTGGTGGCGCAAGTTGGCCACGTACGGAACCCCGGTGAATATCGATCATGAAACGCCACAAACGGAACCAATTCCCCAAAAAGCAGGCTTTTCCGTTACCCCTCGCCGCTAGCGTACCTATAAGAATGATTATTTCATTTTGAACACCCTACTTCGCTGTCGGGAAGTACCCAGGCGCCATGTTGTCGCTCGTTTGGAACCATGCTGCCTGCCGAACAACGGACATTCCCATGAACCATTGCTGATAATGAGACAAACTATTCACTCTTCCTTCTCAATAGGTACATCCCTGCAAGAAATAAAGTGAAACCATTTTACCATGCGAAGGCCGGCGTGCGTTTACCTGCAGGCCGTTGGGTGGTCCGAGCGCACTACAATAGGAAGCGGCCGCCATTCAGACAAACAACTGTAGCCATTCCCGGCTACCCGACTCTCGGGTGCATTCGTTGCTTCTCACGAGACTAAGCCGCATGGGAGTATGAGACAGACCATCTGAACTATGCCCGCCATGAAGTATGCGAGTGCTGGCGGCGGCTGTGCCCGCCGTTCCCGCTGGTTGAGACTGACTTGGGCATTTTAGTTCATACCACCCCAACGCAACTTCCATACCATGACGATGTCCAGCATTGATTGATATGTAAGATGAAGAAGAATGAGAGCGATACAGATCCGACTGATGGGCCTACATCCGTCACTGTCCTTCTCAACGAGCCACCGAAATGGAGACATCTCTTCGCCTTCACCACCAGGCAACACCTGTACTATCTCAGTGCTGCGGTCCTTTCCTCTGCTGGAGCAGCAGCCCTTCGAACCTCCCTAACCGTTGTTCTGGGAAAAATATTTGATATCGTCGCTGCGGCGGGAGGTGGCGGCGTTGCGGAATCACGAGCCTTGCCGCTTGTGTCGCGATATTGCCTTGTGCTCGTCGGCATGGGTGCTGCGCAATGGACCATCAACTCTGCATTTTTGGGGTTGTGGCTCATGTTTGGAGAGCTACAGGCAAAAAGCGTCCGCAACGCCCTCTTCACGGGACTGATGAAGATGGAACGTGCCTGGATCGACTCACTCCCACATGGCACGACTGGCTTGGTTGCCTCCATCCAAAGGTAGGCTA
Organism: Cordyceps militaris CM01; assembly: GCF_000225605.1. Classification (NCBI taxonomy): domain Eukaryota; kingdom Fungi; phylum Ascomycota; class Sordariomycetes; order Hypocreales; family Cordycipitaceae; genus Cordyceps; species Cordyceps militaris. Next base: position 3,282,379 of record NW_006271972.1, read on the forward strand.
AGCTGGCTCCCGGTATTCTACACGGCAAATACTAAGAACATTTCAGGAAAACGCACGAACTTCAAATGGCCACTTCTCAAGTCTTTGGCTATCTTGTGGCAGATATCCTCACGGCATTTGCTTCGCTAGCCATTGCCCTGCAGTCCTCATGGAAGCTGACTCTGGTCCTCCTCGCTACAGTGCCACCGTCCATCGTCGTTCTGGCATTGACGAACCGAAAGATTCCGCCAGCAATAGTAGAACAAACCTTACACCTAGACTCGGCCTCGACCATGCTCGCCGGTGCCCTGGGGGGAATTGACATTGTCAAGATGTGCAACGGCTACGCTTCCGAGGTACAGAATTATATCGCGCACACCGACCGCGCTGCCAAGCACTATCGAATTCAGGCTTTGAACAACTCGATACAAATCGGATACAGTACCTTCTGGGCTGTGGCTATGTTTGTTGTTGGATTTTGGTACGGCCTAGTTCTGGTGCAGCAGGGAGAACGCCCGGGAAACATTCTCACAACATTCTATGCTGTGTTGACAACACTGCAAGGCGTTGAGTCGATGTTACCAAACTGGCTTGTGTTTCAGAGAGGCATGAGCGCCGGCCAAGTACTACAGGCCTTGAAAGTTGAAGTTGCAGAGGCCTCTGAGGATGACCCCAACACTGTGCGACCTGGCTATTTTGTTGGCGCGATTGATATGGAAGAGGTAATCTTGCACACATATGACAATATAGAGACCTTGCTGATACTATAATAGGTCAGCTTTGCATACCCGACGGCACCAACGGTCAAATGCCTCGATAAATGCACAATCTCTATCCCGGCAGGGGAACTCACTTTCCTCGTTGGCCGCAGTGGATCTGGAAAGAGTACCGTTGCTAGCCTTGCCTCGAGGACCTACGACACGACCAGTGGGAGCATATTCATGGACGGTGTCCCGATCAATAAGCTTGACAAGAAATGGATGCAACGCCACGTTATGCTTGTCGATCAAACGCCTGTCATTTTCAAAGATACGCTATTCCAAAACGTTGTGTTTGGACATCCCGATCCAGCCTCGGCCACTCATCAAGAAGTTTTGCAAGCATGCTACAAGTTTGGCCTCGAGTCCGCCATTGCGACTCTAAGCGCCGGGATACATACAGTCGTTGGCGGCGAAGGCTGCCCTCTGAGCGGCGGTCAGCGACAAAGGGTTGCGCTCGCCCGGGCATACCTCAGAGACCCCGCGGTGCTGTTTCTGGACGAGCCCACGTCGGCACTGGACCCGAACAGCAGAGAGATGATTATGAATGAGATCAGAGAGTGGAGACGGCGCAAGACAACCGTCATTATCTCGCATGACATTGACAGCATTCGCCACAGTGACTTCATGTATGTGCTGGAAAAGGGAATTGTGGTGAGGAGCGGATTCAAACGAAACCTGGAGAGCGCAGACATGGGCATCTTCTCCACAGCCTCGCTGGACGAGGCTGCCGAGGAGAGCTCGGCACATATCAACATGGACATCATCCCACCCTATGCCGCAGCCGCGAAACCTCCCCGCGGGCACCGCCCCCCAACAATGTACAATCACGCGTGGTTCACGAGCGGTACCAACTCTTTCCGACATAGCAGCCCTTCGCGCCGTGTCACCTCTCTTCTTTCACCGCGACTATCTGTGCTGTCCGTGCGGTCGGTCAATATGGGGTCACCTGCTGCCACGCCCCGACTCTCTTCACTCATCACCAGCAAACAGGGCCGACCCATGTCCTCGCCCGGCCCAGATACCACCTCCCTCCAGCCGCCGTGTTCGAGCTCCAGACGAGATTTGGACACCATGTCTAACGCCAGCGAGGCATCACAGTCCCCCAAGAAAAAGGAGAAGAAGAGGCGGAGTATAGTTGATGTGGGCTGGAAGCGTAGACACGCGAAGGAAATGTCCTTTGCCAGCATCCTGAGCACCATCATGCCGGCGCTCGACGGGCTCCGCACGGCCTACCTTGTCCTCGGCGTCGGCGCAACCATGATTGGCGCGCTCACCACGCCCGCCTTTTCCTTTTGTTTGGCCAAGCTACTCGCCGTCATGTGGTCTGCGGGCGACAAGCACGCTGAGGGACGACAGTGGGCGTTATACCTCTTCATTATCGCCGTCGTCGACGGCGTCTGCACCGGTCTCGGCCGCTACCTCCTCGAGTCGTCGGCCCAATCATGGGTTGACTCGATCCGGCGCTCCGCCCTCCAGCGCATCCTCCGCCAGCCCAAATCGTGGTTCACCGACAACGCCGACACCAACTCCCAAGCGTGCATTACCGAGACGTTCAACGTGCATGCTGAGGAGATGCGCAACCTCGTCGGCCGTTTCCTACCCAACATCATTGCTGTCGCCACCATGATTACCGCCTCGGTCGTGTGGGCGCTCGCCGTCCGCTGGGATCTCAGCTTGGTGGCGCTCGCGCCGCTGCCGCTCGTCGTCGTCGTGCTCCAGGCGTATACGCGGACCAGCAAGGCGTGGGAGGCACGCTGCGCCGACGCCGCCGAGCAGGCCGGGCAAGGGCTCGCCGAGGTGCTTGCTGCAGGTCGCACCGTCGCCAACTGCGGCCTCCAAGACCACTTTGCTGCACAGTTTGCCCAAGCAGCCTTTCGGTGCCTCAGTCTCGGCGCCCGCCGCGCACTCCGCACTTGCCCACTCTTTGGCCTCTACCAGGCCTTTAGCTACGCGCTCACATCGCTCGCTTTTTACTACGGGACGCGGCTCCTGACAGGTCACAGCGGCGGTGGCGGCGTGGACGTCGACGCCGTCTTGCAAGTCCTCAACCTGCTCTTGTTCAGCTTCGGCACCGCCACCGAGCTGCTCAGCACCATGCCACAAATCACCGTGACGACAGCCGCCGCCGCCCGCGTCCTCGCCTACACGCAGCTGCCCGACGGCGAGCTCCCCTCCGACTCCTGCGACGTCCACGGGGGCATCCCTGCAGTGCTGCCCGTCTGCATGCGTGACCTATCCTTTGCATATCCGGGCCGCGCCGCCGACCCCACGCTCGCCGGTGTCACGCTCGACATCTCCCCCGGCCGGTGCACTGTGCTCGTCGGTGCATCCGGTGGCGGCAAATCCACCCTCCTCAGTCTCCTACTCGGCCTGCACCGCCCAACCTCACCCGCTTCCTCACTCTGCTACGCCGACACACCAAGCACCGCCCTCGACCCGCGCCAGCTCCGCGCCGCCATCGGGTACGTGCCCCAAACCCCGTTTCTCTTCCCTGGGAGCATCGCCGACAACATTGCCTATGGGCTGCCCGCGCAGTCGCCGCTACGGCACCGCGCCAAGATTCGCGCCGCCGCGCGCGACGCCGGCATCGACGACTTCATCCAGTCCCTCCCCGCCAGCTACGACACCCTCGTCGGGGACAGCGGCATCACGCTCTCCGGCGGGCAGGCGCAGCGCGTCACGGTGGCGCGCGCGCTCGTCCGCCACCCCGCGCTGCTCGTCATGGATGAGCCGACGAGCGCGCTGGACCCGGATAGCACGGCGGCTGTCGGCGCGTGTGTGGTGGCACTGGTCGCGCGGTGGCGCGCCGAGAGGAGGTCGGCGGCGGTCGTGGTGGCGACACATAATGTGGAAATGATGCGCGTGGCCGACGTGGTGGTGGTGGTGGAGGACGGTCGTGTCGTCGAGCAGGGCGCGTTTGAGGACCTGTGGTTCAGCGGGGACGCGTTTCGGCGGTTGGTGCGGCAGAACCAGGATGATTAATGAGCGTCGGATTCCTTTTCGCATCGGACTTTTGAGGTTTCTCTTTCTTCTTTATATATAGCTGCCTGAATTCATTCTTGTTCGCTTCAAATCATCTTCACCTGTGCGTGTTTGTAACCAGACCAAAAAAAAAAGTCGTCATTATGTGTGGTATAGGAATAAGTATGTTGTTGAGGATAAGAGTCTATATGTACCGCAGTGTAGGTGTAGTGTCATACGTCGTCAAGATGCCCGGGCGCAACCATAGAAGCACCAAACGTTAAATAAATAAAACAGGCATGCCAAAATGAAACCCCAAGAAACCAACCAAGAAAAGAAGCAAAGATTTAGGGAAAAGATGAAGCCGTCTTCAACACGCAGATATGCCTTGTATTCTGCACCTCTCCTTTTTCCAATATTCCAGATTCCGTCCAGATATGCTTGCCTTGTCCCAATGAAATATCAAGACCACCTCCTAAAATGAACAAATGCAATGATGCAAAGATAAAAATAAAAATGCGTTGGATCAAGTAAAGAGTGTCTCAGGCAGCGAGCTACTATCTTCGCTTGGAGCGGAGAAACGACTCCCACGTGAAGCCATTGCGCGCTCTCGGTCGAGTGTGCGTCAGCTGCGGCCTCGTCGGCTCGACCCACGTGTATCGCGCGGGGACCCTGTTGCGGGGGCGGCGCGTCGTGTCCTCCTCCTTGCCGGCATTCATATAGCGCAGGAGATTCTCGTCCTGGCTGGGGGGCACGCGCAGGTTGATCCAGGTGTTGAGGATGGGGTCCTCCTTGGGCGTGCGGGGGTGAATCTCGAGCACGTCGCGGTCGACCATGCGGCCGACCTTGGCGGCTTCAATCAGGCCGAGCAGGTCGACCTCGCGCTCGGGCTTGTCCTGCTCGGCGGCGGCGTCGGCGTCGTCGCGGGCGCGCTGCGCCGCCACGTCGAGTGCGTGGCGCTGCTCGGCCGTCATCTCGAGGTCCTTGCCCTCGCCCTTGAGCTGCTGCAGAAGTTGGCGGCCGTGGCGAGACACCATCTCCTCCACCGCGTTGAGGGGCGCGGGGTGGAACTTTGCTTGCTCCGCCTCGGCTTGCTGTTTCTTCCTGTGCAGGCGTGGCAGGCGGCGGCGGACGGGGCCGGTAACCTTGAGAAATATTGCCTTGATGGCCAGGAAGAATTGCAACACCCATCGGTCAGGCACCTGACGGATCAGGGCACCGAGCGGAATGGTGAGAATGCCAAAGAGCATGCTCCAGCCCCATTGCGCCCCGGTAAGGGGTGCCGTGTCAAAGGCTTCGCCGCCTTTAAAGATGATGATGAACTGGCCGGCCAAGGTGAGGCATTGGACGCCAATGAACCAAGGGTTGCGCAGGACGCCTTGGTACCAGATGTCGAGCTTATTGTCGACGCGTCGGCAGTTGTGCTGGTTAAAAAATTGCATCCAGACGTAAATATTGAAGACTAGGGTCTGCAGTTTCTCAACCTCGTTCTTTGTGCCGGGGTTGAACAAATCCCATCCAATGTAATGTACCAAGAAGACGATAAGGAGCTGGTAGATGGACTGGCCGAGAATCATTTTCCACATGGTAATGGTGACAATCGGGGCGTTGCGTGGCTCGGGCTTTCGCTTCAAGAAGTCAGGTGAGGGGTGGTCAGTGGCTAGGCCGAGAGATGCGAAAATGTCCATGATGAGGTTGATCCAGAGGAGCTGGACGACGGAAAAGATGGAGTCTCCAACTAGCTCCGATACGACTGTGATGATGCCAGCAGTGATGTTGATTGTGAACTGAAACTGGCAAAACTTCTTGACAGCGTCGTTGACGGTACGTCCCCAGCTCAGGGCCTTGACAATGGAGGCAAAGTTGTCGTCGAGCAGAATAATGGAGGCTGCCTCCTTTGCGACCTCGGTGCCCTGTATACCCATTGCGAAGCCTACATCAGCCGCCTTTAATGCTAGGGCGTCGTTGGTACCGTCTCCAGTAACTGCGACGGTTTCATTCATACCACGCAAGCGCGATACGAGCAGTAGCTTATCCTCGGGGCTAGATCGTGCGAGAACCTGAAGTCGGGGGATCACGCTGTCGAGCTGTTCAGGGGATAGTCTTCGAAATGTCGGTCCGTCCATGGCGATTCCACCAGATGTGTAGATGCCGCATTCCGTCGCGACAGCTTTAGCCGTCGTAAAGTTGTCACCGGTAATCATGCGAACAAAGACACCAGCGTCTTGGCATTTCTTGACAGAGTCGACAACTTCTGGCCGGAGCGGATCTCTGATGCCAAATACGCCAAGATGGATCAGGCCCGAGGCAAACCATTCCAGGTTGACCGCGGCCGGATCATCGTCTGGATTTTCAAACACCTCTGACGCCTCAAAGTCACGAAAGGCAAGCCCAACAGGTCGCAGCATCTGTCCGGCATACTCCTGGATAGAGTCACGGATGCTGGTGCGGTTCTCCTCGCTCAGGCGGTCGGTGGTAATGCGAAATTCAGCGTCAGAAATTGTATAAGCACAGTACTCAAAGACGACTTCAGCAGCGCCTTTGATCAGCAATCGATATCGTCCATTGGGTAACTTGATGAGAACAGCCATCCACTTCCTGGTCGAGTCAAAGGGAAACATGGTCAGCACAGGCGAGTTAGCACGGTCTTCACGTAGCGGGCCCAATCCTAAATGATCGCGAGAGAACTTCAGTAGCGCCGTTTCGGTGCTGGATCCAACGTAGCTGGGCTTGGAGCTATCATGCGTCTCAAAAGCGGTCGAGTTCAAAGCGATACTGTCCTTTAAAAGATCGCGCAGCTCTGCTGATAGGTGCGAGGTTGCGTAGCTAGAAGTTTCGCCCCTGACGACAACCGTGGCGGGGGCACCATTACTGTTGGCTAAGTCGACCGTCTCGGTATCGTCAAAGGTGCAGTCGAGACCGATGCGGCCAGCGACCACTGTCATTTTGTTCTGCGTCAATGTGCCGGTCTTGTCGGAGCAAACGGTGGTAGCGTTGCCCATAATTTCGCAGGATCGAATGAGGCGAACAAGATTATTATCCTTGAGCATGCGCTTAGTAGCAAAAGCGAGGGCAATCGTGACGTTGAGGGCGAGACCTTCGGGCACGGTGATGATGACGACGGTAATGGCGAGAATCAGGATGCCAAAGAATCTCTCGGCCTTTTCGGACGGGCCGATGCCTTTGAGGTCGTCCAGGTTGATCATGAAGCGAACGAAGAGGATGAGGAAAAAGACGGTGCCAGCGCCGGCACCAAACAGGATGAGCTGCTTTCCCAGCCGGCCGAGCTTGGCTTGCAGAGGAGTCTCTTCCACGTCTTCGCGCAGCGAAATGAGGGTTCTTCCGTAGGTCGAGTTGGCGCCGACGGCTGTGACGAGGTATTGGCCGACGCCGCGGCAGATGGTCGTGCCGCTAAAGAGGAAAGGGTCGGCGAGGGTGGTGTGGGTGGGATCGTGATCGTTGGCCAGCGTCTTGTGCACGAGGCCGGCCTCGCCCGAGACGGAGGACTCATCCACGTGCAGGCCTGCGGCGCGAATGAGGATTCCGTCGGCGGCCAGGACCTCGCCGGCCTCAATGTGCATGACATCGCCAACCATGACGTCGTATACGGAAACGTGCTGGATCCTACCGCAGCGCATGACGGCCACATCGCGCTGCGACTTGCGCTCGTTGAGCTTCTCAAACTTGTAGTTCTTTTGCCAGTCGGTGGCGGCGCTGGCAAAGATGATGACGAGAATGGCAATGACGACGGTCACGCCGTCCACCCACTCAATGTTGGCATTCTTGCTCTTGGCGTCGACCGACTGGTAGATGCCAATGGCGAGCGAGATGCAGGCGGAAATGGTCAGCAGGATGAGCAGCTTGTCGTTGAAGGCGATCCACATGAGGCGGAGAAAGGACTTTTGCGGTCGTCGGGGCAGGCGGTTGGCGCCGTAGACGCGGCGGCGGTCGAGGAACTGGGTGTCGGGCTCGTCGCCGAGTCGGAGCGTCAGGCCGGTGGGCGTGGACCGGGGCGGGCGCGTGTTTTCGATGACGGGGTCGCGCTGGTCCCTGGCAGCGGCGACGGCCTCGTCAAACGTGATGCGGCCGGGGAGGGTGGTCTCGTCGGCGCTGAGGCCGGTCGCAATGTTGGCGCGCAGGCCGCCGGCGAGCCCGTACAGCCCGCCAAAGACGTCGAGGGCGGCGAGGCTGCGGTACGTCAGGAGCTTGTAGAGCTGCGTCGTGGAAAAGGCAAAGGGCCCGCTGCTGCCGTCGGCGTCGGGGGCGGAGGACTCGGTGTCGAGAATGTCGCGGGAGATGTCGTCAAACGAAGGCGCGGCGGCGGCCGGGTCAGCATTGTTGGGCGCACCACCAGCATCAGCAGCGAGTTGCTCATGGGGAGAGACCCGGCCCGGGACCGGGGTGATTTGGTCCATGGCGATGACAACGATGGCGCGTCCGGTGCTGCATCTGGCGGTTCGATGCACAGATGGAGCAGCAGCAAAGAGCGAATGGAGGAAGCGAGAGGAGGAAGGAAGAAGGAATGCGTGAGAGCGGGAAAAGGAAGGCTGGTGAAGCAGACGAGGAGGAGGCCCAACTTCAAAGTCAACCTGCCAAGACCAGCCAATTTTTGGCGGGGATAGGGAAATTTACAGTGGTGGGACCCCCTGGAGACAAGGCTTTGGGCGGCCCTGCAAGCCCTGTAAGCCCTGTAAGCCCTGTAAGCCCTGTAAGCGCCACTGCGAAGGCCTCGAAGCGCCAACGTCCAGTTAACTGAGCACCTTAATTATTATGTAAATCCACCAAGTGCGCCGCTAATAAACACAGCCAGTACTCCGTACTTGTACCAACAAGGCTCTGAGGATTGCTTTCAGACAATTCCTGGGCTGGGACAAACTGACAACTTCCTTCTGACAAGCTATTACCATGCATTCAATCAAGCCTCATCGGGCGTCTAGCGCTGTTGATGAGTGGACATGGTGACATTGTGACTCTCTTCATCAACGAACGACTCAGCTTCCACCGACCTAGACTCTGGGGCGCGGCTTGGCGAGCAGGGGCTGGTGGTTTGGATCATGTTGATGAACATGGTCGCAATTAATAAACAATCAAAAGGTTGACTGCTGGCTTGCCAATAAGATGAGTATGAACTAGTGATTGTCTCTCATGTATCTCATGTATCTATGTATCTCGTGAACTCTTATACCAAGAGTATCGTATTAGTGTACCAACAACCAACTCAACCCGACAACCTATGTATTACCGAGTATCATCTTGTCCTCCCATCACTACTACAAAACGTACAAAACGTGCCATCCATTTCCTCTCCTCCGTTGCCAAGCCTCTAACAACGCCGCTGGTTACGTGGCCGGCTCCACCTCAGCCGGCCTCGCCGTATCTCCTCTCATCCTTGCCGCTGCCTTGCATCACCATTGACATCGCCCTCTCGATCCGTCGTCCAGCCCATCCTCCAAGATGCGTCTCTTCTTGTTGTCCAATTCCAACTGCAGCCCTGCGTCGCCGTCTCATCACACCCCACCCACCCAAAGCATCCATCATGCATGGCCATGACCAAGGTGTACACATTCCGCTCAACCTAAAATCTTGCGCATCCCAGGTCCATTCCCACCTTCAAGGCAACCTTTGTGGATTCGACGCTTGTCCCCTTCCTTGTTCGCTTTCCATCAAACGGCCTATCGCAATTCTTGGCGCCGCCTGTAGACATTTGCCGAGCCACCCAAGTCTAGCCCGAGCCCTGTCATGTCCCCCGCCACCAAACGTGCTCTTCATCTCACTACTGAAATTGTTTCGCAGTTTATGTTTAGTAACGCCACCCTAGTCTCAACTCTAACATGTATGTGATGCATCTAGCTCATGTTGCACATCTCAAACCCAGCCTTGTCAGCTTACGATACTATCGGATCTCGCACGAATTATGTCCAAAGTACAGATTTACGCGTAAAGTTTGCCTCCGCCTCGGTCAGCAATGCCCGCATTGTTTGCTCCCTCCTATTACTACAACCTCTGATATATCTGAGATCCGTAAAACGTGGCATGAACCCCCGTCCGTAGCCCTACATGCATCGTCCGCTTTATTAATCAATATCAAAGTGGAAACGATATCCCTGAATGGTTCCCCCAAACGGGCATATATTTCAAGCGTTGCTTCTAGACCAATCTTTTCTCGGTGTGTTTTTACGCCATGATCCCAGGTCATCCATCCGGTCGTAACCCGCTCGCACGTACGGAGCAGGACGACGAGTAGCACAAGAGCGGGAGCCCCAAGTGCATCACAGAAGGTCCGGTGCACGATCCAGCAAACCGGGTGAGCTGATGACCGGTTACAAATACATTGCGCTGCCGTAATCGTCACTCGCTGCTGGCCGAGGCCGGTCGACCTCGTCGGCATCCCGTGGCGTCAGCCTCCATCAACTGCCTTGTCCCGCCTAGCGATAACTTCTACTCGGAAATAGCGACTTTTAAATTGTATAAAAGCCCTTCTCAGATGCATCTCTCGAGTTCACGTAACAGCCACGTATTCACCGAGGTCAACTACAGGCGCTTGCACCACTCCCGTGCAACAATGGTGCTCGGCGGCGAGCTCAGGCTAGATGGTTTCCGACGCGAGGTGTGACCCAGGGTTCATCCAAGGGGCCCTTCTTCTTCCATAAAACACCTGAACCTTTTACGCAGTATTCCATAGCAGGGACATTGTTCTCATCAGGTAGTCGCCATGACGAGCACTTCGTTCTGCGAGCCGTTATCGCATCGCGCCCGTCCGCCACGAGCCCATGGTTTCATAAAACAGAAAAAGCCCTTTGCACGCATCTGTTTCAGTATTAGCCATGCCCGCAGTGTAGAAGCGACAGACGGCACACACGAAGCGTTACACATGCATGCCCCCCCTTGGCCCGTCCGTACCACCTCCGTTCAGCAGTGTCACCTTGACCCGCGAGACTGGTTCTCTTTCAGCCATGGTTGCTAGAGACGCGTGTCACCGAGCAGTCAGGACCAGACCGTCGGCGACCTGTACGCCGCCGCGTGCTTCCTCAAGCGATCTTGTCTCCCGCCCCGGGGGAAAGCGTGCACTGGCTTCAGCTTGTGGTCCTACCATGCGCCGATGCTTCCGAAGAAACGATTCTTGTTCTTCGGGCCCGTCTTCTCGATTAGGAAGCTTCTGTGGCGGAGAAGGGTGCCACAGGCGAGGCGATGACAACAACCGAGGCGCTCACGACATCCCGCAACGATGGGGCATAGATCAAGCGAGAATAAAATACAACATTTATAGTCTATGAAGGGGGGACCAGTGCTTCTGTATATAAATGATACAGTAGTCCATCAATTCTGACTTCGTTAAATTCACAATCTTACATCCAGACAATCCTCACCATGCACATCTCAACACATCTCACCATGGCCATGGCCCTGACGTCCACCGTCACAGCCACAGCCACCGTCATCGCTCCCAAAGTCCTCATCATCTCCATGGTTTGTCTTTCCTCCTCCCAATCCCCTCCTCCATCTCCACCCACTCACTTTTCCTCCGCAGTTCGCCCCCGAAGCCTCCGCCTGGCACACGCACTTCCCGCTCTCCGGCCTCGGCAACCTCTCCGCCATCTCCCTGCCGCTGCCGGGCCTCTCCGTGCTGTTCCCCTCCGTTCTCTGCACCGCCGACACGAGCATCTGCCACGCCACCGTCGGCGAGGGGGAGATCAACGCCGCCGCCTCCGCCACGGCGCTGCTCCTCGCGCCCGCGCTCGACCTGCGCGCCAGCTACGTGCTCCTCGCCGG
>NW_006271972.1:3293949-3337430 GCF_000225605.1 Cordyceps militaris CM01
TACGGCACCGACCGCCCGCTCCAGTACCCCCGCGTCGTCTACGGCTCCGAGGTCTTTGAGCTCAACGCCAACCTGCGCGACCGGGCCTACGAGCTGGCCGCGAGCGCCACGACGCTCGACGACGCAAGCGAGGCCCGCGCGCTGCGCGCGCTGTATCCGGCCCGGTCCGCGGCCGCCGGCCCTCCCGCGCTGGTCAGGTGCGACGTGACCACCAGTGACGTCTACTTTGTCGGGGACGCGCTCGCCGAGGCCTTTGACAAGACGACCAGGGTCTGGACCAACGGCACGGGCGCGTACTGCATGAGCGCGCAGGAAGACAATGCTATTCTGCAGGTCCTTGTGCGCGCCGCCGTCGCCCGCCGCGTCGATTTTGCCCGCGTCCTCGTCCTGCGCGCCGGCGCCAACTTTGACCGGCCCCCGCCTGGGATGCCCGTCGGCGACTTCATGGCCCAACCCGGCCAGGCAATTGCCGCACAAAATGTGTACCGTGCCGGCATTCGCGTCGTGCAGGGCATCGTCCGCGGCTGGGACGCCACGTTTGCCCGGGGCGTTGCTGCGGACAATTATATCGGTGACATTTTTGGCAGTCTCGGGGGAGAGCCCGACTTTGGCACGCCGGCGACGAGGCTGGACGCGCAGCGGCACAAGGCCGGTGAGCAGAGGCAGCGAAAGAGATGGGTGCAGAGGGACCGCCAGGCCGAGCCGGCGGCAGCACAGTACCAAGAACGGCAAAAGCGGCGGAATTGGCAAGAGCGAAGAGAGGCGACAATAGTGGCGAATGACAGGACATGAAACATTATTACCCGAACAAAATAGTACATGTACACAGCTGATATATACTCCCTTCTTGAAACGCAGATATTCATATTATGCCGACTAGATCTTCCTTCATAACTTCATGTCTTCATTAATTTACCATCAGCACTCAATGAAAAGAGATAAACTCGGCATGGCGGTATCACCGAGCCAGCCGATCTTGTACCACACATGAACGACTTGCGGAACTGTGAAAGGCGCACAATAAGCGACACCCAGATCCCTGGCCCTCGCATTCCCAACAAAGAAAGAAAAGCAGCATTTCTTCTCCCGACGTGGGACGGGTTTTGGAACATTCTACCAATCGGCCCATTCCTGACGCTGGCCATTGATGCAGAGAACATCCCAGCGGCTCGCCAGCCACAATGTGCCAAAGTGAAACGCGAGGAGCACGACGCCCATGCCACGGGCCTGAAAAAGCCCGCCAATGTGGTAGTGCCGGTCGCGCGGTCGGCTGCTGTGGCTCACGGGCGACGAAGCAAAGAGCAGCTCGAGCGTGGCGACAACAAGGAGCGGCGCGCCGACCTGGAGGCTCGCCACGTACGGCCAGCAGGGCCGTGCGAGCGTCGCCGCCTTGGCGATGAAGACGACCAGCTGGTAGGCGTACACGAGCGACTGCGTCTCGACGCCCAAGGCCCGGCCCCCGTAGTAGAGCGCGACTGAGACGCGGTGCTCAATCTCCCCCAAACGACTGCGTGGCGGCGGCAGCAGCAGCGGCGTGGTCGGCGTGCGCTGCTGGCGGAGGCGGTCCTGGGACAAGCGCCGTTGCGAGGGAGCATAGGCGTTCCTGGTAGTCGGCGTTGTAGATCCATCATCGTAGCCATTTCCGTCTCGATGAGACACTGTGAGGGATTGTTCAATCACCTGGCCATCAACGAGGCCGGACACCGCATCCGTTGCTGGATTCTCCGAGGCCACCCAGGTTTCTAAACCCTGATTCAGCCTAGAGCCTCGGTTGGTGTTTTGTTCCGCATCTAGATAACTGAGATTAGCGTACGAGGCGTTCGGAATCCACCCAGATGCACATACCTGGTATTGGAGTACCCGGCCCGGCTGGGGAGTCAAGACTCTGCACTCGGTTGGAGCGTATTGGCCCCAGCACCGGGTTGGCCCGATCCGGACGCCCCAGGGTGTCAAAGTTGCTATCACTCTTCATCGCGTGTAGCACCTCATTTGCGCTCGGTCTTTCCGCGGGGTCAAGCGACAGTAGCTTTTTGAGTAAGGCGTACAGCTTGAGGGGCAAGTCGGGCCTTTCACGACGCTCCTCCTTAAAGCCCTTCCAGTCTGTAATTTCGGCGCGCAGCAGCTCCACGTCCTCTAACTCCTCCTGGATAGCATTGGCACTGCGGTACGGCAGCCTGCCAAAGCACATAAAGTACAAAATCATGCCCAGCGAAAACATGTCCGACTTAGTGGTAAAGTTGCCAAAGCGGCCAGTCACGGGGTCCATCTTGAGAACCTCTGGGGCGCAATACGAAATGGTACCCGTAGAGCCAGTCGAGTTTCTGGCGGCATTCTCCATCTGCACCTCGCCAAAGTCACTGATCAAGCATCGAACGGTTGAGTTCTCCTGGTGTAGTAGACAATTGCTGGGTTTCAGGTCGCGGTGGATGTAATTGGCAGCGTGAAGATAGGCGACGCCAGACGTGACGTCTCTAAAGAGCGAGTAGATTTCCTCAAACGGGAGCTGCGACTTGCTCCCAGTCAGGTTTTTGGGCGGTTCGGGCTGGCCCTTGGACCGGCGACGCATCCGGGCTTTGAGCTCCTCCTTGGTGGCCTGCGTCGGCGCCTCTCCGACAACATGATACTGCAAGTCGCCACCGTTGCAGTATTGCTGCAAAATATATGCACACGCGACAGGCGGGCTAAACAGGCTCAGACGTACATCCTCCAGCCAGACATGGCGGAACGAAACCAGGTTCGGATGCGAGAGTTTTGCCAGCAGCTCAACCTCGACCAGGGCCTTTTCCAGCCATTCACCATCGTCGCCGACGGGCACTCGCTTACACGCAAAGTGACCAAGACTGACTCCGTTAATTTCGTGACGTACGAGCAGGACGACGCCCTTGCCGCCTCTCCCCAGGACACTCTCCTCTGTGAAGAAACTCTTGAAATAATTGGGGCTAAAGGCCTCGCGGCGGATCCGACTGCCCCTCCGTCGCGACGACGGCTCAGGGCGAAGGTCCTCGTCCTCGTCGTCTATGACCTCTGGTGATCGAAATCCGCCGGGGCCGGTGCTGTCGTAGCCGGGTCGCGGCAGCGACCGCACCGGACTCTGGGAGGCGCGTCCGGCTGCGGAGAGGAAGTTGTAGTTGCCCCGGCGCAGCATGCGAAAGTATTCCGGGTCGACAAAGGAGTCGCCAGCGTCCTCGTACGGCCGCTCGTAGCCGTGATTGGTCGCAGGGGCCGAGGTCTGCGGCAGCAGCTGGTGGCAGGTCGGACATGCCTGGCGGCGAATCTCGAGGCGCTGGGAGTCGGGATCTCGGACGACGACGGTGTTGCGATGGCGGCTAGAGCGGGTGTGTAGTGATTAGTTAGGTAGGCCTGAGAGGCGCGTGTCTCGAGGAGCCGGCCGGCAGTAGCATACAGAACGATTTCACGACCCTCGCGAGGGTGGTATGGAATCAGGGACATGACGTAGGCGGGTCGAAGCTACCTATAGCTCTAGCAAAGTGGTAGGCCACTGCCAGCCGAGCTCTCCGTCTAGGAGCAACAATTGCGCATCACCCAACCATTCGTTTATCTTGTATAGCAGGAAAGCGAGAAAATCTTGACGGCGGATGGAAATCGAGGAAGTCTCTCGAGGATGTTGCTGTTGAAGCGTTTGTGGCAAAAGGTGGGGAACCTGCAAGGCTGCTTTTATTTTATGCGTAATGAGGCGACTGGGTCCGCCATCAAGTGTTTGGCTACACCACCCCAAGATGCCTTCTATCATTCGTCGCTTGGTGTATCCACGAGTAAAATAGCTGTCGGTTCGACAATTCCGCCTTGCTATGTCAACACCGGCGGGCGGATCGAGTTGGCCCAGAAGGCGGTGTAATGGCACCTCCCTCCGACGTACGACAGGCTCGTGACTGGTGCCACGGCAAAAAGCTCCGATGCACGCGATAGCCGGAGAGCCGTTGCTGCATAGGCTGTGAAATGCCGAAGTCGACTGCATATTCAGCCCCAGAGCACGTCCGAATAGACTCCCCCATTTCTCTACCGGCGACGCCGTCCTGGGCGTCAAACGGCTCGCATAGCGGCTGGTTCGCTGGCTACCCTACATCAACACAAACGAACGAACATGCCGTCGCGGGATCTGCACAGTGCCCATGACGGCATCACCATTCTGCCGCAATTACTGAGAAAAATGGACGCCATATGGCGGGGTATGACGCCCGCTGGTGCATGCCATGTTTCGATAGAGGACATGGGGCGGTACCTGGAGTACATCTGACGCGACATTTATCGGCTCCGTCCTGGACCAAGTGCTCTCCGCCGCACAACAGCTTCAAAAGGCGTACTTGACGGCCATGACAAATGGTGCGGTGAAGGACGGCGCCGCCAGCGCAGGCGAGGCAGACACCCACTTCGACCACACCGCTCTCACCCTGCTGACTGCATGCCACACGGCTGCTCGGTATCCTTGGCGGCATTGCAAAGCATGGCAAGTTGTGTCTGGAAATGGCCAGTGCCGTACCACCGGCAGAGCGGCCGCAGTTTCTGCTGCCGCACATGCAGTTGGGCTGTTTTGTGGTGTCGCAGGACAGGATGGCGAGCATGCCGATTGCGATGCTCGTCGACCAGCTGCGAGGGCTCGTCCAGGAAGCATCACAACTGGGGGAAAATGTACGAAATGTAGCGAAAGAGACGAATGTGTCTTTAAAGCGCATGTTCGTGGTCCAGAATGCAGTGCTGCTTGAGCAGGCTTCCGCTGTTCTAACTGACTTTAAAGAGATGGATGACAGTTTCGCCAACATAGACTTGTTTGCGTCAAGATCCTGAGCCAAGGCAGCTAAATAATACTAAGAAGAAGCTTACATACATTTTTTCCACCTATAGATCATATCGTGCGGTCAAACCACACCAACGGGGTATCGGCCGCCTCGTCTCTCATGTCGATGCCGAATCTGACGGGGATCCCTCGGCTGTCTGCTTCAAACTGCGCCCTGTAGCATGCCATCGGACGCTTGACCATTGGGTAGTCGTCCATGTAGAGCCATGCAATCCAGTACTCACCAGACACGTGCTGCAAGCGATATGATAGCGGATTGCCGAAGCTGTTTCCCTTTTGCAGGCGCAACAGACACCCTCCGTCCAGCATGCTGAACGAGGTCGGTGCATTGTATGGCCCATGCCAGGCACAGTCGCGGGAGACAGAAATGGTGCCGTAGCCGTTGTTATGGTACGTGCCTAGGAAGTTTTCCATGGGAGCGCCAGCGTCTTGTGGCGCGCTGACGAGGTTCGGATAGTAGACTTGCGGGCATGTTTCGAGATGCTTCTCACTTGCGATTTTGTACTTGTCATACCTGAATAAGCGTGTTAGTGCATCTGTGGTGTGGCATGTACGGGCTCTTACACAGGTTGAGGGTCAAAACGTCTGCTCGGTTCCACCTTGAAGTAGTCGCTGAGAACTCTGGCCGTAACTGCATCTAGCGCAGCTAATGAATTGGTATTCATCATGGCAACATATGCAAACTGGCGAGTTGGCACAAAGAGCATAAAGGAGACCATCTGGTTGACATAGCCAGAGTGATACCATACAGGCTCATTCTCAAAGACACCAACGTTCCAGCCGAGGGCGTAGTTGACCGGCCCGGTAAAGGCCGCGTCCAAAACATCCACGCCCTCACCCACGACCATGTGCGACTTTTTCACCATTCCATGTCCCGCTTTCGACACGGGACCCGACTCGTCCAGCATGTGCCGGAGAAATCTCGCCCAGTCCTCCACCGACGAGATGGCCATGCCTGCGCCGGCGAGACTGGACTCGTCGTGCTGGGGCATGGGGTACAGTGTCTGCGTATCATTGTCCCAGTAAAAGGACGTGGCGAGGTGCTCGCTGTGGGCGCGCGCCTCGCCCGGGTGCAGGTAGGTGTGGACCATGCCCATTGGCCGCCACAGCCTGTCGCGCAAGAAGCAGGCGAGTGTCGTGTTGCTGAGCCGCTCGACGAGATGGCCGAGGGTGCCGTACATCATGTTGTTGTACTGCCACCGGGCGCGCGGCTCGGCGGACATGGGCAGGTCGCGAAAGCGACGGATCATGTCGGCGGTGTCGTTGTGATAGGGACCGGACAGGTCGTGGCGGGGGTACCCGGTCCGGTGGCAGAGGGCGTCGGTGACGGTGATGTGGTCCGTGGCCCATTGGTCGGAGAGTACGAACTCGGGCAGGAGCTCGGAAACTGGCGTGTCCCACGTCACAGGAGAGGAAGAGTTGGCCGTGTCGTCGACGATGATGGACAGCGCAGCGGCTGTATTCGACTTTGTCATGCTCCCGCAGAAGAATAGAGTAGACGGGACTACAGGACGGTGATCTTCTGACGAGTAGCCGTAGCCCTGTCAAGACAGATTAGACGAGACATTGGCGGCAGAAGTGCTTCATTGACAACTCACTTTGGCCCATGTATTGTTGCCATCTATAATCGAGATGGCCATGCCCGGCACATGCCCACTACTCATCTGGGCTCTCACAAACTCTTCGAATTCGGTTGTAATGATTGAATTGCTGCCCCATCCCGTCTCGACGACAGGCGCTGCAGGCGCGGTGGCGGCCAGAACGAGTTGCATGGCTAGCCTGACAGTCCAAGCTGCGTGACAGAACATGTCTACAGAGCCTCTCTTGCGAAGCACCGGAGCGTATGGAACAGGCGTGGTTTATTAACTCAGCAACCAAAGCCGATGCCGCCCCGTGCAAAAGGGCTGCCAAGTCGCACCGCATCGGCAACCATGACGGGCTGGAGGAATCGATATGCTGACAATATGGCTAAACGTGATTGGGACAATCTTCGCTGCGCTGCTAGGAGTATTCGTGGCACCAAGGCGGCTGAGTGCTTACTTGCAGGATGGATGGGTTACACCCGCTGCTTGTGGTTTATAGTTGGTACCTTATGTTGCCAACTTGAGCGCGTGTGGGTGTTGCGTTGCCTTTGCAGGGCGGCTCAGCCAGGAGGCTGCGTGCGCCCCGGGCGAACATGTTCAAGTGACACGCCATCGCTGGTTGGAAATGGTGGTATATAAATGTGATGATCGAAAAGCCGGGAAATAATCTCACGCGTTGTCGCAGCTCCCTCCACGGAAATGACAGCGGGAGTTCTGCTGGTAAGTGTGTCCTACTAAGCTACGAGTATTCAGACCTGTGAGGCGTCGATTCTAGCCAACTGAGATAAACTGTTTGTCGAAGGCAAAGCTGGGCACAAATTGGAGAGAGCCCAAGCCGGATCCCAGGGTACCATTGACCGAGCCGGTGAACCTGACCAGTAACAACATTCGCAACAGCGGAGCACTTAAAGGGACCAAGCGGGGTAGCTTCACATGTGGTAAAGGTAGAAAAAGTGATAGGTAAATTGAGACAATTGCCGTGGTGACGATGATACCTGGTGTGATAATGCTAGTTAGAAAGAAGCTATCTAGGTGCATGCATGGCTGAGTCAGCTAGTGATAGGCCACATTTACACAGGGTAGCACTAGAACAACGCGAAGGTCCAATCTTCTTGATTCCCCTTTTAAAAATAAAAAATAATATTTTTATCGATATATATATACGAGAAGGCTACCGCTGCCTTATGCCGACTCGATTGGTGGAACATTTAGCCTTCCCGATGTTAGCCGGTCTGTACCGTCAGGATCAGAATCTCCTTTCGCTCGTCGGACGTGGAATGATGCTCGGGAGTGGCGGGTGCCTCGCCATTCTCTTTGCCGTCTTCAATATACGACTTGGCAATGTGTTGTTAAAGCCCATTAGGCCGGTTGAATGGCGTTGAGCTAGACAGATGGGGCCAACTATCATGCTTCTGGCGAAGTTTGTTTGTCTGCACGGTATGCAGCATGACGCCTCGTAACGAAGGCTACTCGCCGTGATTCTGATCCAGGGCTGTCAAGCAGCCAATTTAAACAGCATAACTCAGTCAAAGCCCGCCATAAAATTTCGAGTAATGTTGGCCGTCGCGCCGTTCTAGCATTGCGCATGACTTGCCACTGCTTAGCCTGGTACTTCGGGTGTTATGCAAAGGCTACCATAATTTGTGTGAAAATCAGTATTCAATTCGTCAAGGTCACATTTTTACGCAGACCGGTGACTGGAAGACAGTTTTTCGCCCTCAGAATCGCAGCATAAGGTTCTCCAGTATATATCAGTGTTGTGGTCATGATATGAATAAGTGTCGCTGTGCGGGAAACACGTAGGCTTGCGCGCCTAGTTCTCATGCAGTGGACACACGACGTGATTCACGTATTCAGACCTGGACCACCTACGTAAAAATGCATCGTCAGGCATGCAAGTCATTCTCTGCGCTATATTCCGAGATAGGCATTGCCCTATTCCGAAACACACTGCGCAATGGATATGTGTACACTGGCTGAAATGGCATGATCTTAAACAGTCTGTGTAGATTCTTAGTATGCTGCTGGGGCACCTATCCATGAATAAGAGCGGGATATACACGCGCGTTATAGTATGCATTGGACTTTTCCAGAGCAATTCTAGCTCTTCTTGCGACTCATGGCTAGATGAAAGGAAGGACAGCACATGTAGTTGTACACAGCAAGTAGAGATCCAAAGATGGCATACGCCGGGTTAGGGATCGGCTGTATATAAGGTAGCCAACGCATGCCCTTCTCTGTTTGAGTCGTTCAACTCAGTCAGCTCATTCACTTCTTACTACGACCAGTCCTTCAACCTCATATCTTACTGTTCAAAAACAAAAGGACATTTTCAGACAACTATGAAAGCCGTTATCATTATCCTCGCCTCCCTCATGGGACATGCCCTTGCCGCACCGGCAAGCGGCAAGTGCAACCCAGGCAGCCGCCAGGATATCTGCCTCCAGGCGTCCAATAAGGTGTATTTCAAGTGCTTGGAAGCACGCCATCGCGATGAGACTCCGGAAGGCTTCAGCGAACGATGCAAAAAGGAGCGCGCCGACTCCAAGAAGGACTGCCTTGACGACCGGGGAGTGAACGAAACTATCCGCAAGAAAAAAGCTGAGTGTGCCAACTTAGGCGTTCGTGCTTCTATCCAGTGCCGGAAGGACAATGACAAGAAGTCGGTCGAGACTCGCGAGGACTGCGAAAAGAAGAAGAAAGACGTATCGGCGGCGTGCATCAAGGGCGAGCAGGTAAAGCCTGTCCAGGCGGAGCCGACAAATCCTTCCCAGGGAGGGGTGACAAAGCCTCCCAAGGACGAGACTGAAAAGCCTCCCCAGGAAGAGGTGACAAAGCCTCCCAAGGACGAGACGGAAAAGCCTCCCCAGGAAGTGACAGAGCCTACCCAGGAAGAGGTGACAAAGCCTACCCAAGAGCAGGCGACACCGAATGACCCGTCCGAGTCTGAGTCCACTAAGTCAAACCATTGATGCCTACTGCAAAGTAATGGAGGCTACAAGCAATGCTCGATACGACAAACAATTCTGTCTAGACGCCTTTAAGAGCTGCGGAAACCCAACCTCTCTTGACGACGCCAAGGCCAAGGACTGCGCGAACAAGATCATGTCGAAGGAGTTTTTAAGCCCCCTCCCTGTTGATTTTTAGGAGCAGCAGTCCGAGGTTGGGGCCGAGTCTGGTGACCAGCGGCCCGACAGTCCTGTCCCTATTATCCCGCAGAAGTGTGCTTAGCTAGTCTTTACAAAA
Organism: Cordyceps militaris CM01; assembly: GCF_000225605.1. NCBI lineage: Eukaryota > Fungi > Ascomycota > Sordariomycetes > Hypocreales > Cordycipitaceae > Cordyceps > Cordyceps militaris. The sequence continues at coordinate 3,303,592 of NW_006271972.1, forward strand.
CTATAACGTCGTCCACCCACTTGGGAACACCCTTTTTACACCTAAAAAGTGATTTTGACAGGGTTTATACCCGTATTCGTACTAGTTGAGAAGTTGGTACTGCGTTCCACAACCAGCCATGACAAGGCTGACTACAGAAGGCGGCCCGCAGGGAGGCGGTTAAATGGCTAAGAGTAAGGGCAATTCTAGGTATATCGGAAATACAGGCACTGGAGCAAGTGCCAGGCGCTATTCCTGCACGCGCTATCGGTACCTAGACAATGTTGAGCGACGAATGGTTCAACAACAGGGGAGGCTACAATATTTTACGACGCGGCATCGCCAGTTAGTCTCTCGGCGATGAGCAGCCCCTCATAAGCACAAAAGTACAACCTTGCTATCATGACCAAGAACTAGGTCTATCTAGGTAGGATTGCAGCATTGGTAGTGGCTGGGTGTTGTAGAATAACCATAACTAATAATTGATAGCTTCTGTGATTTATCTTATTGGTATATTAGAGAGCGCCACCGCTGCTTCATGCTGACTCGATTTGTGGGATATTTCAGCCTCGTCCAGAGCCACAACAAGATCCCCGACGCCTTGCAGCTCGGCGCTGAAGTAGCATATAATGCCGCGCTTGGCACGCCCGACACTAGGCTCGAGCGCCCGGTTGATGATGATAGTTACTTCTAACGTAGACGGCGAGTTTTAACCAGAACGGGTTCTTTTGTGGGCGCCTCATGAAAAAATAATAATTTAAAAAGCAAACTCGGCATGAGTATTTAAGAATATAGAGAGTGTCGCATCATCTCACCAACGGAATCGTACCTAGACTAGCCTGGTGTCGGCTCCGCGTAAAGAGGAGCAGTTACGCGTATTCGTGCACAACTCGTCTCGGGCCTGCACAAGTTCCGTGTCCCTTCTCCACCCACTACATCTTCGTGCACAAATACAGCAACAAGCTGGGGAAGACATGCTCCTTATTCTTCTTCTTCCAAAACGCCACGCTATTTCCGCCACCGTCATTTCAACTAGCGCGCATTCATGTCGACTCGGCCGACAGACTGCTCGCCCGTGCACCAACTCGTGGGTATGAAACTAGTCCGTACGGCTAACGGGCACCATGTCCTACCCGGTCCCGCGGACGAAACCCCACGGAGCTGGGCTCGAGAAGCTGTACAGATGTGATGATCCCAAGGATAATCTGTCACCTCGCCTCCACTGTGTTAGCTGCGGCTGCGCGCCCCCCACCGAAAGGAAACCGACGGGTTCAGGTCTCGCATCTTCCCCATCCCCCCCAGGAATGTTTTGAACCAACTAGTGATGATGCACAACTCGGATGTTGACTGGTTTTAGCCTGACGTTCTAATGCACGAGAAAGCCCACCCACAACCATGTCTCCGCCTTGCCCATGGGGGTTGCTGTTCGTTAAATATTACGTCTTCTTTTAAATAAGGCGTTTGCAGCCGGGCCAGCCCTTTTCACCATCACGTCTCTCTTCCCCCGTTTGTGTGACCTCTCTTCTGACAAACTCGCCATACCCACCAGTCCATGTTCTGTTCGTTCATCTCGAGTCCGCGAAGAGCTCCCCATGAGCTTCTGACCACCAGGCATACCTTTTTCAGTGGCCCCGCGCCTTCCCCAGACAAACTCAAGGCGCCATTGCCTGAGGGCCGAGCCAAGCCTTGACGAGGAAGATCAAAAGTCGTTTTGGACGCGTGGGGGACGTACGAATAAAGCAGGATCCGGATCTTAGTAAGTTTGATCGGTTTGTCGGACGTAGGTTACTCGAGTGTATTGCGTTTGCTCACGCTGCCAACTCGCACCACGGCCGAGGCTGCAACCGCTCGAGATCTCAAACACCCCTCCGCAGAACATCACCGCCAAGACATTTCCTCATGGCATTGAAGTCCTAACCCCTTTCTCTTTCCCAATAGACACCCGATTCGAAGACGGTTTAAAAAACGTGAAAATTTTGTGTTTCGCGCCAGAGCCCCATGGCTACCAGCACTGATGCGGCCCCGGCCGAGAAGCGCCGCCTTCAGCCGTCCGCCGCGGAGCTCACCACCAGCAGCGATGACTCTGCCACTGAGGTGAACCTCGATGAGAAACCAGCTCCTCCTCTCCACGACACGATAGGCGGCAATACCCTCAAAGCAGCCGTCGAGCCCGTAACGTACGTGGAAAGCGTCCCAACCGGCGTCAACGCCGACAACATTGTCTTCTGGGACGGCGACGATGACCCGCACAATCCCTACAACTGGAAGAGCTGGGTCAAGGTGTTCAACTGCGTGCTTATAAGCGCCCTAACCTTTGTCACGCCTCTTGCCTCGTGTACGTTCGTTCCCTTGCCAAACACGTTGATTCACCTTTGCTGACAAGAAACCACACAGCCATGTTTGCGCCTGGCGTGCCCAGCTTGATGCGCGAGTTCAAGTCGTCGAGCGCCGAACTCGCCGCCTTTTGCGTCTCCGTCTACATTCTCGGCTTCGCCGCCGGTCCCATGATTTTCGCGCCTCTCTCGGAGCTCTACGGCCGCACGCGCGTCTACCACATTGCCAACGTCGGCTTCATCGGTCCGTCCCTCTCTCACCCACACCTCTCCACAAACACTAACAAAAACCACACAGCATTCATCATTGGCTGCGCCCTCGCGCCCTCGCTCAACGCCCTCATCGTCTTCCGCTTCCTCTCCGGCGTCTTTGGTTCCTGCCCCATCACCAACGGCGGCGGCTCCATCTCCGACATGATTATCCAGCAGAAGCGCGGCGCCGCCATGGCCGGCTTCTCCGTCGGCCCGCTGCTCGGGCCCATCATCGGCCCCGTCATCGGCGGCGTCGTCGCCGCCAAGCTCTCCTGGCGGTGGGTGTTTTGGATCCTCGCCATCCTGTCGGGCGTCCTCTCCGCGCTCTTCTTCTTCCTGTCCCGCGAGACGTATGCGCCCGTGCTCCTGCAGCGGAAAACCGAGCGCCTGCGCAAAGAGACGGGCAACGCGGCGCTCCGCTCCAAGCTCGACGCCGGACTCACCCCGCGCGCGCTCTTTACCCGCGCCATTCTCCGGCCGTTTAAGCTCCTCGCCTTCTCCCCCATCTGCACCATCTGCAACATCTTTGTCGGCGTCGCGTACGGATACCTGTACATTATGTTTACCAGCATCACGCCCCTGTTTCAGCAGCAGTACGGCTTTGACAGCATCCACGCCGGGCTGGCGTTTCTGGGCCTCGGTGTCGGATCCATGGCTGGCGTCGCGTACTTTTCCGTGGCGAGCGATCGGTACATCAAGAAGAAGGCGGCCGAGACGGGCGACGCCGACGTGGATGAGGAAATGGCGCGCAGACCGAGCGCCGTCGGCTCCGTCAAGCCCGAGTACCGCCTCCCGCCGCTGCGAGCCGGCGCCGTGCTGCTCCCCGTCGGCTTGTTCATCTACGGCTGGACGGCCCAGTACAAGGTCCACTGGATCGTGCCCATTATCGGCACCGCCATCATGGGCATTGGCAACTTGATCATCTTCATGGTACGTACTCGCCACTATCTCTTTGCACTGCCTCACCATCTCTATATGCCGCGTACTAAACATCTCCAGTCATTACAACTGTACCTCGTCGACACCTTTACCATTTACGCCGCCTCCGCCCTGGCCGCCAACTCGGTCGTGCGCTCCCTGCTCGGCGCCATCCTGCCGCTGGCCGGCGGGCCCATGTACGCCAAGCTCGGTCTGGGCTGGGGCAACAGCTTGCTGGCCTTTATCGCCGTGGCCCTGATTCCCGTGCCGTGGTTGTTTATGCGGTACGGCGAGTTCCTGCGCAAGAGATTTGCGATTGAGAACCTCTGAGATTCAAACAAAACAATGCTACGCATAGAGGTGGGAAGTGCAGTCGTTGTTTTGCCGTGGTTTGGAGAAACTGCATCATGACAGCCTATATACCAGGTAGTGCTTTACTTTACTTGCTTTGGCGTACGTTTAGCTGCTAGAAAATAGATACTAGAGCTTATTTCTTATTCAATATAATTACAGTCTTCAGGAAGCCCTATTTATTAAAAGCTTTATTTGGTATGAATTTATCAATTCATTGATTGTGCTATTTCATATGGAATACTAACAGACGCATTGTTACTGCTGGTGCCTGAGCCCTCCTCAGGTTTCTTCGACATGTCGTGCGAAGTTCTCTCTATACTTGTTTTCGTCAAATACTATCCTTCATTACGTTACAAAAGAAACCAAAAAAAACTCCATTTTTGTGTGCTTATTTCTGTCAAGGCAAAATTTGGACCTTTGGACCAGCCATTTACATCTCGCCGATGCCCAGGTGCTCGGGCTCGGCGCGGACGATGCGAAGAGTGTTGGTGTTGCCCATGCCGCCCTTCCAGCCCTGGACGACGACGACAGTGTCACCCATTGTCAGGATACCGAGCTGGAGAGCCTGGCTGACAGCCCACTTGATGCGCTTGTCCACATCCTCCTGCCAGTTGACCTTGGTAAAGTCGGGCTTCGCTTCGGGGGTGAGGAAGGGGTAGACACCACGGTAGAGATGAGCAAAGCGCGAGGTGGTGGCATTGCGGGTGACCATGAAGATGGGGCAGACGGGGCGGTACTTGGAGAGAAGACGAGCAGACTCGCCAGAGGTGGAGAGGACAATAATGCCACCGGCGCCCAGGTCGAGGGAGGCGCGGACAGCGGCCATAGCGCACGACTCGACGGTACGGACGGGGCGCTTGACGAGGCTGCACATCTCCTCAAAGTGAGAGACGTAGGGGATGGTGTTCTCGGCCTTGAGGCAGGCCTCGTGCATCTCGCTGACGGACTCGGCGGGATAGTTGCCCTTGGCGGTCTCGCCCGACAGCATGACGCAGTCAGCACCATCAGTGATGGCGTTGCCAACGTCGCTAATTTCGGCGCGGGTAGGGCGGGGGTTCTTGATCATGGACTCGAGCATCTGGGTAGCGCAGATGACGGGCTTGCCAGCCAGGTTGCACATGGCAATCATCTTCTTCTGAGCGGCAAAGACCTCGGCGGCGGGAATCTCGATGCCAAGATCACCACGGGCGACCATGACACCGTCCGTCTCGGCAAGAATCTCGGCGAAGTTGTTGAGGCCCTGGCGGTTCTCAATCTTGGCAATAATCTGGATGCCCTGGCCCTCGGGGCCGAGGATGGCACGGATGTCCTTGATGTCCTGGCCGGAGCGGATGAACGAGGCAAAGACCATGTCGACATTGTTCTTGACACCAAACTTGAGGTCGGCCTTGTCCTTGTCGGACAGGGCGGGGAGGTCGACATCGGTGTTGGGCAGGTTTACACCCTTGCGGGAGGAAATGAAGCCATTGTTGCGGGCGCGGGCCTGGATGGTCTGGTCGTCCTTGATGGCGAGGACGTCGAAGGCGAGAACACCATCGTCGACGTAGATGATACGGCCAGGCTGGATGACCTTGGTAATGTTCTTGTAGTCGACGTACCTGGGGGGTAGTTAGTGACTGGGGGTGACTGAAAGCGAGGGGAAGCTCATCCAAGCCCAGAGAGATCTCAGCTGGGGGGACGAGGGGGAGCTTACATGTTCTCGACGGAGCAGGCCGTCTTGTACTTGTCATCGGTGGTAATGTTGATGAGGGCGCCAGCAGCAATGGGCAGATCAGCGTCGTCTGTGGTGTTACCAGTTCGGATCTCGGGACCCTTGGTGTCGAGAGCAATGGCGCAAGGGCGTCCAGGGTGAGTGGCGACGGCCTGGCGGGCATTGTCAATGACGGACTGGTGGTACTCGTAGGAGCCGTGGGAGAAGTTCATGCGAACGACGTTGAGGCCGGCATCGCGGAGACGGTTGATGGCCTCGACCGAGTTGGTCTTGGGACCAATGGTGCAGATGATGGAAGAGCGGCGGTAGTTGTGCTGGGGGCTGTAGGCGGTGTCGAGGGACGAGAGCCACGCGAGGCGGCCGCCGCCGACGTCGAGATGGTCCTGAGCAGTAGCAGCCATGAGGGATACTGATCGTTGGCGTTTGGGAAGAGGCTGGGGCATGATGGAATGGAAGAAGGAGAAGAGGAAGGAAGAAAAAAAAAACTCAGAGAAGAGTAGGACGAGGAGAGAGATAATCAAGGAGCTGGAGGAGGGTCGAGCAAACCAAGCGGCTGGTGAGACGGGTTGGTGGAGGAGGAGAGGGGTGGATGGTGGGATGGTTGGTTGAGGAGGGGCGGCGAGTCGAGGGAAAAAAAAAAGCTGACCAGGGCAGCTTGGCTGGGGCAGCTTTTTGGCAGAAAGTGGGATGGATGCGGTGGAGGGGCAGGCAGAAGCTTGTAGGGAGAATGTAGCAGAGGTACGGATACTGTACGGATACCTGGATGAATGGCACCAATTAATGCAGCACGTTGCTGGGGGAAGCTCTGGTTGAGGGACGAGGGGTAATTTAGGTAGTAGGTAGAGTGTAGAGTCAGTCGCGCGTTTGGAGAGAGATTGTTTGACGTGGCGAGACGGGCTGTATGCTGCCAAGACGGGCTGATATTTGCGCGGTTGGATACAGGAATATACGTGGGATAATGTCTACTAGTTAACCTAGGTAGTTAATAGAATAGATGCTGCCTCGACAAAAAGAAGAACAAGTAACTATGAAAAACCCTGATGATGATGTTGGCTCGTTTCGCGCGATGGTGGCGGCGGTTTCGGTCAGGCTGCCCCGCTACAGCTGTTTCCTGTCGAGAGTTTAGCGCTAATAATAAGGTCCCCTGCACTGACAGCATCGCTGACAGGCATTTTTACAGGGGGGCATTTTGCTGGACGGCCGCAGCGCTAAAACCGCCCGAACCTCGCAGTGCCTTCTGCAAGCTAAAAAACCGCCAAAACAGAAAACAGAGGGGCCAACAGAGGGGCCAGCCCCGCTAATAGTAGGCCCGGCTTTCCTTATCTTTGCGCCTCCAGAAAATGAAAAGAAAGAAAAAAAACGTAAAAACTGCAAATCGCCCGTTTCTTATGGGTTGGGTGTCTTTTCCCTTCAGACGACAACTTGGGCTAGGTAAGAAAAAAATAAAGAAAAAATAGGGGTCTGCGGCCCGGGTTCTCTCCTCAAACTGGCCCCTTCCCTTGCTGCTTATTACGTCAACAAGCAATGCAGCTCTTGTTTCTGAATCTGTTGTCAGCCCTCTTTGTCGCCAGTGTGACGTTACGGGGGGTTCTTGTCTGTGTGTTGGCCTTTCTCCTGCCTCGACAACACACACACACACACACACACACACACACGTCGTCTTTGACTCGTAGACGGCCGCCAGCCACCCCTTCGCTCTGCGCCATTTCTTCCATGCCTCCCTCCCTGCCTCCCTCCAGTCGGTCCGGTCTGCTCAGACCTCTCGTTCTTATCTGCAACGCTACCACGCGAAATCCACACTACCGGTGCCCGGCGCCGGACCTGCCGCATCCTTGCACCGGAGCATCGGCCCGCCAACTAGTCTCACTCAGCCGCCATCTTTGAGGTATATCCCTCAACAAATTGATGCGGCATCGCCCACCCTTTCTAGCCCAGTGTCCCATTGTCCCATTCTCCGTCGTCGTGTTATCCAATGGCAAATGGTCCCCAGACCCCCCAGTTTCGCCGAACCATGGGCCACCTAGGACATATTATTTATTACTGGGGGCAGTTGGCCAACAGTCAGTTTTTGCACGGACACGAAATCTGGGTCCCGAGATCCCCCTATTGCCATGCATTGTGCAAGATTCGAGATGATATTACTCGTGGCAGCATGGTAATCGCGCCATTGGTACAGTCAGTGTCGTATCGTAGTAGTACAATGGTTGCTACCCTACCACGGTCAGAAAAGGGCAACATGAGAAGGCACTTGTTTCCATGTCTGTTTTCGAGTCATTTCATTTTTGCCGGCTTGCCTTTGAAATAGATGACGTATGTAGACCGCCAGACCGTTAAATCTACGATCGGCTGCTCTCCATTGTCTCCAGCGCCCTCGCTGGACCCCTGTTACCTGCTGTTTCACTACCAGTCACATAAAAGCTCGGCGCTTCCATTCCATTAATAGACTTGCTTGTTATTTATGCCACTCTGTTGAATTATGCATGGACGACGTCATCTTCCACTACACTGGCCATGACACGAAAGTGCCAACCATCTCTAGCACCACCGAAAAATCACTACGAGACTTTGCAAAGCTTGCTTCAATTCTGAGCTTCAACCGGTTATGCATTTTCGTTACTACTCTTATGCCACTATACGTAGGCTAGTGCCAAAGGGCTGCGAATAGCAAGACTCTTCTGATTTCCTGGCAGCCCCCCCTCTGTAAACGCGAGCTTGACTCCTCTGCGGAATAAGAGGCACTGACTGGAGCCACCATAGTGAAACATGCCGAGCTCTTCTCCCTTTTCGATACGCTGCGGCAAGGCTTGCGTAAATCTGGGAAGAATCTCGCACGAGGACACGTCAGCGATGCCAATGGCTAGAAAACAGACCAGTCCGACGGCATCGTCCGCCTGGATGAAGACGACGGCACGCGCTGCGACGTGGCTCAAATATACCAGATTATGAAGCGGCGGCCCGACAGGCGCACTACCGATTCCGTTTGTCGAACGCTCCGAAAAGTACGCGCCGTCCATCATGGCCGCATGGACGACTTGCCCCGAGACGGGCGCGCACCAGCGATGATAGGCTGTTGTTCTCAGCACCGACTGGTGGATGGTGCCGCCGACGAATTGCTCTGCCCACTCGTGGTGGTTGAGCATTTCGAAAATTGAGTAGTTTGCCTCCTTTAGCCAGAACTGATCGACCGCTTTTACGTCGGACCTGACGACAATCGGCTTGGACTCGCAGGAATTCACAACCCATTCGGGTCGATCGGGGTAGCCGACGGGGCGCAGCCTATCCATATCCCTAAACTTGCGAGTAAAGTAGTCGTCCCAGGAGCAGAATCCCCAGTGCATGGGGTCGCCATGAGGATCACACTCGAAAAGCTGCTCAAACGTGTACCGCTGGCTGCTATCGAGGTTGCCATCCCGCTCCACGGCAGCCACGGCCTCTGGACACAGCCAGTGTCCTGGGGCGGTCGTGATGACGCTTCGAGACGCATTCGTCTCGAGGAGCTCATCGCGCCACGCAGAAAGCATCTCCTTGAAGCTGGCATTGACGTCCGCATCGAGGAAGAAGGCGTGCCCGCTGGGCGTGCCCATCGGCCAGTCCAAGATGGCTTGGAAGGGGAGCCCCATGAGCCCGAGCCCGGCAGCAGACAGGCTCCAGGTTGGGGCCACCTCGGGGATAACGACACTGAGCAGCTCAAGCATGTGCTCGTATCCCCGGACGGGACTTTGCGGTGGCTGGCCTTGGCCGATGCGGTTGTATGGAACTTTGTTGGGTATTTCTTGGAACATGGCGGAAGCCCACATTCGGAGCCGCGGGGTGCTTTCGATAAGCGTTCTCAGCCGCGTGACGGAGGGGTGCGTCTTCGTAGGAGAGAAGCATCTGCGCGCGTCGACATTGCGAATAAAACTCTGTAGCCACCCGCCACGGTCCGAAATAGTTTCTACACATTGGCAATCCGGCGGAGGATTGAGCTGTGGGCAAGTAGATGTTGCTTCCAGAGTCATTTTGGAGGGTAACATACGGAGTGCAGGCAGAGACGCCCGTACAGAACTCGACTATTTTAAGATTGGAAAGGATGAAAAAGAGCGGCGTGAACGGGACTCGTACTCGAACTTTCTCATGCACCGTCAGCCGCCGGATTGCTCTTTACAGTTCCGAGGCGGCTGCACCTGTGTGTGCTTGCAGCATGCAGAACGCGGCGCCCCATTACAAGACCCTTGTTTTATTATTACTAAAAGCACAGTATCGGTTGCATCGGTGAAAGATACTGCAGAACTATAGGACACGTGCAAGTTTCGCACAGTTTGCCAAATTGCAGCTCTCCGCTTCACGCATTGGCTCGCCGCGATGGCTTCTTTATCTAAAGTCGCCTTGAGAAATCTGCGAATTCACTCAATGTTCGTTCCTGCTCTGAGCATGCGACTACTTGCCTACTAAAATTGTTTGTAGGGTTAAGCGGGACTCACTGATACAATCCGAGGACAGCAGGCAGTGACAGTGTCTGATTGCTTTGACTAAGATTCAGACAGGTGGTGAGACCTAATGTCTCAGTACTAGAGTATTTAATGAGACATGTCAGCAAGACCGCGCACCAAATTGGGGGTGCTCGGCAAATCATGAAGACGAACCCCTGGGTGCTAACGGTATTTAATTTCGCGTTTGCTAACGGATTATGTTCTGACGTGCAGGGACAAAAGCGATTTGGAGACAGGGGAGGCCAGGGTAACTAGCGAGCCTCAACGCGATACATACAATCAAGAAAATGCTGAATTCTACAGGGTAGATGAAACCTACTGCGATTCTGTATGGCGGACGGAGGAGTTATGTGAGTCTGCGATGGGCGAGTCAACGGGAGGTTCAATGTGTTGCACGTCAACTAAACCAACATTAGACACTTGTAGTACATTGACATGGAATGCCGTTGGATTTCAAGGTCGACTAAAGATGTAGTTCCGTGTATCATCTACCTGTCTGCACAGGTCCGTTCTGCAAGGTCATCGAACAATGACTGTCCAGTCGCCAGCAGCATCGCTTTCATCACCCTGTTCATAACCAATGGCCCTCGCCGAATCCGACCCCTGGCAAATAGCCACCTCCCGCACCTGCACCGCATCCGTCACGATGCGCTTCGCCCACTGCCACTTGCTCCGCATCGACCCCGTCACGTCATCCACGCTCGCCGCGTCGTCGGCGTCGAGTGCGCCGCCGCCGCCGCCGTCGGCCTCGCGGCAGCCCATGGTCCTGATCAGCACGGCATCCGGACACCGCTTCGGGTCCTGCGTGAAGATGCCGGCCACGTCGGTGACGAAGACGCAGCGCCGCACGGCGGGCATGCGCGCCGCGAGATGGTACACGAGCGCGTCGCCCGACAGGATCGTCGACCCCAGCGAGCGGTCCAGCACGGCGTCGCCAAACAGCAGCGGCACGAAGCCCGCGTCCAGCACCTGCCGCACGCGCCCCACCAGCCGCGCCCCCGACGCCTCCCCCACGAGCCCCCCGTCCGTTTCCACCGTGTCGTACGTGGACACGGACAGCACGGGCATGCCGCGGTCCGGCGCGTGCAGCCGCTGCAGCACGGCGAGGTGAAGCTCAAGCACGCGCTGGCGCGTGAGCGCCATGCCAAACTTGACGCGGTCGCCGGCCGCCTCGTCGCCGGCGGCGGCGGCGGTCCAGCCCCCCTTGACCTGGTACTTTTTCGCGGGCGGGTGCCCGAAACTGCCCGCGCCGTGGACGAGGACCAGACGCCGGCCGCTGGGACGCAGCACTTGGTGGTAGGCGTGCGCGATGCCGTCCATCAGCGCGTCGATGCTGGGCGAGAGCGTGTCGGGGTCGGACTTGTCGGTGATGGCCGCCCCGCCGAGCTTGACGACGACAATCGACATGGGAGCATCCGGCATCAAAGGCTGGAGAGGAGAAATGCGGTCGCTGAGGGATGGGCTGTTGTGCGGGAGCAGTGATGGGGGAAGCGAGCGCCTGCATGCGCGCATTCTATGTTGCGCTGCACGTGATGGTCGTGGAGCCTAATGCACGGCGTGCAGGATGTGATGCCCTCACGATGGCTGATCGACCAATAATAGCAGAGAAATACGTTCTAGAGTATCGCCAATTTAGCCATATAGAGGGAATTTCCAGAGCATACGCTCAAGTGGCAAAAAAAAACCCTATCCAACTACGTTCATTGTTCTCGTCACACGTATACATAATTCGTCAAACATCAACACTCGTTTCCTTGGCAGCCTGTGCCGCTGTCCACTCTTCATTGACAGTCCGGTAGTCTTCCACCCCATAGGATCCGAAAACCTCCTGGAAGACGCTGCGCTTCCTGTGTGTCTTGAGCCCGAGATCGCGCAGCAGCATGCCAATGTACGTGACCGTGTCAAAGACAAAACAAGGCGACTTGGAGCCCCAGTCGACCGGGTGCCGCCAGTGGCCGAACCGGTTGTACAGCACCGTCTGGTAGCGCAGCGCGCCGTAAGCGTCCGTGTCGGCGGCCACGGCCGAGGGATCGTTGTCCAGCGTGCCGTCCAGGAAGGCGCTGATCCACAGGCCGCCAACGTGCGCCGTCGTCATGGTGCTCAGGTTGTACATGAGCCCGGCAAACGCAATGTCGTGGTGCCGCAGCAGCCGCGCCGACTGCGGCGCCATGAAGCGGTACATCAGGTACCCCGTCCGCGGCCGGGGCGTGCTCGTCACGACGCCGTCCTGCTTCGTCACGGGCACGTAGTCGGGAAACCGCGGCTGGTCCCGGAGCATGGGCAGGCGGGCCAGGATCTCCGCGTCGGCGCGCCGCACCAGCTGCGCCTGCACGCCCGTGTCCGGATCCCACTCGCCGTCCGTGCGCGAGTGCGGCAGCCCGAGCTCCGCGTCGATGCCGTCGGGCAGGAACCGGATGCGCGGCGCCTGCTGCCAGCCGCCGTACGCCATCATGACGTCGGACGGGAAGGCGGTGCCGTCCGCGAGATGGACGGCGCCGGGGCTGAGCCTGGCAATCTCGCCGACGTGCACCCGGATCCGGCCGTCGCGGACCAGCGCCAGGAAGTCGTGCTCGTAGTTGAGGATGCCGAGACTGGTCGCCATGTACATGAGCGGCACCCGGGCCTTGAGCTTGGCCGTCTCGGGATGCTTGTCGAAGCCGACGAGCGCGAGCACGTCGGCGCTGATGATGCGCCACAGGGCTCGCACGGCGACACGGCCCAGCCGCGTGCCGTGCAGGAACCGCTGCACCCAGGAGAAGCCGTCGGTGTCGGACCAGATGGATGGGCTGAACCAGGTCATGATGCGCGTGTCTGGGGGGCGCGCGAGGGTGGGTTAGTTGGCAAGGCAGTGGTTGGACCACCGGGGGCCAGGATCACATACGGGCAAGCTTCTCGAGCCACAGTTTAAAGGGTGATACTCGGGACGTGCTGACCCAGCCCAGGCCGTGACCGGAAGCTGCCCACGCATCGAGTCAGCGACAAGTCCAAGGCCCATCTCCCCAAAGGTGATGGCTTACCGCGGATGACCCAGTTGACTGGCACGCCGTTGATGGCATACGAATAGGCCACATCCCAGGCAGACTTGCCCACCCCGTAGACGGTCGCGCTCTTTGCCGTTTGGAGCGTCTCGGCGTACTGCGCAAAGTCTTTGGCGTGGAAGATGGGACCCCCAAACGTGTCTTGGCCGGTAAAACTGGGCAGGATCGGATCCGAGACCAGACCCGTGGCGGTGATGAGACGACGGGTAAAGACCTTGGTCTGCAGCGCAGGAGTACCATCTGTATTATCTTGCTCTGTCTCGAGCGTGAGCACCCAGCCCCCTTGCTCCTGGTGCTCCGCGACGACGACCTTGGTGCTGAACTGGAGGAACCGGTCAATGCCGAAACGGGTCGCGTACGCCTTGAGATACGCATTGACCGTCTCGCCGGGAATATGGTCCTTGGCTGGCTCTAGCTGGGCGGCGGCGGCGGCAGCGGTGTCGAGCGGAAAGTCGGGGTACTCAAAGGTGCCCAGGAGATTGTTCGTCTTGAGGTTGGGGTAGAGCCGTTCTTCCGACCACGCGCCGCCGAGACAGGGGCGGGACTCGTAAATGACTAGCCTCTCGCCCGGATGGGTGACGTGATATTGTTTAGCGGAAGCTAAACCATAAATGCCTGTTCATTGTTGAGAGTCAGTTGTGATACAGAGTAATCTCCCCTCTCAAAATGAAGCCCCCTCCATCTGTGATGGCTTCGGGCGGCAGCGGGTGGCTGACGGTGAGGGATGGGCGGCCAGGGGGAGGAGAGAAGAGGATACGGATAGACGGGGGGACCGTACCACTGCCGATCACGACGCAGTCGAGCCTTTCCATGTTGGGACTGGGTCAGATGCCAACTTTTACTTGTTGCCGATGTCTTGGGATGATGCGACAACAGCAGCACAGACACAGACTTGCCAATTCAAAGTGTTTGACAGAAAGTGTTTTGGGGCATCGGGAATACTGACTAAGAATCGAGGGAAAATCAGGCTGCAGATCTGCATGCAGTGCCCGTACGGTCGCATATTCATATGAGACTTTATTTCAATAGCTGAAGCAGTGCCCCATGGGCTGTCATATTTTCGGAACTGAAAATGACGATAACCCGCAATGTGAAAAGAGTGGTAAGACTAATAATGAGGCATGCATGTCTGCATATTGACCTGGAGGGAGACTGGAGCCCATGTCTTATCCCATGATGCAACGTGCCAGCGCATTTGTTTGTTAAAAGGCGGTGCGTGTTACGCGAGGCGGACTGCATTTTCAGAAGAAAAGAAAGAAAAAAGAGGAAAAAGGAAGAAAAACCTCTCCTCTTGACAGACCGCTCACTTGTCCATGTAGGCTTCGAGGCCAACATTTGAGCTATTAATGTCCGAGTGACAGTGCTGCTACCGAGTGACTTGGGGCAAGAGAGTCTTTATCCTATTCTACTAGTTATGACTTCGTTGTAGTTACTCCGTACACAGGAAGGACATACCTGAAGCGGATATCTCGAGTCCCTGCGTGACCCTGGCAAGTCGTGTGGACATCAGGCCACCAAACTCCATGCCGGCAGAGACAACAAACAACCAGTCACTTGGGGCCAAGAGGGGCGCAAGCCACCAATGCCACCAGGGAGGCCTGTCAACCGCCCCTTGTCCAGTGTCGCGGTTGCGGCGGTTTTGCCACATCGAATGCGGACAACCGACAGCCTGCATAGGAGGTTGCCGCAGGGGCCGACGGGGCGAGCCGTGATGGTTGGTCATGGTTCGGCAATTATCACGACATGACGAAGAGGCATAAAATTCAGAAAATGATGCCATGATCAGCACTCGTGACGATCAAGCGAAATAGGGGAGACCAAGAAAAACACCAGTTATTAATCTAATCCGTATACCAAGATCAATCACCCCTTGGCCCCCAAGGGGCAGATGCAGCCCATGTCTATTTTCTTCTTCCTGGGGTAGGCTTGTCTCCCACTAATATGATTTCTGCGAGCCTATTCGCTCAGGGCTTCTCTTGGTTCCGGTTCGCATGTTCGGCACACCTGTACGGAGTTGTGATTACCAGTCATTATTGCAACTCCTCCTCCTCCCCCCCTTCGGGACTTTGTACTCCCTCCCCCTTCCGCATTCCAACTCAGTGCAACAACCAACTCGCAGCAAACAAAAATCGCAAAAGGTGGAAATAGGCCAGGCCAATGTTGCCTGCTACACCTTGACAGATCCTTCCCCCTTCGCACCAGCTGCTGCGAAATGAAACCGTGTGTTGGCGGTACCGCGCTGTCCCAGAGGCGTATACGATGCCCGCGTTCCGCCACGCCGATTTAGGAGCCGTAAGCGCTAGACACGACGAGACGCGAGGCATGGCGGCGATGCTGCCGAGGGCCGCCGCGGCGCAGGACACTTTTCAGGTCGAGGCGTGGGCTCTGCTCGCGACGGCGCTGACCGTGACGGCCCTGCGCACGGGTTTGAGGATATCGACCCTCGGCATTCGGCAGCTACGATGGGACGACTATCTCGTCTGTGTTGGCGCGGTTGGTTGCCCCCCCCTGAGATTTTGACAATTACCAAGATGCAGTGAACTCGATCAATTTCACGTTTTTCTTGCCGGGTTGTTTTTTGTTGCGGGATGAGGAATACATGGCTAACCATGGCATTAGCTCTTCTACGTGGCCGAGACGATATTGGCGTATTGTGTTGGCAAAATTGCCCACGGCCTTGCCAACAGCACCATGACGGACGAGCACAGGGCATCACTTTCCCCTGATGATGATGAATATCGACTTCGGTCAGTGAAGGATGCTCGTCGACCAGAATGGGACAAACTGACCCGCCGCAGCGTGATTGGCTCGCAGATTCAAATAGCAGGCTGGACGACATACGGAACGCTGCTCTGGGTATACAAGACCTGCATGCTGATATTTTACACACGATTGACCGTACGTGGAGAAGAAAGAGGGAACGCTGGAAACTGGCTAACCGGGCCTGAAAATAGTCTGGTCTGCACAAGAGCTACAAGAGGCAAATCATCTTTGGATTTGCACTGCTTGGCTCCACGTATATAATCCTCGCCGCGACAATATTCTTGTCCTGCCGGCCATTCCACAAATACTGGCAAATATATCCAGATCCAGGGAGTGAGTCCATTGGCCGGACTACCAAGGCGGGTGTGTGCATCGGCTGACATGTTCACGTCTAGATTCCTGCCAACCGGCGCTTTCGATCCAGATCATCTGGACGGCCCTCGCCCTCAACGCGTCGACCGATTTCTACCTCATGTCGATTCCGGTTCCCATGCTCTGGAAATCCGGCCTGAAGCTGTCCAAGAAGATTGCGTCGACGATATTATTCACTTCGGGCCTGTTCATCATTGTGTGCGCGCTGCTGCGGAGCGTCATGATTACCGTCGTCAGTAGCCCTTTCCCCATTTCCCTCGCCCCAAGCCTGAAAACCGTGAACCTTCAGTTGACACGAATTTTTCACCGCGCCAGGATCCCGTCAACGGCCCGCAAGCGGCCGGCGCGTGGAGCGTCCGCGAGTCCTTTGTGGCCACGGTGGTGACCAACATGCCCATCGTCTTCCCGCGGCTCAAGCTGCTCTTTGACCGGCACGTGGCGCCGATGCTGTCGCTGCGGTCGTCCAAGTCGGGCGGGCACTCGGCGACGGGGTTCCGGACGATTGGCGGCGGCGACGGGCAGGGCGGCGACGGGGGCGCGCGGCGCTTCCGCCGCCACCCGCCGCAGAGCGTCAACCCGCTGCCGACGACCAAGCTGACGACGGTGACGACGACGCTGACGGTGACGGAGAGCGCCGAGCAGCTCGTCGAGGACGAGGGCATCGAGCTGCAGAGTGGCGGCAAGTCCCCCGCACCGTCGGACAGTGCTGGAGCCACGGGGCCGCCGCAGGCTACGGGGGCGAGGGCGGCGGCACGCGACACCGAGGCTGCTGCAGCTGGTTGCAGCCAGCGGACTGGGCGAGGGCCATAATAAATAGCGAGCGCGTGCTATGGCGAGAAATTGACACTACTGCGAAACTCTACATTGCGCAAACCGCTACCCAGCGCCAGACACATGCTAGGTAAATTATGGGGACTTGGTGGCTGCTAGTGTGGCTGGGAAACGGAGTCGGCGTGTATGGCGGTACCGGTAAGCCTGCGATCGAACAAGGCAGGCAAGGCTACGGATCAATGAAGAAACATGGGCATGTACGGATAATGGGTCATTTATTTATAAGAATGAATGACATGTGGACGCGATCCCGTTGTTGAGGGGTGACTTACATATTGTGGCACGCCTTGGTAACGGGATCTCGAATGGCAATTTGATAGCATATTTAGATACATAATTGATCAATGACAGGCAAGGCCAAAACAGCCCATTCTGCTCTCACTACCATCCCTCCCCAGATCGGGCAAAGCGACCAGGGGAAATACGACCACCCGAGCAGAGTGTATTATGTGGTGGTGTGAATGCCCTGGTGCCTCGGCTGAAAGTTGGCTGGGCTCCCCGCCATGGCCTCTACCCTCGGGCGGGGCTTCGGTAATGTCAACTAGCCTGGCCAGCCTACAGGTCAACGGTGGCGCCGAGACGGCCACTATATATGCTCTTCTGGCCAAGGTTCTTTCTTTCGATTCGACGCGTTTGCTGTCATCTGCTTCCCTTTCCCTCCATCCCCCCTCCCCCGCGCCATCATACACACACAAAAACCAGCCCGTCCAATCATGGCGTCCACACAGCTCGACCTCGACGTGCTCATCGTCGGCGCGGGCATCTCGGGCATCAACGCCGCGTACCGTCTCCAGACCGACGGCCCAGCCAATAGCCGGTACGCCATCTTCGAGGCGCGCCACGACCTCGGCGGCACCTGGGACTTTTTCCGCTACCCGGGCATCCGCTCCGACTCGGACATTTACACCTTTGGCTTCTCGTGGAAGCCGTGGCACAAGCCCGAGACGGTCGCGCAGGGCGCCGACATCAAGAGCTACATGACCGAGGCCGTGCGCGAGACGGGCATCGACACGCACATCCGCTACCACCACCGCGTCGTCGCCGCCGACTGGCACTCCAAGGACCAGTGCTGGGAGGTCCGCTACGAGGTCGGCGACGGCGCCGCCGCCGCCGCCACCACCCAGACGCTCCGCACCCGCTTCATCCTCCTCGGCACCGGCTACTACGACTACGACACCCCCATGAAGGCCGCCATCCCGGGCATCGACAACTTTGCCGGCAAGGTCATCCACCCGCAGTTCTGGCCCGAGGACTACGACTACACGGACAAGCACATGGTCGTCATTGGCAGCGGCGCGACCGCCATCACCGTCGTGCCCGCCGTGTCCGCCCGCGTGCAGCACGTCACCATGCTGCAGCGCAGCCCGACGTACATCATGCCCATCCCGAAGCAGTCGCTCGCTGCGCGCTTCCTCTTCGCGCTGCTGCCGCGCTTCCTGGCCCACCGCCTGAACCGCTCGCTCTGGATCGCGCAGAGCTACGTCATGATTTACTTTTGCCGCCTGTTCCCCAACGTCGCGCGCGCCCTCATCCGCAGCGTCAACCGCCGGCTGCTGCCCAAGTCCGTGTCCATTGACCCGCACTTTTCGCCCGCGTACAAGCCGTGGCAGCAGCGGCTGTGCGCGTCCATGGACGGCGACATCTTTGCCGCCATCCGCTGCGGCAAGGCGAGCATCGTCACCGACCACATCGAGACCGTCACCGCCACGTCCATCAAGCTCAAGTCGGGCGCCGAGCTGCACCCGGACGTCATTGTCACGGCCACGGGGCTCGGCCTGCGCTTCGCCGGCGGCATGCAGATTTCGATTGACGGCGCGCCGTTTGACGTGACGCAAAAGTTCATCTACCGCGCCAGCATGCTCCAGGACCTGCCCAACCTCGTCTACGTCGTCGGCTACGAGAACGCCTCGTGGACGCTCGGCGCCGACTGCGCCGCAAAGGTGCTCGTCCGCGTCGTCAACGAGCTCAAGGCCGGCGGCAACACCTCGGCCACCCCGCGCCTCGCTAACCCCGACGCGATGCAGGTCAGGCCCCTGCTCAACCTCGGCTCCACGTACCTCCAAAAGGCCAACACCGTCTTCCCCAAGGGCGGCACCGGTGCCTGGGCACCGCGCAGCACGTACCTGGCTGACCTGTACAAGGCCACCTATGGCGATCTCAAGTCGGAAATGGAGATTGTATGAGAGAAAAAAAAAATAGAGTGTATTATCTGCTCCGTTCTGTCACCATTTCCTTTGTCTCTACAGAATACATCATTCCTTTATTTAGACGACGTCGATATACCAGGTTTATATACTTTTATGTTTCATTTTACTATAGCATGAATAATACAGTCATGAGGAATTTTGCGTTACCGTTTCAATATACTATATCATGAAGGATAAGTTCCCTGTTGACACTAGGCAGCCTCTCAATCTAAAAGGTGACGCGTGTGGTCATGCAAGGCGCACAGTTTAACATGTGAAAAGTGGTGGCTTGGGGAGGGGGATAACGAGATCAAGACTAACCGAGATTGGCCTTTACCCTAGATATTCTTCAACCAATTAAATCGCGTTGATCCATCTTACAGCCAATCAAAGTTCCCGTTTAGCAGCTGGTGCTGAGATGGCGCTGGCGCGATTGCCAGGAGGACAACATGTGATTACTAAAAAAAAAGATGCCCTCATTTGTTGAGACGGAGCTGACATCGTGGACAACCGAAACGGGCTTTAACAAGGACCAAGCCGTTCGGAAGACGGTGGTCAGCAAGGAGGTTGGGCACCGACTGAAACGTCCAAACAAGTACATATGAACTCGATGTACCTCGCTTGAAACGTCAGACAATTTTCGTCTCTTTCGCGCCGTCTCCGTCTCGGTACCGGCCAACGAAAAGAACCGGCGGACTCAGATAAGAAACGGACGCCATGGTCTACAAGCCATTTTGGAGACAAACGTAGAAACCACTACGAATATAAAATCGACGAGAACGATTTTAAATATAACCAAGATGACCAGTTTGTAGGGTCGCCTGTTCTTGGCGGCGCGCCTCACTCTCTTCTGCGCGGTGCATCCCTTGACCAAACCGCTTTTGGGTTGGGGTTGTTTCTGTTGTGGCGGGGACGATTCACATCGTTGACAAAAAATCAGTGCAGCGTCGCGGACACTGATGAGGTAATGCTTCCGTCTTGTGGCTTCCCCTCACCTCGTCTGAACTCCAGCGCGGGGTCGACGAGGCTTAGTGATCAACGGCAGGTTCTCCCATTCCTCGGCAATAATATATAGCTGAGCTACATGGGTGGAAAACGGACACGGAGTGGCAAGTCTGTGGAAACCATCCTGCCTGGCTCGCAAATCTTGATAACTAGGGGGTTTTGGCCGTCCTGTAGATCCGTATTGCCGGTATAAGATGCTAGGGAGTGCCGCTTTCGAGAAGAGATCGGATTGTGGCATCATTTTATAAACAGCTGCTTCCTCTCTAGGCACCACTTTGTTGAGTATCACCATGCCTGCTGCTATTCCGGTCATTACAGTCGTCTCCGGCCTGGCGGCGGCCGCCTACATGGTGGCGAGTAAATCGTCTGACAAGATGATCGGCGTTTCTGCCTTCATGGTGCTCTTTACCGTCCAATTCTTTGTCTGGGGTTTCTGGCGCATGTTCATCTACCCCTTCTTCATATCGCCTTTACGCCACCTGCCAACGCCTCCCGGTTGGCAACTGGGCATTGGGCACATCGGCGAAGGAATCAGTCGAGGTCTAGGCGTCGTCGGACGGGAACTGTAAGGAAAAAAAAGCTTTCGAAAAAAGAGACCCTGTGCTGATGCGTGTCAATTTCCTTTTCTAGCGTGGCGGATATTCCAAACGAAGGCCTTATTCGCGTGCTTGGCCCGTTTCACCAGGAAGTCCTGATCGCGACCTCGCCCCAGGTCATTGCCGAGGTCACCGTCGCCAAAGCGTACGACTTCGAAAAGCCGCAGTCCCTCCGCGACTCTTTCGGCCCGGTGCTCGGCCACGGGCTCGTCCTCCTCGAGGGGGCCGGCGCACAAGCTCCAGCGTCGCAACCTCATGCCGGCGTTTGCGTTTCGCCACATCAAGGACCTCTACCCGCTCTTCTGGCGCAAGGCCCGCGAGGTGGTGCAGGTCATGACGGAGCAGTGCGGTGCCGATGGCTGCGCCGACATTGAGGTCGAGCACTGGGCCGGGCGCGTGTCGCTGGACGTGATTGGCGTCGCGGCCATGGGGCGCGACTTTGGGGCGACGCACAACGAAAACGACCCCCTCGTGCGGACGTACATGAGCATCGCGACGCAGACGGCGCAGGACCGTTTCATGCTCGCCCTGGTGGACACGTTTGGCTCCATCATCCCCGGGTCTCTGCTGCTGAGCGCGCCGCTGCCACGGCTGATCGAGATCAAGCAGGCGGCGCAGCAGATCCGCACCGTCTGCGAGGACCTGATCCGCGCCAAGACGCAGAAGCTGCGGGACAGCAAGCTCGACGACGTGGACATTCTCTCCGTGGCGATCCGGTCGGGCGTGTTTAGCGAGGCGGAGCTCACGCACCACATGATGACGTTTCTCGGCGCCGGCCACGAGACGACCGCCTCGGCGCTGACCTTTGCCATTTACGCGCTGTGCTGCCGCCCAGAGGTGCAGACGCGGCTGCGCGACGAGGTGCGCGCCCACCTGCCGTCGGTGAACGACGACCGCGAGATTACGAGCCTCGAGGTGGACCGCCTGCCGTACCTGAGCGCCGTCATCAACGAGGCGCTGCGGCTGTACAGCCCCGTGCCGCAGACGATCCGCGAGGCGGTGCGCGACACGACCATCCAGGGCCAGCGGCTGCCGCGGGGCACGCGGCTGCTGCTCGTGCCGTGGGCCACCAACGCGGACGCGCTGCTCTGGGGCGCCGACAGCCACGCGTTCCGGCCGGAGCGGTGGCTGGTGGCCGGCGGCGACGACGGCGGCGCGGCGGCGACGGCCAAGGAGGCGGCGCTCGGCGGTGCCTCGACAAACTACGCCATGCTGTCGTTTCTGCACGGCCCGAGGAGCTGCATCGGCATGAGCTTCGCCAAGGGCGAGTTCGCGTGCCTGCTGGCGGCGTGGATTGGCCGCTTCGAGTTTGAGCTCAGGGACAAGGCCATGATGGACGAGGCGAATGTGACGTTTGAGCAGCTGATTACGTCCAAGATTAAGGGCGGCGTGCACGTACGGATGAGGGTGATTCCGGGTTACTGATAGTGTTTGGTTGGGAAATGGGGCGTGTTTGACATGTGGCAGTGCTCTTGAGGCTTGCCGAGGGTGGTACATGTGTACCACACAACGGAATTAGGCCAGTGATACCGATAGTGTAACGGCAACCAATTCCACAGAACAGAAATAATGATATGGCACAATGTTATTAAACGCAACTTTATGCATAACGTTTCTGTGATTACTGTGGCTGACATGTGGCTCTTTTTAGCGCTTGGTGGTGCTACGATATTACGAGGCCAATCTGTCACCTCGGTAATTTGTAGTTAAGAGGTATTCGTATCGACTGATGATTGAGCTATATTATCACAATATTGGTGATATATACATTGGCATGGCTTCCGAGTACTATGTATCCCACCGCACAATACCGCAGCAGATGAGTAGGACAAAGAACGGGTTCTCACTACGGAGCACTTTGGGCTTGTTACGCCGCACAAGGATGTAGAGCGCCACCGGACAAAGAAGCTCGCGATAGCCTCTGATTTTTGTCACGGTACACCGAGGGAACCTGACAGTTGTTAACCACGTTGGAAGAGGGCGCATCGTTTCTCGCCAGCCCCGTGAGCTCTCGCCATGTCGAGGACTACCGCCTTGAAGTACCTCTTTCGCAGCCGTTTCTTTCCCCAACCCCCCAAGCTGGCGATTTTATTCATTTGCGGCCCAATTCGCGGCCTACCTAACTCGGTAACTAGCGAACCACGTTCATGCTTCCCCCCTTGGACGATCCCATCAAGCCCAACGGCTTGGCAATCCGGCCCGGAGTAACAATACCAGATTCACAGTGACACCCGTAGCGGTGTAGCGGTGGCTACAGAGAGCATTTTTCAGCGGCGTAACCCCGCCGTTAGTGCGCCCAACTAGCGCCCCCCCTCTTCCATTGCCCGCTAAAAAAAGGCCCATCCATGTACCAGAATGCCCATCTGGCTTTGGGCTCTTTTCATATTTGCCCATGCTGGTTCCCCGCTGTTTCGCAGCTTCCCCATAACCGTGTTTGCCTGGTCAAGGAACGCATCATTTCCTCCTTCGTCACAACCACCGCCCGCCATTATCAATCCATCTGCAGGTTGGTAGGTTGGCTATTGAGCCTCATCTGTCTTATTCATCTTATTCATCTCAGTCTCATTCGTACAGCCGGTGCTTCAACGTCATTGTGGACGTGCGACCAGTTGTACCTTTGATTCCAAAGACAAATAGGACCCGACTTTCCCCATCATCATCCAACACGCCACCAATCCCACGAACGCATCCGCCGATTTCCATCCGTTACCGTCATCCGTGCTTACTGTTGCCATCAATCTCGCCTCATTCTTACCCACCAGGTTATATTGCCGTCATTTCCCACAACGACTATCCCACCCACGCCCTCCGCCGAGCCAAAGGCCAGATGGAGTGCCGCCGTCGACTGAGCTATGAATCCCACCTCACCCACCGCCAGCGCGGTCGTCCCCGGCAGTGTCCCGTCGGCCGCCTCGCCCGGCCCTGGTGGTTCCAGAAAGTCCTCCTTTTCCAGCCAGCGGGCGGTTAAAAGCCCTGAAGCCCAGCGACGGACGCACAACAAGTCGCCCTCCTCGAAGCCGCCCACGTCCCCCTCCTCCGCTCCGTCCTCGCGCGTCGTCTACGGTCCTGGGACTATTACCT
Organism: Cordyceps militaris CM01; assembly: GCF_000225605.1. NCBI lineage: Eukaryota > Fungi > Ascomycota > Sordariomycetes > Hypocreales > Cordycipitaceae > Cordyceps > Cordyceps militaris. The sequence continues at coordinate 3,327,480 of NW_006271972.1, forward strand.
GTCTGCCCGCCGAGCTCGGACGTCTGCGGCTGACGTCGCCGCTCATCGTCGTCAGCCCCTCGCGCATGGCCACAGCGCGCCACATCCAGGCGCTCATCATCCCCGACCTCGGCGCGCACATTCTCGACTCGGCCGTTGTCAACGTCCGGGCCCAGATCGTCGACGATGCCGTCGAGCGGGTTGCAGGACGGGACTGCGTCATCAGCGTCGGCGGCTCGTCCGCCGTGGGACTCGCCCGCGCTGTCAGCATCCGCAAAGCCATTCCGCACATTTGCATTCCCACCACGTATAGCGGCTCCGAGGTCCTCCATCTCTTCGACTGTGATGTGCCCATCTCGACCGGCCAACCGGATGGCGGTGCCGCGAGTGTGGCCGCGTCGAGACGCCCCAGCAGTAGCCGACGCAGCGTCGGCAGCCCGCCGAGTGATGGGAGGAGCCGCACGGGGGGCAGCAAACACAGCTCCAGACAAAGCGACGTGAGCGTCGCCAGTCGAGATGCGAAGCAGCGCGTCAAACCGGCCGTCATTATATACGACGAAGAGCTGACGGTTTCTGCCCCACAACGCATCCTCGTCCCCGCCAACGCCGCACGGCCAAGAGATGAAGCCCAAAGCCCTTCCTCCGAATGGACCTTTATGCAGCTGCCAGGAATCTAATGTTTTCATACTCCATCTCTTCATCATGTATCATTTCTTTCTCTGTCGGTTTTCATTTTGGGGAGCGCCGGAATGTCGGTAGAATGACACCTCGATTTCTTCTTGCTTTTTATGAACATGACTACTCTTATATCTTGCGTGCACAAAATAATGGGAGCGAATACAAAAGACCAACAACATGTTGAAATCAAGTCTATCGTCCGTATAGCGCCGTGGTATCGTATCTATTGTCAAAATATGCAAACATATAAACGTGTCAAGAGGTATCCTCTTTTTAGTCAAGTCCGCTGAAGCCCATGATGCCGTGCGCACCCATGGGCCCGAGCTTGCTGTTTTTCGCCTCCTTGCGCCGTTTCGCCCGTTGCTTCATCTCTGCAACAGCGTCCTCGTCGTCGCTGTCATCGTCATCCTCGCTGTCGCTTTCAGCCGCCCTTTTGGAGCTTTCAGCCTTGCCATCCGCCTCCACCTCGTGTTCATTATCATCTTCTTCCTCGTCTTCATCATCGTCATCATCTTCCTCCTCTTCGTTCTTGCTTGACTGCAGCTCTGACAGCTCCTCCCATACCTTGACAGTGCGGCCGCCAGCACTTATGAGTCGGTTCTCGCAATCAAACGACAGCGAGACCACGGCGTCGAGATCGTCATGTCTCAGGTTGATAGAGCGATCAACCTCGCGAGTAACGAGATTCACCACACGCAGACTGCCATCACCGACACCGCATACAACCTTTTGTCCTAGGCCGAGCTCCTTGGGAATGGCGACGACGCAGTCGATGCTCTCGCCTCCACCTTTACCCCCGTCAACAATAATTCGTTCTTGCTGATCGTCCCAGGCACCCTTGTCCCACAGCGTCAGAATGCCCGAGCCAGACCCAATGGCCATAATTCCGTTGCCCCTCATCTTCTTCGGCCCCAGCCCGTGCACGAAGCAGGCACCCAGGAGTTCATCCTCTTGGTCCTCGCTTCGGACGAGAACGCCGCGACGGACATCTGTGACAGCCAAAGTCGTCCCTCCCGTGCTGACCCATTGTTTGGAGAAGCCGCTGGTGCTCTCCTCGGTCGGCGGCAGCGGTGTGACAGACGATACGTAGTCGGCGTGGGGGAAGTGCGTCTGCGCCGGCTTCTTGCCAGGGCGGCCATCGCGAAGATCGATAATGTGTAGCGCGCCAGAGTCGGTTCCCAGCAGCAAGCTTTGGGGGTTTAGTACGTGTAACAATGTCGGCGCATCGGCGTTTTTGGTTGTGGTCGGGATGACCATTTTAGATATGACCTTGCCGTTCTCAGAGTCAAAGTGCTTGACAATGGCATCCGTGCCGGCCGAGTACATGGCTACGTTGACGTTAGCTAAAATCCTGTTCTGTCACTAGTAGTTCAAGTACATACCGCGGCCATCATGCGAGTAAGCCAAACAGCGACAGCTTCCCTTATGCCGCTTAGTTTCCCATGTTGTTTCCAGGTAACCTTTCCCATCGCTCAGCATGCTGGTATCTCCGTCCGCACTCTCATCAGAGGAGCTAGGCGGCAGGCGAAACGTCTGCACATGGCCATTCGAGAGACCAACGGTAAGCAGTGGCTCGGAGGGATGCAATGCGGTCGCGAACACATCCGCGCGGAGCGGTAGCGTGCAGAGGTTTTCAAACATGGTGGCAACCGCGTGAGAGAATTTTCTTCAATTACCAATGCCTTGTGTTTGATGGTTAAAGGTAATGCTATAATTCAACAGCAATTGGAAAGTTTGCTGCTCATAGCACGGCTCGAGTTCCTTCCTACCTGTTCGCCTAAGAGCTTGCCAGCTTTTTTTTCCAAAGCCGCCGAGCTCCGTTGCGGGCCGTCGTACTGTGCGAATACAGTATTTATACTTGAGGCACTGTATTGCCAGCCGCCTGCAAACGGGCAACGTTGACAAGGACTCTGCCGCTACCAGTCATAGCTCCCCCAAACAAGAGAGCCGCCTTTTATTTGAATCCTTGAATCCCAATTGATACAAACAATCAGGATGTTTGGGAAGTCGACAGCACAATTGTGGCTCATGTGCTTCCAGGCGCTTGCTATGGCTAGTGCACCGCGAGACTCGCCACGGTGCATCATGTATTTGACCGGGTGAGTTTGAGTGACCAACTCAAAAAACATGCATGCTGACGGAAAATAGGCAGCATGATGTTATACCCGAAAGCGCAGATTTGAGAAATGGCATAACTCATGTCATTCTCGCATTCATGCGCTCCGAGACCTTCAACATGGAACCGGGCCAAGTCGAATTCCCACTTTTCACCTCTGTAAACGAGGTGCGCCAGCGCTTTCCGTCCACCACCAAAGTGTTGGTTGCTATCGGAGGATGGGGAGATTCTGTGGGGTTTGAGGAAGCCGCAAAAGATGCGACAAGCCGAAGTCTATGGTCCTCGAATGTGAAGCAAATGATCGCGACGACGGGGGCAGATGGCATTGACATCGATTGGGAATATCCCGGGTAAGACCCATCATCTTGATCTGTATTCTTAGACTGACAGTATGATAGCGGTAACCGGGACGATTACAAGAGCATCCCCAATAGCCAGCGCGAATGGGAAGTGGATGCCTATCCTCTCCTTTTGCGTCAGCTCCGAGTGACATTGGGGAAAGATATCATCCTATCAATCGCTGTACCTGGGCTCGAGCGTGATTTAATGGCGTTTACAAGCGACACGGTTCCAAGAATCGTGGAGCAAGTCGATTTTATCAACATCATGACATATGACCTTATTAATCGCCGAGATACAGTGGTCAAACACCACAGCGGAATAGCAGACTCAAGAGCAGCCGTGCAACGCTATCTCGATCGAGGTGTGCCGAGAGCCAAGACTAACCTGGGGCTGGGGTATTATGTGAAATGGGTCATGACAGAAGACTGCAAGAAAGGGGATGATATTTTGCGGTGTCCCACGCAGTTACTGGAAGACCCGGAGACTGGCGACGATCTTGGCAGGATAGCCGCCTTCAGCTGGCATGACACGGTACCTGATGAGGTGGGCGAGTCATTCTCGAGGGCCCTTGCCGATGGCCAGTACTTTGAAGACGGAAGTTACGGATACTGGGACGAGCATGAGCGTCGCTGGTGGACATTCGACCCCCCACGGGTGATTGAGCGAAAGATGAAGGACTTGGTTGGATCGATGGGGCTTGGTGGGGTTTTCGCCTGGGGCTTGGGCGAGGATGCGAGCGACTTTACGAGGCTTGCAGCGACGGTCCAAGGTGTTCGTGCCTTGCTTAGCTCTGATGGAGGAAAAGATGAGCTTTGAAACAAGCACAGATTGGCATTGACAATGCTGTCATGCCCGACAACGCTGAGTTTTCCAGCCACCGTACGACAGCCACAATCAGAAAATTAATTGGCAGCAGCTTCTCGGTCAACCACGTGGAGGGATTGGAATGGAAAATCAAGCTTCATTCGAGAGTTAATCTGGCGCCGTCTTTTTAGTTACAAATCAGGCTAAGTGGTGAGGGAATAGACCAAGGTTAATCTGGCCGCCCGCAAATCATCAAGGGCAATTGAGACACGCCGCCGCCACACCAAAGCCATGGTCCCGCCTCTCCACGTTGATATCTCAAGCCACAAGTGCGCCACCAGGACCAGCCATGTGCCGAAAGCACAGGATAGTGTCTATGCATCAGCCGACTACCTGGTGGTGACTGAAATACAAACACCACGACCCATGAGACTGGCTTGCTAGCACAAATAAAAACTCAGGTAAGACCGGCAAGGCCCAGGAGGGTCTGGAGATATCCGCCTGAGCACAGCCAAGACGCAGTGTCGCAAGGAACGCTGGTGCTCTCCATTCTCCATAGAATCGGCTTTGGTTGCCCGAAAGCAACCCGAGAGCCTAGAGGTACCTGCGCATGCTTGCAGATGATGCCGGTTCCACTCATACGTTCAAAACGCTTGACCGACGTCAATCTGCCAAGCCGCCTCATGGGGCTGGTTTGGGGCGGGCTTGCCGGACTGGATGCAACCTTGCCAGTGCCTCGCCAGAAATGATCAACGTGCATGTCGTTGAGCCGAGACCGGCTGACGGCTATCTGGATAAGTAGCTGAGAGGCTGCTCTCCCCTCCTCGCGAGACTACGACCAGAAAACAGTCACTGTCCCTGTTAATACCTAGCGAGACACAGCCGACTCGCCATGCACGTCACCAACGCCCTCCTCGCCGCGCTTGCCGCCGTCGGCCCCGTCGCCGCCGTGCCCTGCTCGCCCTGGGTCGTCAAGCCCATCACCAAGATTGAGCTCGGCCCGCGCCCGTACTTTTTGGTCGAGAGCCTGCGCGCCGGCCCGCTCAAGGCCAAGCTCGCGTCGTGCACCGAAATGGACATGAAGCCGAGCACCTGGTCAATCGGGCACCGCGGCGGCGGCACCCTCCTCATCCCCGAGGAGTCACGCGAGTCCATCCTGGCGGGCGCGCGCATGGGCGCCGGCATCCAAGAGTGCGACGTGACCTTTACCAAGGACCGCGGCCTCGTCTGCCGCCACAGCCAGTGCGACCTGCACACCACCACCAACATTGTCACTGTGCCGGAGCTCAACGCAAAGTGCAAGACGCCGTTCCGTCCCGCTGCCAACGGCACCGCGGCCAAGGCCGAGTGCTGCACCAGCGACATCACCATCGCTGAGTACCAGTCGCTGTGCTCCAAGATGGACGGCTTCAACGCTTCGGCCACCACGCCGCAGGACTACCTGCATGGCACCCCGTCGTGGCGCTCCGACCTGTACGCCAGCTGCGCCAAGGTTATGACGCTGCAGGAGCACATTACGCTCGTCCGATCGCTCGGGCTGAAGTTCACCCCCGAGATCAAGACGCCCATGATCCCGATGCCGTTCCAGGGCAACTACACGCAGGAAATGTACGCCCAGCAGGTGGTTGACACTTTCCGGGCCAACGGCATCCCGCCGCAAGATGTATTCTTCCAGAGCTTCCTTTACGCCGACATTCTGTACTTGCTCAAGCACGAGCCCACCTTTGGCCAGCAGGCCGTCCTTCTCGATGAGACCGCCAGCATCGAGGCGTCCGTTGCCGCGCTCTCCACATACGCCCAGGACGGCGTCAAGATTGTCGCGCCTCCCCTGGGCTTCCTCGTTCGGGCCGACGGCGACAAGATCGTTCCCAGCCCGTACGCCATCAAGGCCAAGGAGCTCGGCCTGAAGATCATCACCTGGTCACTCGAGCGCTCGCCCCCCGTGGCGCAGATCAAGGCCAAGGGCGACTACTACTTTGACAGCGTCAAAGAACTTCTCAAGACAGACGGCGACGTGTACACTGTGCTCGACGTTCTCTGGCAGCAAGTCGGCGTGGCCGGCGTCTTTTCGGACTGGAGTGCCACGGCCACCTTTTACGCCAACTGTTTCGGCGTTGGCATCTAGACGCTGTAATGTGGCGTCATGCGACATATTGTGCATGAACTCTAGGATTGCTATTCTGATAGGACCAGCGACGAAGGGGATGGTGGAGATTTCCACATGTGATTTACGAGATTCGTTGTTGATTTACATATATGATTTCCGCAGCTTTTCAATGTGTTGCACTCCAGCAAGAGCAAACTCGGTCAGGCCGTGGTCTCCTCTCCAAGCTGGACCGAGATTCTGCTGGCCGCCTCAGTATATACGATCGGGGCCACCCTGCTGATGTTAGAAATCACTTAATACTTCTAGTGCACAGTTCTCTTACAGGACTGTATTTTAGGCAGATAGTTATTGACCATGCGTCACCTCATCCTCGTGTCGCAGCTCGTCGTCGACAATAGTGCGAGCACCCAGCTCGGCATTCTACCTGAAATTACAGCCTTTACACCACGTGGAATTCTACAATTTTGATGAATAAGTGCAATTATCTCCTGCCCAATCTGATTACTGAGTTTGGCGTTGCTATAGACTAACTAGATGGTGTTTTAGGGACTGTGGTACAAGAGAAATTGGCCAACTCAATTTTTAGAGATGGCTTCTCACGATAGCGAGGCTTTCATAGTGCTCATGAATCTTGTCAATGCCCTCCTTACGGCCCTCAAACACAAACTCGAGCGCCGCCAGCAGTGCGCCTCCAATGGACGCCTCGGCGTCCGCCGGCGCAATGTGACCCAGCTCCCCCCTGAGCGCCTCGGCGACTGGCGGCGGCAGCCCGGCGAGAAACGGGGCCGCCAGCGTCAGCGCGTCGGTAAACGTGCCGTGCGTCGCGTTGGCGAGCGCCAGCTCGACGGCCGGCCCGCGCAGGCGGGCCCAGAAGGCGTCCCACGAGGGGTCCGTGTCGCCGTGGCCGGCGCGGCCAAACTGCATCGTCGGCTTGTCGGCGCCAAAGCTGAGCACGGGTTCGCGGATGCCGCCGTCCATATTGACGGCGCCGCGCACGAGCGAGCCTGGCATGTTGGCGACGAGCTCCGAGGCGACGCCACCCAGGGAGTGGCCGACGGAGGCGACGCGGGTAAAGTCCACGGCAGACGGGTAGTGCGCGAGGAGGGAACGGCGGACGGCGCGGCTGTGCTGCAGCTGGGAGAGTACGAAGACGAGGTCCTGGCCGCGAACCTGGATGAATGGTTGTTTTGTGATTAGCGTCATCTGGGCAATGGGATCTGGGGGGAAGGGGGGGAGCAAACCTTGAGAAAGTGTTCGATCTCGGCCTCGGTGCCGTTGAACGCAGTGGCTTTGACAACGGAGCCGTCGGGAAACTCGACAACTTCGGCATCATAGGGGTGGTCGACAGTCACGACAATGTAGCCCTGGCTGGCGAGGTTCCGGGCCTTGACGCCGTACAAGCTGCGCGGGGGACCGACGCCCGTGTCAAAGAGGACGAGCGGGAAGCTGGCACGCGGTTTCTTGGCGCACAGCTTTTCCAGATCGCAGTACGTCACCGCGTACTTGGCAAACGTGTCGTTGGGTAGGCCGATCTGCGCGGCACCCTGGTCGTAGTAGGCGGCGACGGCGGGCGTCATGTACGGGAGCGTGCGCGGCGGGCACGGCTTGCTGCCGCGGCTGCTAATGTCCACCGGGAGGTAAGCGGACACGGGCACGCGGCGCTTCTGCGGCGTGGGGGCAAAGGGGTCCTGGCGGCTGTCGTCGGTGAGGACGAGCGTGCTGTAGCCGACGGCGTACGGGCCGCTGGGACCGGGCACGAGGAGCCCGGTGGCGGCCGAGGCTAGCGAGAGCAGAGTGAGGAGAAGAGGCATGATGAGAGATTGTAGTTGGTATGAAGTAGAGATGTGGAAAAGGGATTGACAGGTTGGAGAAGCTCGGTTCTTTTATAACCTGGACGACTGCTGCTCAGCGGTGGACCGAGATGAGGAGCTGAACGAGGCACATATCCCAAAGTGATCCTGTTCACGCGAAAATGACGCCGACACTGCCCACATTGTGGAACAAGGTGACCAGCTTCATCTTTTGCCCTTGGCCGTGACGGCGTTGCGGGCAGGACGCATCTTGGGCCGTCGGGCGCCCGAATTTGTTCTTCGGCCAATTCGAGAGCTCCGCACCGCGAGATGATTTCCCCATTGGGCTCGCCCGCGAAAAACGCCAAGAAAGGAGGAAAATGATACTAGACTTGATGGGGAGTTTTGACGTGCCGCTATATGGATACAACAAGCTTATTTTAGCATGCCGTCGGCAAGCCAATCCGCCACTAGTACCCAGGAGGTTACAAAGGTCGACGAGGAAAGGAAAGGACTGTTCCGACGCTCGCGTAATAGGCGCCGCAGGATGAAGCTCTTGCTGCTTTCGGCTGTTCTAGATTGACCATTAAGCGCCTCGTGCTGGACTTGATAATCTTGAGCTCTAGTCATGGTGTAGAAAGAGCGCCCTGCTCCATCTGTTCGATAAATCTTGTGCGGAAAATACTTGGCCTAGGTTTGAGGAACGCTTTTTGGCCCCGATTCCACGGCTGTTCAAGATTGGATTTCACGAAAAAACGAGCCAGTTCACACTGTGGTGACCGCCTCAGAACCGTTTACCCCCCACACTTGATCCCCGCGCCCATGGTTTAGAACAGCTCAACCACTGCCAAGACGTGCTTAGCAAAGCCTCATTTTTCTTCCCTGCCAAACGAACAACGCCAGAGACTCACAGCCCACCGTCTGCGTGTCAGGGGCGGATCTACTCACGCCAATAGCGCGCTCCAACTTGTCTCCACGAAGCGTAATGAAGGCAGTGCTCGTATGCTCCAACACGGCCCTCGTTCCGCGCGTCCGCCGCTGGTCCCCCAGAAGCCGCACCGGCTGCCTCACTTGCCGGTAAGCACCCTCCCCTGTTCTACCCCCTTCCGCAATCCCAATCCTCATCACCACCGCAAGCACGCGACGCATCAAATGCGACGAGGCGCATCCCATCTGCCAGCTCTGCCTCGCCAGCCGGCGGACATGCTGCTGGCCTGCCACCCCGCGGCCCGCGCCGCCGGTGCTGCCCGCGGGCGGCTCCGCGCAGGTCCTCGATTTACTGCGGTTGATCCCGCGCACGGCCCCGGGACTCGTCATGCGCGAGTACATTGGCGACGGCCTCAACATCACGCTGTCCATCAGCCACCGCGTGGCGTCGTACCTTTTTGAGCTGCCGGTGCGTGTCGGCCACTGCGCGGCGCTCGACGGCGCCGTGGCCTGTGTCGCGGCCGCGCTGCGCTGGCGCCATGGCAAGACGAGCGCCGAGGACGCATTGTCGACGCCGCACGTGCTGGCCTTGTATGGGCGGGCGCTGCAGGCGCTGAGGCGCGCGCTCGACGACGGAGACAGGGTCGCCTCGCCAGAGGTGCTCTGTGCTACCGAGCTGCTGTGCATCTTTGAGGTGAGTTCTTGCTTGTCTACTTGGGAGGCGGGTGACTAAAAAGAAACTGGTCTTGCGGTTCAGGCGCTGGCGAGAAATGAGATGACGGCGTATTATCAGCATGCAGCCGGCGCGGCCAAGCTGATTCAACATCGTGGTGCTACGCGCTTTACTACTGAGTTTGAAAAGTCGCTGCTCGCCGCGCGGTTTCCCAGTCTGGTAAGAAGACATCCCTCTGACGCATTCTACGACATCCTTACACGAATCCCATAGATTGTCGAATCCTTCTTCCGAGGCGAGCACCTGTTCCTCGCACAGGACAAGTGGCAACGCGCGCTGCAGCGGTGCATCTCGTGCAGTCCCACCGCGCCCGACCGTTCCGAGATTGCCATTTCGCTGTACCAAATCATCGCCCTCATCCCAGGCCTCCTCGCCGACGCCAAGTCCCTTCTCCAGCGCCGGGCCGCCGCGCCCGCCCCTCGTGCGGCCCTGCTCCGGCGCGCGCGCGGGCTGCGCACCCGCCTACTGCAGTGGC